>NW_026652277.1:62690586-62703900 GCF_009828535.3 Hylobates moloch
CCTTAACATTTTTTCCTTCATTTCAACTTTGGTGAATCTGACAATTATGTGTCTTAGAGTTGCTCTTCTCGAGGAGTATCTTTGTGGCGTTCTCTGTATTTCCTGAATGTTGGCCTGCCTTGCTAGATTGGGGAAGTTCTCCTGGATAATATCTTGCAGAGTGTTTTCCAACTTGGTTCCATTCTCCCTGTCATTTTCAGGTACACCAATCAGATGTAGGTTTGGTCTCTTCACATAGTCCCAAATTTCTTGGAGGCTTTGTTCATTTCTTTTTATTCTTTTTTCTCTAGACTTCCCATCTCGCTTCATTTCATTCATTTCATCTTCCATCAGCGATACCCTTTCTTCCAGTTGATCGCATCTGCTACTGAGGCTTCTGCAATGTTCGCGTAGTTCTCGAAACTTGGCTTTCAGCTCCATCAGCTCCTTTAAGCCCTTCTCTCCATTGGCTATTCTAGTTATCCATTATTCTGATTTTTTTTCAAAGTTTTTAACTTCTTTGCTATTGTTTTGAATTTCCTCCCGTAGCTCAGAGTAGTTTGATCGTCTGAAGCCTTCTTCTCTCAACTCGTCAAAGTCATCCTCCATCCAGCTTTGTTCCGTTGCTGGTGAGGAACTGCCCTCCTTTGGAGGAGGAGAGGTGCTCTGCTTTTTAGAGTTACCAGTTGTTCTGCTCTGTTTTTTCCCCATCTTTGTGGTTTTATCTACTTTTGGTCTTTGATGATGGTGATGTACAGATGGGTTTTTGGTGTGGATGTCCTTTCTGTTTGTTAGTTTTCCTTCTACCAGACAGGACCCTCAGCGGCAGGTCTGTTGGAGTTTACTAGAGGTCCACTCCAGACCCTGTTTGGCTGGGTGTCAGCAGCGGTGGCTGCAGAACAGCGGATTTTCGTGAGACCACAAATTCAGCTGTCTGATAGTTCCTCTGGAATTTTTGTCTCAGAGGAGTACCTGGCTGAATGAGGTGTCAGTCTGTCCCTACTTGGGGGGGGGGGGTGCCTCCCAGTTAGGCTGCTCGGGGTAAGGGACCCACTTTAGGAGGCAGTCTGTCCGTTCTCAGATCTCCAGCTGTGTGCTGGGAGAACCACTACTCTCTTCAAAGCTGTCAGTCAGACAGGGACATTTAAGTCTGTGGAGGTTCCTGCTGACTTTTTGTTTGTCTGTGCCCTGCCCCCAGAGGTGGAGCCTACAGAGGCAGGCAGGCCTCCTTGAGCTGTGGTGGGCTCCACCCAGTTCGAGCTTCTGGGCTGCTTTGTTTACCTAAGCAAGCCTGGGCAATGGAGGGCGCCCCTCCCCCAGCCTCGCTGCCACCTTGCAGCTTGATCTCAGACTGCTGTGCTAGCAATCAGCGAGACTCCGTGGGCATAGGACCCTCCGAGCCAGGTGCGGGACACAATCTCCTAGTGTGCCGTTTTCCAGGCCCACTGGAAAAGCGCAGTATTAGGGTGGGACTGACCTGATATTCCAGGTGCCGTCTGTTACCCCTTTCTCTGACCAGGAAAGGGAACTCCCTGACCCCTTGCGCTTCCCGAGTGAGGCAATGCCTCGCCCTGCTTCGGCTCGCGCACAGTGCGCCGCACCAACTGTGCTGCACCCACTGTTAGGCACTCCCTAGTGAGATGAAACCGGTACCTCAAGCAGAAATGCAGAAATCACCCGTCTTCTGTGTTGCTGGGCTGGGAGCTGGAGACAGGAGCTGTTCCTATTCGGCCATCTTGGCTCCACCCCCGCATTGCTCCTATTATTAACTATCTTAACTCCCATAGATTTTGTTAAGATGTTTTGTACTATCTCCTTTGATACTCTAGAACTACAGAACAGTGTTGAGGTGTTACAACTCTGAGGAGAGAAGAATATACAGTAGTTCTTTTTTTTGTTAGTTTTTTTGAGACAGGGTCTCCCTGTGTAGCCCAGGTTGGAGTATAGTAGCACAATCACAGCTCACTACAGCCTAGACTTCCGAGTCCAAGTGATCCTCCCACCTGAGTAGCCAGGACTACAGGTGCATGCCACCATGCCCAGCTAATTTTTTTTTTTTTTTACTTTTTGCAGAGATGAATTTTCACTATGTTGCCCAGGCTGGTCTCTAACTGGGCTCAAGCCATCCTCCTACTTCAGCCTCCCAAAATACTGGGATAACAAACATGAGCCAATGTGCCTGGCCTTTCTTTTTTCATTATAGTCAACCTGTAAAAAATATTCTATTTAAAGCATTTTCAATATAGTAAGATAAATAATTCTGTGTGTGTGTGTGTCTTTATGCGTGTGTATTGTGTGACAAAAGTAGAGAGCTCTATGTTGTTGCTTAATTTCTGTGTTTCATGATATCCAAAAACCTGGGAAACCACTTCGAAAGGCTCCAGGCCTAAGGAACAGAGTAACGAGGAATCCTCAGGCTTCCTTCTAAATTTTTGCAGCCACAATTACCCTATTAATAAAGGAGACAGGAATTCCTAGTAAAAACCCCAAATAAAGGGATAACAAGCACACAGGTCTTGAATATTTCCCACAAGGAATAGCAAAGTTAGGAAGGCATTGAACAACTTGCACTCACATTCAACCTTGTGGACTAGAAGCACACCATCCCCTAATAAATGTCTTCGGTACTATTTAAAAATGTACCCAGGGGCCAGGCACAATGGCTCACACCTATAAAGTAAGTAAATCTACTGAGGGATAAGAGGGTGAGGTTACTCACTGTTGAAGAAGTAGTTACAAATATGCAAAGGGAAAAAACTTAAAATCAATCCTTGTGATGCTGGCTTAGAATTGGAAGTATTGCTGGGAACTCATAGTTCTCAATATACAGAGATTAGCATAGAAATAAAGATCGGCCGGGTACGGCGGCCTCACTTTGGGAGGCCAAGGCAGGTGGATCACGAGGTCAGGAGATCGAGACCATCCTGGCTAACACGGTGAAACCCTGTCTCTACTAAAAATACAAAAAAAAGAAATAGCCGGGCATGGTGGCAAGTGCCTGTAGTCCTAGCTACTCAGGAGGCTGAGGCAGGAGAATTGCTTGAACCCAGGAGGCAGAGGTTGCAGTGAGCTGAGATAGTGCCACTGCAACCCAGCCTGGGTGACAGAGCGAGACTCTGTCTCAAAAGAAAAAAAAAAAGAATTATCAATGTAAATACATGTGCACGTGTATATATGTGTGTGTGTGTGTGTGTGTGTGTGTATAAATTCCTTAGCTGTGTCCACTGTGAGGCCCTGGGAACAATGACACCCCAAAAGCAGCAAGTACACTGAGAGCCCAGATCTTGGTTTCTAAATACAATTCTGCATCAAAAAGAATCAGTGCTCTTAGAGAAATTACTGATTCCAGGACCAGCTAGGATAGGTACAAGATGAATTTGAAATATACCAGAAAGTATTAAAATGCTCAAAGAACGATGGTCATGTATCAAAAAGACACAGAAGTCAGGGGATCTCATTGACCAAATATGGGACAATATTAACATCAAAGCAAATAATAAAAAATGAATTATAACCCATTGAATAAAATATGAATCTATTAGTTTATGCTAATAGAAACATAAAAAATACATACATACATACATACATGTGGAGAACAGAGAGCTTTATCTTACCATAAAATATCAATTAAGAAATGTAAAGAAAATGATAGAATTAGAAAAATCACTACTTTCAGCCATCACAGAAATAATTCAGCCAAGAAATATTACTAGATGCGAAAGCAGTGGATTAAAATTTGACGAGGAAGAGACTATTTACATAATCTCAAAATGCCTTCTTTATTCAAGTGATCAAAGCTAACATCACCATAACTGGATGAATTTAAATTATGTTCCACCTGATGGGATGCAATAAACAGGCAGGACGCAGTAGCTCACACCTGCAATCCCAGCACTTTGGGAGGCCGAGGCAGGTAGATCACTTCAGGCCAGGAGTTCAAGACCAGCCTAGCCAACACAGCAACACCCCATCTCTACTAAAAATACAAAAATTAGTCAGGCATGGTGGCAGATGCCTGTAATCCCAGTTACTCAATGGCTGAGGCACAAGAATTGCTCAAACCCGGGAGGCAGAGGTTGCAGTGAGCCGAGATCATGCCACTGCATACCAGCCTGGCGACAGAATGAGACTCCGTCTCAAAAAAAAAAAAAAAAACAAAAAACAAAAAACAACAACCACCACCCCAGCATCACTTCTGTGATATTCCTGCCAGAAATACATAACCTGAATCTAATTGTGAGGAAACATTAGACAAACATAAACTGAAGAACATTTTCCAAAATTACTGGTCTGTATTCTTCAAAACTTTCAAGATCATGAATGTTATGGGAAGACTGAAGACTAAGAGGGAATGACAAGTGAATGCAGCATGTGCTTCTGACTGACATCCTTTCGCTTTTACAAAGGACATTATTGAGACAAATGGTGGAACTTGTCTAATCTACAATATATATCTATACTCTAACGAGGGTAGTAATGTATCTGTTAATTTTTTATTATGACTATGTTGGAAAATATCCCTTTGAGAGAAATAAATACTAAAATATTTGGGAGTGATGGGCATCATGTTGGCAAATTACTCTCAAATGTTTCAGGCGAGGGGAAAGTTTCTTACACTATTTCTGAAACTTTTTGTATGTTTAGAATTATTAATAAATTTTTATAAAGGAATCAGTCAATTCAAAAAAAATACCAAGCAGCTAAAATATAAAAGTTGAGTATGTGAATGAGGTGGTCTCCAATTAAATTTGGAAATATTACTCTAAGTAAATGTAAAGAGGAAACGCAGTCATACCAAGCATCTAAATGCTCACAACCCTTCTCCTAGGGTAAAAATTATGCTGGGTATTGTTAAAACAATTTAAATTAAAAATGCTCTGAGTAATCTCTTTATATAAAACATAAGCTCTGAGGACCTGAGATTTCTTCCTTAGGGAACCTAATATATTTAAAGCACAGGAATCCCTGAAACAAAGAAAATTCTAAGTAAGAGTAAAGCCAAATTCTAGATTGTGTAAAAGCCTTAGAGACTCTTACAATGTACTCCTCATAGAAATAGAGTAATATAGTCATGGACTAGTGTTGGATAATACAGGTCTTGGCTATATTCTAAAACTCACTTTTCTCCTTTTACAATTAATATGGTTCATAAAACAATTACCAAAATTGAGCTCTAATATTGGAAAAGTCATCCCGCAGAAAACAAAAACAGAAACAAAAGGTAAAGATAATCCTGATAGAAAAAGAAAGTGATATTATTCTGTTTATCGAATGATGGCTTTCTATAAATAAAGTACAAATATAGAGACTGCTTTAAAGTAAAAGAAAAAAAGATGAATTCTGTAATCAGAAGCTGAGCTCAAAATCAATTTTGCTAGCTCTATCACCTTCAACAAGGTAAACTAACTTCTATAAACCCCAGTTTTCTCATTTCTTTTTTCCTTTTTTTTCTTTCTTCCTTTATTTTATTATTTATTTATTTATTTGAGTTGGAGTTTTGCTCTGTTGCCCAGACTGGAATATAGTGGTGCAATCATGGCTCACTGTAGCCTCGAACTCCTGGGCTCAAACAATCCTCCCACCTTAACCTTCTGAGTAGCTAGACTACTAGCACTACATCCAGTTAACTTTTTTCTTTTTTAGAGACGGAGTCATGTTATGTTGCCCAGGCTGGTCTTGAACTCCTGGCCTCAAGTGATCCTCCGCTGTCTTGGCCTCCCAAAGTTCTGGAATTACAGGCATGAGCCACTGCACCCACCCAGTTTTCTCATTTCTAAAAGCAGAAATAAATCAGGGCTCTGGTTTCTCCATACAATAAGCACATGAAAATGTGCTCAGTATCCTTGAAGCCTGTGTATTTGGAGGAAAAAAAAAAAAGAGAGAAAATGTGCTCAGTATCATTAGCCATGAGGGAAATGCAAATTCAAACCACAATGAGATACCACTTCACACTCAAAAGAAGGACTAAAATTTAAATGATGGGTATATTAGTCTTCTCCAGTTGCCATAAAAAATTACCACAAACAGGGTGGCTTAAACAATAGAAATGTATTTTCTCACAGTTCTGGAGACTAGAAGTCCAAGATCAAAGTTTCAGCAGGTCTGGGCCGGGCGCGGTGGCTCACGCCTATAATCCCAGCACTTTGGGAGGCCAAGGCAGGCGGATCACAAAGTCAAGAGGTCAAGACCACGGTGAAACCCCATCTCTACTAAAAATACAAAAAAAAAATTAGCTGGGCACGGTGGCGGGTGCCTATAGTCCCAGCTACTCAGAAGGCTGAGGCAGGAGAATGGCGTAAACCCGGGAGGCAGAGCTTGCAGTGAGCTGATATCACACCACTGCACTCCAGCCTGGGTGACAGAGTGAGACTCCATCTCAAAAAAAAAAGTTTTAGCAGGTCTGGTTTCTCCCAAGGCCCCTTTCTTTGGCTTGCAGATGGCCCACTTCTTGTGTGTTCACATGGTCATCCTCTGTGCATGCAAGTGTCTGGTGTCTCTGTGTGTGATCAAAGTTAATCTTCTTGTAAAGACACCAGTCAGAATTGGATTAGGGCCTACCATAAGAGCCTTATTTTACCTCTTAATTACCTCTTTAATTACCTCTTTAATGGGCTTGTCTCAAAATACAGTCACGCTCTGAGGTACACGGCATTAAATCTTCAACATATGAAGTTGGGAGGAGGACATTCAGTCCATAACAATGGAAATTATCAAATGTTGGCAAGAATGAGGATCAACCAGAACTCATATGTATTGCTGGTGGAAGTAAAATGACATGTATCAACCAATTTCTACTTAAATGAAAGTACAACCCATAAATTATATAGAAAGGAAAGAGAAGTCATAGTATAGCTCCCCCAAAACACTTGTTTAAGAATGTTCATACCAGTAAAAAACTGGACACAGCCCAGGTTTCCCTCAACAAGAAAATGGTAAGGTAAATTGAGGTAGATTCATGCAACAAAATACTACTACGTAGCATTACAGATAAAAGCAATGTGGAAAAATTTCAAAACCTTTATGCCTAGTGAAAGAATCCTGACACAAGAGTATACACTATATGATTCAATTTGTGCATTTCTCAATTTTATAAACATTTTAAATTTTGCTTCAGTAAAAAAAAATGCATAAACAGACTATTTAATAATCTGCCTTTCAGATTATCCAGATAGGTCCAATGTAATTACAACAGTCCTTATAGGAGGGATACAAGAGGATACAGAACTGGAGGAAAAGGCAGTGTGAAAACAGAAGGTCAGATTGAAATGATGTGGCTATAAGCAAAGAAATGCCAAGTCAGCCGCCCCAATAATCTAGAAGAGGCAAAATAATAGATTCTACCCTGGAGTCCAGAATGAACCAGCCTTGCTGATACTTTGATTTTAGGGCTGTATGACTGATTTCAGACTTCTGACCTCCAGAACACTAAAATAATAAATTTGTATTGTTTTAAGCCACTAAAAGTTTATGGTAATTTGGCATAGCAGCAATGAGAAACTCATATGCCCATCACTGGCATCCCAGAAGAAGACAAGAAACAGAAGGATTCTAAAAAAGTACTGGAAGAAATAATAGCTGAAAACTTCTCACATTTGCAAGTAATAAACCTACAGATGCAATACACTAAATAAACCCCAAACAGAATAAACCCAAGGAAATATACACCAACACACATTACAGTTCAGCTTCTGAAAACTAAAGGCCAAGGAAAAATTCTGAAAGCACTAAGACAGAAATGATACCTTAACTATAAGAGAAAAACAATTTAAATGACAGCAGGTTTCTCATAAAAGATGGAAGCCAGAAGAAAGTAGTATATTTTTCAAGTGCTGAAAGAGAAAAACTGCCAACCCAGACTCCTATACCCAATGAAAATATAAAAATATTCTCAGATGAATGAAAACTAAAAGATTTTGTTGCCAGCAGATCTACTCTAAAAGAATGGCTAAAGAAATTTCTCTAAACAGAAAAAAAAGAAATCTTTAAATATGAGGAAAAAAGAACACAGTGAGAAAAATATAGGTAAATACAATGAACTTTTCTTCTTCGCTTCAGGTTTCTAGACTGTTTGATGATGGAAACAAAACTTATACTCTAATGTGATTCTAAATGTAAGTAGCAGAAATATTAAGATGACTAAATTATATGTATGGGAGGGTAAAGGGAAGTTATGGGAGCTAATGTTTCTATACTTCACTCAAACAGTTAAAATTACATCAGTAGATTGAGATGTTATTACATGTTATTACATATATATGTATACATATTATATGTAAATGAATATTACATATAATATACACATAATATGTATTACATAATATATGTATACAATATATTATATATAAGTTGTTATAAGTAATATCTAGTGTTAACTACTGAAAAAAATATAAGAAGATACATTTAAAAACACTGTTAGGGCTCGGAGTGGTGGCTCACGCCTGTAATCCCAGCACTTTGGGAGGCAGAGGCAGGCAGATCGCCTGAAGCCAGGAGTTCAAGAGCAGCCTGGCCAACATGGTGAAACCTGTCTCTACTAAAAAACATAAAAATTAGCCAGGCATGGTGGTACACACCTGTAGTCCCAGCTACTCAGGAGGCTAAGGCAGGAGAATCACTCAAACCTGGGAGGCAGAGGTTGCAATGGACCAAGATTGCCCCACTGCACTCCAACCTAGGCAACAAAGTGAGACTCCATCTCAAAAAAGAAAAAAAAAAAAGTGCTATTACATAAATCAAATGGAATTCTAAAAAGAAGTTCAAGTAACTCACAAAAAGGCCAGATAAAAGAAATAGATAAGTGAAAAACAGAGGCTACAAACACAAAACAAAAACTAAAATAGCTGGCTGGTGTCCAAATATATCAAAAGTTTTGTTAAATGATCTAAATATAACAAGTAAAAACAAATTGGCAGAATTGGTTCCAAGATGGCCAAATAGGAACAGCTCCAGTCTACAGTTCCCAGTAAGAGCAATGCAGAAGACGGTTGATTTCTGCATTTCCAACTGAGGTACTGGATTCATCTCACTGGGGATTGTCAGACAGTGGGGGCAGGACAGTGGGTGCAGCCCACTGAGCGACAGCCAAAGCAGGGCGAGGCATCACCTCACCCGGGAACCACAGGGGGTCAGGGAATTCCCTTTCCTAACCAAGAGAAGCTGTGACAGACAGCACCTGGAAAATCGGGTCACTCCCACCCTAATACTGCGCTTTTCCAATGGTCTTAGCAAACAGCACACCAGGAGATAATATCCCGCGACTGCCTTGGAGGGTCCCACGCCCACAGAGCCACGCTCATTGCTAGCACAGCAGTCTGAGATCCAACAACAAGGTGGCAGTGAGGCTGGGGGAGGGGCGCCCGCCACTGCTAAAGACTGAGTAGGCAAACACAGCGGCCCAGAAGCTCGAACTGGGTGGAGTCCACCACAACTCAAGGAGGCCTTCCTGCCTCTGTACACTCCACCTCTGGGGACAGGCAATAGCTGAACAAAAGGCAGCAACAACTTCTGCAGCCATAAATGTCACTGGCTGACAGCTGACAGCTTTGAAGAGACAAGTGGTTCTCACAGCACGGAGTTTGAGATCTGAGAACGGACAGACTGCCTCCACAAGTGTGTCCCTGACCCCGAGTAGCCTAACTGTGAGGCAATTCCCAGTAGGGGGCGACTGACACCTCACACAGCTGGGTGCCTTTCTGAGACAAAGCTTCCAGAGGAACGATCAGGCAGCAACATTTCCCAATCTGCAATATTCGCTGTTCTGCAGCCTCCGCTGCTGATACCCAGGCAAATAGGGTCTGGAGTGGACCTCCAGCAAAGTCCAACAGACCTGCAGCTGAGGGTCCTGACTGTTAGAAGGAAAACTAACAAACAGAAAGGACATCCACACCAAAAACCCATCTGTACACCACCATCATCAAAGACCAAAGGTAGATAAAACCACAAAGATGGGGAAAAAAAAAAGCAGAAAAGCTGACAATTCTAAAAATCAGAGCACCTCTTCTATTCCAAAGGAACACAGCTCCTCACCAGCAACAGAACAAAGCTAGACAGAAAATGACTTTGACGAGTTGAGACAAGAAGTCTTTAGATGACCAAACTTCTCTGAGCTAAAGGAGGATGTTCAAAACCATCACAAAGAAGCTAAAAACTTGAAAAAACAATATATGAATGGCTAACTAGAACAACTAGTGTAGAGAAGTACTTAAATGACCTGATGGAGCTGAAAACCATGGCACAAAAACTACGTAACGTATGCAGAAGCCTCAGTAGCTGTTGCGATCAACTGGAAGAAAGGGAATCAGTGATGGAAGATGAAATGAATGAAATGAAGCAAGAAGGGAAGCTTAGAGAAAAAAGAATAAAAAGAAACAAATAAAGACTCCAAGAAATATGGGACTATGTGAAAACACCAAACCTAAGTCTGATAGGTGTACCTGAAAGTGACAGGGAGAATGGAACCAAGCTGGAAAACACTCTCCAGATATTATCCAGGAGAACTTCCCCAATCTAGCAAGGCAGGCCAACAGTCAGATTCAGGAAATACAGAGAATGCCACAAAGATACTCCTTGAGAAGAGCAACTCTATGACACGTAATTGTCAGATTCACCAAAGTTGAAATGAAGGAAAAAATGTTAAGGGCAGCCAGAGAGAAAGCTCGGGTTACCGACAAAGGGAAGCCCGTCAGACTCACAGCTGATCTCTCAGCAGAAACTCTACAAGCCAGAAGAGAATGGGGGCCAATATTCAACATTCTTCAAGAAAAGAATTTTCAATCCAGAATTCCATATCCAGCCAAACTAAGCTTCATAAGTGAAGGAGAAATAAAATACTTTACAGACAAGCAAATGCTGAGAGATTTTGTCACCACCAGGCCTGCCCTAAAAGAGCTCCTGAAGGAAGCACTAAACATGGAAAGGAACAACCGGTACCAGCCACTGCAAAAACATGCCAAATTGTAAAGACCATCGAGGCTAGGAAGAAACTGCATCAACTAATAAGCAAAATAACCAGCTAACATCATAATGACACGATCAAATTCATACCTAACAATATTAACTTTAAATGTAAATAGGCTAAATGCTCCAATTAAAAGACACAGACTGGCAAACTGGATAAGGAGTCAGGACCCATCAGTGTGCTGTATTCAGGAAACCCATCTCACGTGGAGAGACACACATAGACTCAAAATAAAAGGATGGAGGAAGATCTACCAAGCAAATGGAAAACAAAACAAGGCAGGGGTTGCAATCCTAGTCTCTGATAAAATAGACTTTAAACCAACAAAGATCAAAAGAGACAAAAAAGGCCATTACATAATGGTAAGGGGATCAATTCAACAAGAAGAGCTAACTATCCTAAATATATATGCACCCAATACAGGAGCATCAAGATTCATAAAGCTAGTCCTTAGAGACCTACAAAGAGACTTAGACTCCCAAACGATAATGCTGGGAGATTTTAACACCCCACTGTAAACATTAGACAGATCAACGAGACAGAAAGTTAACAAGGATACCCAGGAATTGAACTAAGCTCTGCACCAAGTGGACCTAATAGACATCTACAAAACTCTCCAGCCCAAATCAACAGAATATACATTTTTTTCAGCACCACAGCACACCTATTCCAAAATTGACCACATACTTGGAAGTAAAGCTCTCCTCAGCAAATGTAAAAGAACAGAAATTATAAAAAAACTGTCTCTCAGACCACAGTGCAATCAAACTAGAACTGAGGATTAAGAAACTCACTCAAAACCGCTAGACTACATGGAAACTGAACAACCTGCTCCTGAATGACTACTGGGTACATAACGAAATGAAGGCAGAAATAAAGATGTTCTTTGAAACCAACGAGAAGAAAGACACAACGTACCAGAATCTCTGCGACACATTCAAAGCAGAGTGTAGAGGGAAATTTATAGTACTAAATGCCCACAAGAGAAAGCAGGAAAGATCCAAAATTGAAACCCTAACATCAAAATTAAAAGAACTACAAAAGCAAGAGCAAACACATTCAAAAGCTAGCAGAAGGCAAGAAATAACTAAAATCAGAGCAGAACTGAAGGAAAGAGAGACACAAAAAACCCTTCAAAAAATTAACGAATCCAGGAGCTGGTTTTTTGAAAAGATCAACAAAATTGATAGACTGCTGGCAAGACTAATAAAGAAAAAAAGAGGGAAAAATCAAATAGATGCAATAAAAAATGATAAAGGGGATATCACCACCAATCCCACAGAAATACAATCTACCATCAGAGAATACTACAAACATCTCTACGCAAATAAACTGGAAAATCTAGAAGAAATGGATAAATTCCTCGACAAATACACCCTCCCAAGACTAAACCAGGAAGAAGTTGAATCTCTGAATACACCAATAACAGGCTCTGAAATTGTGGCAATAATCAATAGCTTACCAACCAAAAAGAGTCCAGGACATGATGGATTCACCGCCAAATTCTACCAGAGGTACAAGGAGGAACTGGCACCATTCCTTCTGAAACTATTCCAATCAACAGAAAAAGAGGGAATCCTCCCTCACTCATTTTATGAGGCCAGCATCATCCTGATACCAAAGCCTGGCAGAGACACAACCAAAAAAGAGAATTTCAGACCAATATCCTTGATGAACATTGATGCAAAAATCCTCAATAAAATACTGGCAGACCGAATCCAGCAGCACATCAAAAAGCTTATCCACCATGATCAAGTGGGCTTCATCCCTGGGATGCAAGACTGGTTCAACAAAGACAAATCAATAAATGTAATCCAGCATATAAACAGAACCAAAGACAAAAACCACATGATGGTCTCAATAGATGCAGAAAAGGCCTTTGACAAAATTCAACAACTCTTCATGCTAAAAACTTTCAATAAATTAGGTATTGATGGGACGTATCTCAAAATAATAAGAGCTATCTATGACAAACCCACAGCCAATATCATACTGAATGGACAAAAACTGGAAGCATTCCCTTTTAAAACTGGCACAAAACAGGGATGCCCTCTCTCACCACTCCTATTCAACACAGTGTTGGAAGTTCTGGCCAGGGCAATCAGGCAGGAGAAGGAAATAAAGGGCATTCAATTAGGAAAAGAGGAAGTCAAATTGTCCCTGTTTGCAGATGACATGATTGTATATCTAGAAAACCCCATCGTCTCAGCCCAAAATCTCCTTAAGCTGATAAGCAACTTCAGCAAAGTCTCAGGATACAAAATCAATGTGCAAAAATCACAAGCATTCTTGTACACCAATCACAGACAAACAGAGAGCCAAATCATGAGTGAACTCCCATTCACAATTGCTTCAAAGAGAATAAAATACCTAGGAAT
>NW_026652277.1:62704000-62707591 GCF_009828535.3 Hylobates moloch
GCCCACTTTTTGATGGGGTTGTTTGTTTTTTTCTTGTAAATTTGTTTGAGTTCATTGTAGATTCTGGATATTAGCCCTTTGTCAGATGAGTAGGTTGTGAAAATTTTCTCCCATTCTGTAGGTTGCCTGTTCACTCTGATGGTAGTTTCTTTTCCTGTGCAGAAGCTCTTTAGTTTAATTAGATCCCATTCATCAATTTTGGCTTTTGTTGCCATTGCTTTTGGTGTTTTAGACATGAAGTCCTTGCCCATGCCTATGTCCTGAATGGTATTGCCAGGTTTTCTTCTAGGGTTTTTATGGTTTTAAAACTCGCTCACCAGCCCAATAACAATGCTTTTCCCTTTCTTCAGACTTTCAACATGTTCCTTTGGTTTTTCATTTCAAAAATATTTATTGAATACCTACTATGTACCTGGAATTTGTATGAGATACTGGGGAATACAATAGTAGGCAGAACAGGCCCAATCTTGCCATTATGGATAGAGTTGAATTTCTTCTTAAATCACATAAATAAATATATACAATTGCTATATATATATATATATATATATATATAAAATATGTACACACACATTTATGTGCATGTTTCTATAATACAATATATGAGTACGTATAATTAAAAACTGTGGTTAATGCTGAAAAGGAAACTATAAGGCATCTAAAAACAAGTGACTTGATCTACACTGGAAGGTCAGAGAAGGCCTTCCTAAGGAAATGAAGTTCGCACTTGGAATGAAAGGAGGAATAAGTACCATCTCTAAATAGAAGTATATTTAACACTGCACTGTGCTGTATCTTTTTCTATTTTTTAATGGGGAGGGAATCCGATCTTGTTTTCCAAATTTCCCCATGGATGCTGAGCTCCTGCAGGTATAGGTCATATCTCTTCCTTCAGCATCGCCATCCTGTCTCAACGATGTCAGGGATGTTGTAGTACTCCATAAACCCTCAGTTCAGCCAACTGCCGCTGAGCGAGAAGAGAATACAGTTTAACGCTACCACCATCAAAAATGCTCAGCAAGAAAATATAGCTCCCTTTACCCTCAACTCTCAGTACTTTGAACTAACAAATGTTTTAATTGACAGGAAATTCAAATACATCTTCCAAGCACTTTATCTTTATTACAAGTTTTGGGGGAGATTGGAATTCCCCTGGAGAGAAATTTAAACTGGAGTGCTGGAAAGGCCTGTGCTTTGTTACAAACTGAGAATTTATCTTAGTTTGCTGTTTTTCTTCTGCTCACGGTAAATGATAATTCAATATTCCCTCTGCAGCACCAGGCAGCACCTGCAGACCTGTTCTCTTGCTCCTACTATAACAAATTGCTAATTACTCACAAACACCACCAAATTATTTTAACATGCCTGTGAGGTCACTGCACCAGGCTCAGTTTCTCTCCTCCTCATCTTTTTTTCTTCCTCCTTCCTATCTTCCTTCTCTACCTTCTCTTTTCTCTCCTCCAACATATATACTATCTTTCCCTTCCTTCCTCTACTGGATCTCCTTCTCAGGATGTAAAAAGTATGAAATCTTATGATCAGAGGCTGCATAATGACTCAAAACCTACTGAGGGCAGAGATTTTGTGCTTGGTAACTTAATGCCCAGTCTCTCCACTCCCTAGACTGGAGCTTTGCCTGCCCGGATTTACAGGCAATGGAGCCTGGCCTTTGAGGGTATCTCTATGTTTGTGGGGAAACCATCAAATTATGGGGAAAAGAAAGAAAGATTAGGAGAATGGAAGGAACTGGTGTCCCTATCTTTCATGGAGAAGAAGCAAATAGCATGGGAAGATATAAATAATGAAACCCATGGGAGTGAGCAGAAAGCAAGATTAGAACCTAAAGAGAAGATCCTCAATGGTGAAAGGGCAAGACAGAGTTAGGGACATCAGAAAGCAGAATTTAAAGAAATTCCCAGAGCCATGGACATAAGAGAGAGAGCTTAGTCTTGGGCTGAATCTGAAAGGGAGGAGTTGTTATTGAAGGCCCTTTGCTTGTCTAGACATCTTATTGATAGCAAAGTGATAATAGAATGTGAAGATTAACTGTTGAGCTCTAGATTTGGATGACCTTGCTTCTTAAGCTATATGACCTTGGCCAAGTGACTAACCTTCCTTAAGCCTTGCTGTCTAATCTGTACAATGGAGAGAATAATACAAGAGTTGTAGTTGTCCAACACATGGGAGCTCCTATTATTTCTTATTCTGTTACTATTATAACTATACTATTACACTACTATAAGTGTTAACACATGGGAGGTACTAGAAAACACTGCTGATTATCAAAGTTGTGTATGTGCCATATACAAATAATCAGGGAAGTTTTCCTTATAAGATAAAGTGCAACCAATCAGACTTTTAACCTGTTCTCTCATAGACTACAAACATTTGCTGGATATTAAAGAGCTTGCTTTAGCTTTGAAAGTACCCATGTGGCCAGAGAGCACTCTCCTGTGCTTGTTTTCCTGGATGTCTCCCTATCACACAATTGGTCTGCTTCATTCTTTGGGAGTTACAACCTGCCAATGGAAACAACAGCTTCCTCTTCCCTCAGGCCAACAAGCTATACTATGGAAAGGAAAACAGGCCTCTTGAACTGCTTTAGCTACAACCTTGATTTCAGGCAGCCAGGAGCTCAGAGGCTAGACCTCTTGGTTGGTGCTCCCTGGGCAAAGATCACTTTCCTGATGACGTGGATTTCTATCTACAGCATGGCAAGAAAAACAGCGGCATGTAACCTGCACTCTTTATGACCCTGACAATGTTATTGTTAGGACCACCCATGCCAATCTGGATGACTAAAGAAAGTGATAAAACATCTCAAATAAACCAAACAGAGATGTCAAAACATTAGAAGGGTTAGATCCCATTTGGAATAGTGTGACGAATTTTGGACACCATATTTTAAGGGAATACCTGAAAGTTGTGTTCCCAAGGATAGCAACGAGATGAAAAAGAAAATGATAATTTATGGAACACAGCACATGGATGTGTCAGGTACTGAATAAAGAGCTAAAAAACCCATTATAAGCATCATTCCATGGAATGTTTATCACGACCCCATAAAAGAGCTAGTGTGGTCCCCATGTGACAGATGAAAACATAGTTATTAGGGAGGAGGTTCCAAGATCGCCGAATAAGAACGGCTCCAGTCTGCAGCTCCCAGCGTGAGCAACGCAGAAGATGGGTGATTTCTGCATTTACAACTGAGCTTTGAAGAGAGTAGTGCTTCTCCCAGTACAGAATTTGAGATCTGAGAATGGACAGACTGCCTTTTCAAGTGGGTCCCTGACCCCTGAGTAGCCTAACTGGGAGACATCTCCCAGTAGGGGCCGACTGACACCTCATACAGCCCAGTGCCCCTCTGAGAGGAAGCTTCCAGAAGGAGGATCAGACAGCAACATTTGCCATTCTGCAAACAGGGTCTGGAGTGGACCTCTGGCAAACTCCAACAGACCTGCAGCTGAGGGTCCTGACTGTTAGAAGGAAAACTAACAAACAAAAAGGACATCCACACCAAAATCCCATCTGTACGTCACCATCATCAAAGACCAAAGGTAGATAAAATCACAAAGATGGGGAGAAACCAGA
>NW_026652277.1:62707691-62716436 GCF_009828535.3 Hylobates moloch
TTATATTAGTTTAACACTGGGTGGATGAAGAAGGCTCTGAGCATCAAGCCACTGAGACAAAACACTGAACATAAGTTACATCAAATGCAGCTACAGGTAACTGCAATCATACATAATAACTGGATATGCCATGTATTACCTGGAATAGTACTACAATGACTGTGACATCATTAACACTAATGTCTTAAGATTAAAACTCATGTTTTTAAAAATACTCAGCCATATGTGGTCTGCAAATAAACATTTGGAATTTTTTTCTTTGTTTTGTAAAGAATACTTAAGAGAAAGTTTTACCCTAATGATTATATCTGAAATTAATTAACTTTAAAAATTGGCATAGATTGGGGAACACAAGTCAGAATGATTCTCAATAAATTCCAGCCAAGTACATCTTCACTAAGATTTTTTTTTATTATTATTATACTTTAGGTTTTAGGGTACATGTGCACAATGTGCAGGTTTGTTACATATGTATCCATGTGCCATGTTGGTTTCCTGAACCCATTAACTCATCATTTAGCATTAGATATCTCCTAATGCTGTCCCTCCCCGCACCCCCACCCCACAACAGTCCCCAGAGTGTGATGTTCCCTTTCCTGTGTCCATGAGCTCTCATTGTTCAATTCCCACCTATGAGTGAGAACATGCGGTGTTTGGTTTTTTGTCCTTGCGATAGTTTACTGAGAATGATGTTTTCCAGTTTCATCCATGTCCCTACAAAGGACATGAACTCATCATTTTTTATGGCTGCATAGTATTCCATGGTGTATATGTGCCACATTTTCTTAATCCAGTCGATCGTTGTTGGACATTTGGGTTGGTTCCAACTCTTTGCTATTGTGAATAGTGCTGCAATAAACATACATGTGTATGTGTCTTTATAGCAGCATAATTTATAGTCCTTTGGGTATATACCCAGTAATGGGATGGCTGGGTCAAATGGTATTTCTAGTTCTAGACCCCTGAGGAATCACCACACTGACTTCCACAATGGTTGAACTAGTTCACAGTCCCAGCAACAGTGTATAAGTGGTCCTATTTCTCCACATCCTTTCCAGCACCTGTTGTTTCCTGATTTTTTAATGATGGCCATTCTAACTGGTGTGAGATGGTATCTCACTGTGGTTTTGATTTGCATTTCTCTAATGGCCAGTGATGATGAGCATTTCTTCATGTGTTTTTTGGCTGCATAAATGTCTTCTTTTGAGAAGTGTCTGTTCATGTCCTTCGCCCACTTTCTGATGGGGTTGTTTGTTTTTTTCTTGTAAATTTGTTGGAGTTCATTGTAGATTCTGGATATTAGCCCTTTGTCAGATGAGTAGGTTGCAAAAATTTTCTCCCATTCTTAGGTTGCCTGTTCACTCTGATGGTAGTTTCTTTTGCTGTGCAGAAGCTCTTTAGTTTAATTAGATCCCATTCATCAATTTTGGCTTTTGTTGCCATTGCTTTTGGTGTTTTAGACATGAAGTCCTTGCCCATGCCTATGTCCTGAATGGTATTGCCTAGGTTTTCTTGTAGAATTTTAATGGTTTTAGGTCTAACATGTAAGTCTTTAATCCATCTTGAATTAATTTTTGTATAAGGTGTAAGGAAGGGATCCAGTTTCAGCTTTCTACATATGACTAGCCAGTTTTCCTAGTACCATTTATTAAATAGGGAATCCTTTCCCCATTTCTTGTTTTTGTCAGGTTTGTCAAAGATCAGATAGTTGTAGATATGTCGCATCATTTCTGAGGGCTCTGTTCTGTTCCATTGATCTACGTCTCTGTTGTGGTACCAGTACCATGCTGTTTGGGTTACTGTAGCCTTGTAGTATAGTTTGAAGTCAGGTAGCGTGATGCCTCCAGCTTTGTTCTTTTGGCTTAGGATTGACTTGGTGATGAGGGCTCTTTTTTGGGTCTATATGAACTTTAAAGTAGTTTTTTCCAATTCTGTGAAGAAAGACATTAGTAGCTTGATGGAGATGGCATTGAATCTATAAATTACCTTGGGCAGTATGGCCATTTTCACGATATTGATTCTTCCAACCCATGAGCATGGAATGTTCTTCCATTTGTTTGTATCCTCTTTTATTTCATTGAGCAGTGGTTTGTAGTTCTCCTTGAAGAGGTCCTTCACATCCCTTGTAAGTTGGATTCCTAGGTATTTTATTCTCTTTGAAGCAACTGTGAATGGGAGTTCACTCATGATTTGGCTCTCTGTTTGTCTGTGATTGGTGTACAGGAATGCTTGTGATTTTTGTACATTGATTTTGTATCCTGAGACTTTGCTGAAGTTGCTAATCAGCTTAAGGAGATTTTGGGCTGAGACAATGGGGTTTTCTAGATATACAATCATGTCATCTGCAAACAGGGACAATTTGACTTCCTCTTTTCCTAATTGAATACCCTTTATTTCCTTCTCCTGCCTGATTGCTCTGGCCGGAACTTCCACCACTGTGTTGAATAGGAGCAGTGAGAGAGGGCATCCCTGTCTTGTGCCAGTTTTCAGAGGGAATGCTTCCAGTTTTTGCCCATTCAGTATGATATTGGCTGTGGGTGTGTCATAGATAGCTCTTATTATTTTGAGATACGTCCCATCAATACCTAATCTATTGAGATTTTTTAGCATGAAGGGTTGTTGAATTTTGTCAAAGGCCTTTTCTGCATCTATTGAGATAATCATGTGGTTTTTGTCTTTGGTTCTGTTTATATGCTGGATTACATTTATTGATTTGCATATGTTGAACCAGCCTTGCATCCCAGGGATGAAGCCCACTTGATTATGGTGGATAAGCTTTTTGATGTGCTGCTGGATTCGCTTTGCCAGTATTTTATTGAGGATTTTTGCATCAATGTTCATCAAGGATATTGGTCTGAAATTCTCTTTTTTGGTTATGTCTCTGCCAGGCTTTGGTATCAGGACGATGCTGGCTTCATAAAATGTGTTAGGGAGGATTCCCTCTTTTTCTATTGATTGGAATAGTTTCAGAAGGAATGGTACCAGTTCCTCCTTGTACCTCTGGTAGAATTTGGCTGTGAATCCATCAGGTCCTGGAGTCTTTTTGGTTGGTAAGCTATTGATTATTGCCACAATTTCAGAACCTGTTATTGATCTATTCAGAGACTCAACTTCTTCCTGGTTTAGTCTTGGGAGGGTGTATTTGTCAAGGAATTTATCCATTTCTTCTAGATTTTCTAGTTTACTTGCATAGAGGTGTTTGTAGTATTCTCTGATGGTAGATTGTATTTCTGTGGGATCGGTGGTGATATCCCCTCACTAAGGTTTTTATGTAGTGTGAGTGAGCTACTCAAGAGGGTGACCAAATCTCCTCTGCAGAAAGGCCTGGCAATCTCTTGCATTCTGGTGCAAGTGCTGCTGCCTCTGAGACACAACAAAGTGATGATGAGAGCTCCTCACATGCAGTTAGAAATAGCACATCAATTTAACAGTGTGATTTCAGGGCAATAGGTGCTCCACCTAAACAATAACCTGAAAAATACGATCATTCAACTATTTAACTATATACTGTACAATTCTGTATTATAAATGAGACTCTTAGAATTTATTCATAGAAATTCCAAACCACAGTAGCAGATTCCAGAATGTCAGTGATTTTTAACCACCACCTTTTACAGTTACTTTTTTTTTCTTTTTTGAAAAAAGTCTGGAAAACTCTGACAAACTTTAAGTGAAGTGTAAAAGATTATAGAGTAAGATAAACGTAGATTTACATAATCCCAGCTGTGAGGAACTTTTCCTTAGTTCTTGTAGTCAGAGAAGTCAACCACTAATGACTTCCAACTAAAATAATTCTACAGAAAACCTGCCTAAAATAAGCATTTGTGATTTAGCAGAACAACAATATAACATTAAAGCCAAGTGATGCCACTTTAAAGAGCCTATATTAGTAATTATGATACTATAAATGAAGAGTTTTGGTACTTCCCCAAATACTATGTAATAGCTCTATTTCATTTCTTTCTTTCACACACACACACACACACACGCAAACATGCATACACACACATATTTACACAAATAACCTTAACGGAGGCAACCTATCTCACATTATACATCTTGCAAAAAAAAAAAAAAATGAGTAATTGAGTCAGTCAAAAAACATCCTTTACTCCAATAATTCCTGATAATAGTTGATTTTCTCTTTTTAGTTTTTATACCAATTCTTCCACAGTGCTTGTTGTGCTGATAATCTATTATGATGGAACACATTCTTTTTTCACAGGAAATGGAAGAGTTTGTCCAAAGCTCTGGAGAAAATGGTGTTGTGGTGTTTTCTCTGGGGTCGATGGTCAGTAACATGTCAGAAGAAAGGGCCAGTGTAATTGCATCAGCCCTTGCCCAGATCCCACAAAAGGTAAGATAAAATGTCTTAATGTTGTGAAAAACTACTGAAAGAGGCTGTTAAAGTTTGTAAAGAATCCAATTGTGGAAACTTCCTGCCTATAAATTTAGCTGTTGGAAAGCACTAATTATCTCAGATCTTAATTCAAAATCAAAAATATATATGGAAGATGCTAAAGTAATACACAGTGTGTTATTCACTGGTAATTAATTTGGCGTTAATATCGTGATCAGGAATAAATATAATTAAGAGTTGCAGGTAAAGTTTTGGTATCATCATGATATTGGGGTCAGGTAAGTGCTATCATCAAATTCTGCCCCTGTGATTTGATCCTTTTGTTTAAGAACTCCTGAGGGCACTGTACACCCTACAGATGTTAGAAAACATTACATTTTAGTGAGTAACTTCACTAGCACAATAACAATAGCAGGGATTTCAAAAAGGCTGACATGCATCCTGCAGTGTGGTGTTGCCATGTTACCCAGCCTCATGTACTTTCCGTGCATTTTGGAGTAGGCCTATTTGAGTGATATTCAGGGTACTGTTCAGAGAAAGGATGGCCTAGGCTGTCAGACAACAAATATAAGTACCCACACAGCCAGGCCAATTTGGAGAAAGAGAAAAAGCAGCCTGCCTTGCTGGACTGGGCCCAGCTAATGTCTGAAGTAGGAAGATGAAATAGAAAGAGTGGAGATGGATCCTGCTCTGAGGGTGGACCCTGTGTAGTATAAAATGTGGCCCCACAAGGACGCTGCACTATGAGATTAACAATTCCTCCCAGTGGAGGCAGCAGAATGAAATATAGGAAGGATTCAAGCAGAAGGAAGCCAGGCAGGGGAACAGGTTCAGATTCCCCCTCCATAGAACGTAGTAGGAACATATTTTCTTTTATATAGAATAAAATGTGTGTTTGTCAGACATAGTCTTCTTGTAATGACCTATGCTAATATTTTGCCAAAAACTCAAAGTTACTTTAACACTGATGTAACAAATAGAACTTATACACTGTAAATTATTATTGATATAAGGATTCCCTGGGGGTTCCAAAATTAGTAACATAAACATAAAAATATCTTGGCTATAGCAGAACATATAAAACACTGTTGTCAAAATTTTGTAGCCCACTGTCTAAGTGCTAGCAATCAGTTGACCAAAATTCAGCAAAATAAAATTTTGAATTTATTCAAGAGTTGTATTTTTACTTATGGTACCAATAGGTTCCTCATTTCTATGCTGAAAAAATATCCAAAATTAGCAATACTGAGAATACTTTGAATTTGTGTCAAAAATTGTCACTTGAAATTTTTCTTGGAAGTAGTGCTTGATAATTTGTAATTTCCAAGAAGTTATACATGCTGCCTTTGCAGCATTAATTGACTTCTTCCAGGTGGCTTATTTCATAGACTTGCATTTTTGTCAATCAAAGACATCAAACTCTTTTAAAACAACTTATAGACAAGTAGATATAAGTGAACTACTTCCTATATTACTCAAAAAAATGAATAAATTAATATTAAATTTGGTAGATGAAAACTCGTATAATACATAACATAAAATAAGCATATAGGTCATTAGTAAATTGTTGCTGCTTTTTCACACTAGAATTATGACTACCTAAAATGTGTATTGCTTATAATTATTAAAAATTTTTATGCTTTTAAAACTAAATTTTATTTGTTAACTTTTAATTTCAGGGTAAATGAGGAGGTTTGTTACATAGGTAAACTTATGTCTTGGGGGTTTGTTGTACAGACTGTTTCATCAAGCAGGTAGTAAGACTAGTACCTTTTAGTTATTTTTCCTGATCCTTTCTCTCCTCTCAACCCCCACACTCCAATAAGCCCCAATGTATGTTGTTCCTCTCTATATGTTCATGTGTTCTCATCTTTTAGCTTCCACTTATAAGTGAGGGCATGTGGTATTTGGATTTCTGTTCCTGTGTTTGTTTGCTAAGGATAACGGACTGCAGCTCACTTATGTTCCTGCAAAAGACATGATCTTGTTCTTTTTTATGGCTACGTAATATTTCACCATGTGGATATATCACATTTTCTTTATCCAATCCATCACTGATGGGCATTTAGATTGATTTCATGTCTTTGCTAGGATGAATAGTGCTGTAATGAACATATGTGTGCATGTTCTAATTTATAGTCCTTTGGATACATACCCAGTAATGGGATTGCTGGGTTGAATGGTATTTCTGCCTCTAGGATTTTGAGGAATCGCCATGCTGTCTTCCACAATGGTTGAACTTACACTCCCTCCAACAGAGTATAAACATTTCTTTTTCTATACAACATCACAAGCATCTGTTATTTTTTGAGTTTTTATTAATGGCCATTCTGACTGGTGTGAGATGGTATCTGTTTGTGGTTTTGACCAGTGATGTTAAGCTTTTTTCCATATGGAGGTTTGCCACATATAGGTTTTCTTTTGAAAAGTGTAACAATTTTTTAAATACTTGAACTTTTCATTGACAGTCTTATTTGTCTAAGCTACTATGTTGAAAAATCATAATTTCCTTATATACCTAACTCATTATAAAATTAAGGAAATGAAATGTGAGTATTCCATTTACATCAGTCTAAGTAGTTCTTGTTACTTAACATCATTTGTTCTCATTATTAATCTCTTTAGCGTTCTAACATTCTATAACTTTTGAGTTCCTCTCATGGAGTAAGATATTTTCTTCACTGTAATAGGTTCTGTGGAGATTTGATGGCAATAAACCAGATACCTTAGGACTCAATACTCAGCTTTACAAGTGGATACCCCAGAATGATCTTCTTGGTAAGTCTTTGGAGAACAAATATTGAACATATTAGTAACAGATTATTAAAGTGTTAATAGTCATATTGAAACAAGCCTATTGAACATTTGTTATGCAAAAACTTAAAAATAAAACCAAACTTCTACACGTGTATTTTCCAGTCCTAGGGTGAAAAGAATAAACAACAATTGTTGGCATTTTATGATATGCACCCACATTCTTTATGATCAGAGTATCTTTATTTCAGGTGTTATTACCTCTCGCAGAATTTTTCTAGCACTTCCTGGGTGTCTTCCTTTCTCATATTTCTACAAATTTACAACTGTTCTTTCCTCTTCTGTAGGGTTATTTCAAATGTAACTAAAAATAACAGCTCTTCTGCTATCACCAGGGACACTGCATTTTCTGTAGGATTAAGTCCCTAATCTTAATCAAAAAGTGATGACACATTTCATAATGAAATGTGACCTGTCTTTCCTCAATTCTAGCACCACCACCACCTCACTGACTGCTGCCTTGCACACCCCACATATCCCACTGCTTGACCGTACTTAAGAGAACACATTCTGGCTGGGCACAGTATCTCACGCCTGTAATCCTAGCACTTTGGGAGGCTGATGCGGGTGGATTGACTGAGCTCAGGAGTTCGAGACCATCCTGGGCAACATGGTGAAACTCCATCTCTATTAAAATACAAAAAATTAACTGGGCATGGCTGTTTGCCCCTGTAGTCTCAGCTACTCAGAAGGCTGAGTAGGAGAATTGCCTGAACCCGGGAGGTGGAGGTTGCAGTGAGCCGGGATTGCACCACTCCACTCCAGCCTGGGCAACAGAGGGAGACTCCATCTCCATTAAAAAAACAAAAAAAACAAAAAAACAAAAAAACAAAAAAGACAAGAACACATTCTTACATGCCCATCCCTTTTCTGCGCTTTTTTCTTTTTTGCACATTATATTTCCTTATGTAAATTGCACTTTTTTGTTAGTTCAATTGGTAATCTTGTATTAATTTTTTCAGTCTGATGTTAAACACACCACATAGCCTTCACTTACATCTCCAGCAGAAGTAGGTGCTCCTTCCTCTGAAGTCTGAAAAGCAACTTGAATTCAGTTCAGTGTGTTTTCTAGGAAACACTGTCACATTCAGATTCTTCCATTGTGCATTTCTTATTTTATTCCTATGAATAATTTTGCTAAAATTCATCCAATCCTAGGTCACCCAAAAACCAGAGCTTTTATAACTCATGGTGGAGCCAATGGCATCTACGAGGCGATCTACCATGGAATCCCTATGGTGGGCGTTCCATTGTTTGCAGATCAACCTGATAACATTGCACACATGAAGGCCAAGGGAGCAGCTGTTAGTTTGGACTTCAACACAATGTCAAGTACAGACTTACTCAATGCACTGAAGACAGTAATTAATGATCCTTTGTGAGTATAACTTTTTTTTACTCGGTGGTATTTATAGATAGGTTCTCTTGTCAATAGTGAGTATGACTTTTATCCTTTTTATAAGAGACTGATTTTAAAAGAATTTAAATGATTTAAACAATCTGAAATCTGCTTTTATTTTTGAGTGGTTATTTAAAAATTTTATTTGAACCACATACATTTAATGAATAAT
>NW_026652277.1:62716506-62805394 GCF_009828535.3 Hylobates moloch
GATAGTTTGCTGAGAATGATGGTTTCCAGTTTCATCCATGTCTCTACAAAGGACATGAACTCATCATTTTTTATGGCTGCATAGTATTCCATGGTGTATATGTGCCACATTTTCTTAATCCAGTCTATCGTTGTTGGACATTTGGATTGGTTCCAAGTCTTTGGTATTGTGAATGGTGCCGCAGTAAACATAACTGTGCATGTGTCTTTATAGTAGCATGATTTATAATCCTTTGGGTATATATCCAGTAATGGCATGGCTGGGTCAAATGGTATTTCTAGTTCTAGATCACTGAGGAATCGCCACACTGTCTTCCACAATGGTTGAACTAGTTCACAGTCCTATCAACAGTGTAAAAGTGTTCCTATTTCTCCACATCCTCTCCAGCACCTGTTGTTTCCTGACTTTTTAATGATGGCCATTCTAACTGGTGTGAGATGGTATCAGCTTAAGGAGATTTTGGGCTGAGACAATGGGGTTTTCTAGATATACAATCATGTCATCTGCAAACAGGGACAATGTGACTTCCTCTTTTCCTAATTGAATACCCTTTATTTCCTTCTCCTGCCTGATTGCCCTTGCCAGAACTTCCAACACTATGTTGAATAGGAGCGGTGAGAGAGGGCATCCCTGTCTTGTGCCAGTTTTCATTGGGAATGCTTCCAGTTTTTGCCCATTCAGTATGATATTGGCTGTGGGCTTGTCACAGATAGCTCTTATTATTTTGAGATACATCCCATCAATACTTAATTTATTGAGAGTTTTTAGCATGAAGCATTGTTGAATTTTGTCAAAGGCCTTTTCTGCATCTATTGAGATAATCATGTGGTTTTTGTCTTTGGTTCTGTTTATATGCTGGATTACATTTATTGATTTGCTTATGTTGAACCAGCCTTGCATCCCAGGGATGAAGCCCACTTGATCATGGTGGATAAGCTTTTTGATGTGCTGCTGGATTCAGTTTGCCAGTATTTTATTGAGGATTTTTGCATCGATGTTCATCAAAGATATTGGTCTAAAATTCCCTTTTTTGGTTGTGTCTCTGCCAGGCTTTGGTATCAGGATGATGCTGGTCTCATAAAATGAGTTAGGGAGGGTTCCTTCTTTTTCTATTGATTGGAATAGTTTCAGAAGGAATGGTACCAGCTCCTCCTTGTACCTCTGGTAGAATTCGGCTGTGAATCCATCTGGTCCTGGACTTTATTTTGTTGGTAAGCTATAGATTATTGCCACAATTTCAGAGCCTGTTATTGGTCTATTCAGAGATTCAACATTTTCCTGGTTTAGTCTTGGGAGGGTGTATGTGTCAAGGAATTTATCTCACATTTTCTTTATCCACCCATTGATTGATGGGAGTCTAGGCTGGTTCCACAGTTGTGCAATTGTGAATTGTGCTGCTATAAACATGTGTGTATATGGGTCTTTTTCATATAATGACTTATTTTCCTCTGGATAGATGTCCAGCAGTGGAATTGCTGGATCAAATGGCAGTTCTACTTTTAGTTATTTAAGGGATATCCATATTGTTTGCCATAGTGGTTTTCCTAGCTTGCATTCCCACCAGCAGTGTAAATGTGTTCCCTTATTACTACCATGCCAACATCTATTATTTTTGGATTTTTAAACTATGGCCATTCGCCATTTGTATATCTTCTTTTGTAAATTGTCTATTCATGTCCTTAAGTCACATTTTGAGGGATTATTTGTTTTTCTCTTGCTGATTTGTTTCAGCACTTTGTAGACTGTGGATATTAGTCTTTTGTGGGATGTGTAGTTTGTGAAGATTTTCTCTAACTCTGTGAGTTATCTGTTTACTTTGCTGATTATCTCTTTTGCTGTTCAGAAGTTTTTAGTGTAATTGAGTTCCATCTATTTATCTTTGTTTTTGTTGCCTTTGCTTTTGGGTTCTTGTTCATGAAGTCTTTGCCTAAGCCAATGTCTAGAAGAGTTTTTATGATGTTATCTTCTACAATTTTTATACTTCCAGGTCTTAGATTTAATTATTTGATTCATCTTAAGTTGATCTTTGTATAAGATGAGAGATGAGTATCCAATTTCATTCTTCTACATGTGTCTTGCCAATTATCCCAGCACCATTTGTTAAATAGGTTGTCCTTTCCCCACTTTATGTTTTGTTTGCTTTGTCAAAGACTAGTTGGCTATAAGTATTTAGTTTTATTTCTGAATTCTCTATTCTGTTTCATTGGTCTACATGCCTGTTTTTATACCAGTACCATGCTGTTTAGTTAACTATAGCCTTGTAGTATAGTTTGAAGTCAGGTAATGTGACACCTCCAGATGTGTGTTTTTTTGTTGTTGTTGTTTGTTTTTTTGCTTAGTCTTCCTTTGGCTATGTGGACATCAAAGCTGAGAATCAAATAAAAACCTCAACCCCTATTAAAGTATCTGCAATAATAATAATAATAATTAAATAAATACTTAGAAATATACTTAACCAAGAAGGTGAAATTTCTCCACAAAGAAGACCACAAAACACTTCTGAAATAAATCATAGATGATGCAAACAAATGGAAACACATCCTGTGTTCATTTGTGGCTTGAATAAATACTGTGAACCTCACCATACTACCAAAAGCAATTTATAAATTCAATGTAATTTCCATTAAAATACAATCATTGTTATTCACAGAACCAAAAAAAAAAATTCTAAATTTCTTGTGGGTTCTATTCTCGTTTTTCACCTTTAATGACAAATGCTAAGTTCTTAATTTTTGGTTGTAATAATATAGGAATTTCATTATAAAGGGATTAAGCGTATTTTTAATCTTGCTAAACATACATGTACATATACATGTCCATTTATTTTAAAATAAGACACTGCATCATTTAGTTACCTAATAGACAAGTGGTAAAATTCAATTTGTTTATTGAAGACAGTTTGAAATAATAATTATTATTCCACATATTATCCTTCAAATAATGATGTCTAATTTTTCTCTTTTTCCACAGGGTCTTTTCATCCATTTCTTCTCTAAATATAAAGTAGAAGCATTAAATCTTTTAGCATGATAAAAAGTGTACAAAGTATACAATGAGATTATAAATTTTGTGGAAAATACCTAAATCAAGCCGTAAACCTTCTTTAATGTACACATCAGGGAAGCACTTTATGATAAAAGTGGTCCAGATAGACAAAAACTTAGTTATCTTTGTTGGTAAGAAGCCTTACTATTTACTAATTATCATGCAAGTATTCTCCAGCCTAAGGAATGATTTAAATATAAATATTTTATATATCTATATCACTACATATGTATATATATTTATATATATATAAATCATGACTATATATGTATATATAAATCGACTATATATACATATATGTGTATATATGCTATATATGTATATATATAATCGATTTATATATACATATACAGTACATGTATATATGTATATATAAATATATATGTATGTATATATATACACACACACACACACACACACACACAGAGTATAACATTGATGCTAGAGAAATTATAGGAAAAGTTTATAACAGAATATTTCATACAAATCATCCAGGAACTGATACATATATAAAGAAACACAGAACTAATATAGTGTCAAAGGTTAATAATGTTGTTTTATCATGCTTACAAAACATTAAACCTATCCTACAACACATGTAACAATAGATTGGTATCCATTGTTTAGTGACACCTACAAAACAACAACCAAAAAAGACAAACAATCTAATATAAAAGTTGATGAATGTATGAATAGATAATTCAAAGTAAAAATGGCAAATAACATATCAAAGATCATAAAGTTACTGATGCTCAATTAAATAGAAATAATGCCAATAAATTATTGCTATAAAAACCCCAAATAGAAGAGTCAGCATAACATGGTGGTTAAGAGCTGGCACTCTGAATTCAGGTCACCTTGATTCAAATCTCTGAGAAACCACTAAATAATGGTATGGGTTGGACAAGGTACTTAAACTTTATTTGCCTCAGCTTTCTCACCAATGAAATGGTAATGTTGGTCACAGTATTATCTACCTCAGGAGTTGCTGAAAGAAGGAATTCACTAATATTGCAAAGCACTAGAAACAATTTTGTATACATCAAAATAAAATTTGCACTCTTATAATTAAAAGAATTGCCACAACAGGTTTACTGTTCATAAAATTGCATAGTACAGGCTAGGCATGTTGGCTCACATCTGTAATTCCAGCACTTTGAGAGACCAAGCAAGATCAGGAGGTCAAGAACATCCTGGCCAACATAGTGAAACCCCATCTTTACTAAAAATACAAAAAATTAGGTGGGCATGGTGGAGTGTCCCTGCAGTCCTAGCTACTCAGGAGGCTGAAGCAGGAAAATCACTTGAACCCCGGGAGTCGGAGGTTGCAATGAGCTGAGATCATGCCACTGCACTCTAGCCTGGTGACAGAGTGAGATTCAGTCAAAAAAAAAAAAAAGAAAGAAAGAAAACCAACAGATAAACAAAAGACATACTATAGTTCAAAAACATGATATGTTTGTAATGTAAATAATAAAAATGACATAATTTACTATTTCAAATATGTGGGAATTAAATTTATAGCATAAAGCAAGGGCTAACAAACTATGACCTTTTGGTCAAATCTGGCCATCCACTTGTGTTCTTTTTTAAATAGTTGGTTAAAAATTTTATGCCACAAAATTAAATTTATACCCCACTGTTGCTAATGTCCCCCTACCACCTCCCATAAAACCTATTCCCCCCACCCCACATTCACAAAAAAGAGTATCATCCCAAAATATATATACTGTCTATATGGAGTCCAACAAAACTATACCACTTAAAAGTTGTGTTAAACCACCATATATGTTATTAGTAGGAAAGATTCATGTTAGTCCAAAAACAAACATAATTACCTGTGTTAATTGTTACTTGTATACTTGTATTGACTCATCCTTTAATAAGTATCATAGTGTTTTAATAGTAAGAGCCAGAGAAGGTATTTGGCTCCCCATAGCCTTACATAGGCCTTGGGAATATTCCCCTTCTGTCCATGTTATTAATAATATTCTACAGAAAATTCTTAGAAGGAGTAAAGGATTCATTTCTACATTAATTGCAATAATAATGGGCTTTATTGCTGTTACTGGGACTGCTGCTGCTGCTGGAGTTGCATTACATCAATCTATTCAGACTGTTCATTTTGTGGATAAATGTCAAAAAAATTCTACTCGGATGTGGAATTCTCAGCCAGGTATTGATAAAAAATTGGCTGATCAAATTAATGATCTAAGACAAACTGTTATATGGGTGGGAGATAGAATTATGAGTTTAGAACATAGATTACAAATGCAATGTGACTGGAATACTTCTGATTTTTATATAACTCCATTTCAACATAATGAGTCTGTTCACAATTGGGAATCGTAAAACACCATTTACAAGGAAGTGAAGATAATTTAAGTTTAGACATAAGCAAGCTAAAAGAACAGATTTTTGAGGCCTCTCAAGCACCCTTAACTGCTTTACCCGGTGCTGACGTTTTAGATGGTATCTCTGAGGGGTTATCTAATCTCAACCCCATTCAATGGGTAAAATCTTTGGGACGATCCACTATCACTAATGTTGTTCTGTGTATAATTTGTGCTATTGGTTTATTGTTCATTTGTAAAATTGGGAAAAAGTATTCTTCAATCCAATCGTGATCAGTGCCAAGCTGTGATTGCTATGATTCATTTAAGTCAGAGGAAAGGGGGAGATGTAGGGAAACCCCCAGAAACTATTGCTACAGAATAAAAGATGAAATGCTCCTGATAATTGTAAATACAAAACTGCATGCCGGATTGTGTAAAGACAATGCTAGGCTGGACTGCCAGAATGAGCCAACAGCATGTGATGTGCTTTCCCCTGTGGAGAGCCTATGAATGGACGTGCAGTCAGGGTGGTTTCACATCACCAAGATTCCTATCCCAGAAAAGCAGATGTTCATAGTTCTGGGAATGGAAGACAACCCTTGTGGAGAGCCTATAAATGGATGCATGGAGGGTGCCTGTCCATATGGATAAGATAGGGCTATAAATGCGCTCATCTTGCCATAGCTCTTATAGGCCTCTTTAGGGTTAAGGCATACTCCCTTCTGAGAATTTCTGGTCTAACAGGCTGTCTAGCTTCATGTCATCCATCTATGGATTGTTTGTAACCAGCTTTTGCTGCAACTGTTACTGCTGATTAACATCTTGTTAATCATAGGTTATGGAAAGACTGTGTTTCTATTTTAAGGCTCTGTTAGAAATTACTGATGCACACGCTATATTGTAAATTCTTATCTCGGAATACTGTACTTCTGCATAAAGATGTTATGTTAAAGAATTACTTCATTCCCATGTGACTATCTCACCTCATAATCAAATGACCCTAAATCCCTCACTGACCTAGTCCTGCCCTCACTAAATTTAATAATAAATGCTGGTATATCCAGTGCATTGTTGGCACCGTGGGACCAGAAGGCGAAGGCAGTGACCCTCCTGGACACAGCTTTCACTATCTTGTGTGTGTCTATTATTTCTCAACCTGCCAATCTGCCTAGGAACAATGAGAGAGCCCCATTGCATTGCGGGCTGCTGGCCAGATCCCGCAATATTAGGCCATTCTTGCATTGCTATAAATAAATGCCTGAGATAGGGTAATTTATAAATAAATGGAGTTTAATCAGCTCATGGTTCTGCAGTCTTTATAGGAAGCCTGGTGCTGCCATCTGCTTGGCTTCTGTGGTGGTCTCGGGAAGCTTACCATCACGGCAGAAAATGAGGAGTGGAGGGGTGATGCAGGCACATCACACGGTAAAAGCAGGAGCAAAAGTCAACCTGGGGATGGGGAAAGGTGTCACATACTTTTAAACAACCAGATCTTACATGAAAACTCACTCTTGTGAGGACAGCACCAAGCTATGAGGCATCCGCCCCCATGATCCAAACACCTCCAACCAGGCCCCACCTCTAACATTGAGAATTACTATTCAATATAATATTTGGGTGAGGACAAATATCCAAATTATATCAGTAGGCAAGTAAACAATTCAAGGAAATGGATTATAATCATTAGAAACTGATGATAAAGAAAAGCTTTTCTTCCTGGAAAGCATGAATAAGAGATAATCCATAACTTCCAGGATCACTTGTAAACCCCTTCTATGTCTGGTATAATTATTATTATATTGATTTACTTTTCTTCTATGTAGACTTTTCAGATTCCTTTCCAGTAAATATTTCTTTCACATCTCTCAAAACAATTAGGGTCAGAGAGAGTTTACACCTCCTTGCTTTTTTGTAAGAAAATAATTGCCTTTGTTAAGTAACTCCAATCTATGTAAATAAGAACTTGGTGCACACTACTCTTCATATTGAAACAATGGCCAATGTGATGGTGTGATGTAATGGGGCCTTAAAGAGGTAATTAGGACATGAGGGTTTCTTGCTAGTGAGTGTAACTAAGGCCCATATAAAAGAAGCTTGATGCAGTGTTGAGCCTTTTTGCCCTTCTAACTTACACCATGTAAGAACACAGTATACCTTCTTTTTGGAGGATGTAAAAATAAGGCACCGTTTTTGGAAGTAGAGAACAGCTATCACTACATGATAAACCTGCTGCAGGTTTGATCTTGCACTACTCAGCCTCCAGAATTGTGAAAAATACATTTCTGTTTTTTATATTACCCAATCTGTACTACATTTTTATAGCAGCACAAATGGACTAAGGCACTGGATGATATTTCTTTAGTGTTAATTGCTGGGTAGAACATCTAACCATTATCTCTGAACTAACATGAGTTTATGAGAAAAAAACTATGGAAAACCTGCACTCTTGGTTTTCACTTAGGATCCACTTAGGATCTGCCTTTATAAATGATTTGATATGTAAGAAGACATTTCCTTCATAAAGATTATAAGCATGTTTCCAAGTTTAGCTTATGAGATCTTTCCATTTACAAATTAGAAAAAAAATGGTGGGCTTTATAATGGTATAGATAGAATTTTTAAATACATGCACTTTTTATTTGTATGTCATCTTTATTGAGGTAAAATTTCCAAAAAAAATACTCATTTTGTGTGTACAGTTTAATAACTAATTACAAAGACATATGCTGATGTTAATTTGTCACCACAGCTTTGTTTAGAACTTAAATTAATTACTTTAATGGTTTGGTCTCTGGTAGTCAAACTTGGATGTGTGTTAGGTGATGTAAGTAGCAGTTACATATGGAGGAAAAATATTCATCATTGGCCGAGCGCGGTGACTCACGCCTGTAATCCTAGCACTTTGGGAGGCCGAGGTGCGTGGATCACGAGGTCAGGAGATCGAGACCACGGTAAAACCCCATCTCTACTAAAAACAGAAAAAATTATACGGGTGCTGTGGCGGGCACCTGTAGTCCCAGCTACTCTGGAGGCTGAGACAGGAGAATGGCGTGAACCCGGGAGGCGGAGCTTGCAGTGAGCCGAGATTGCGCCAATGCACTCCAGTCTGGGAGACAGAGCAAGACTCCGTCTCAAAAAAAAAAAAAAAAAAGAAAAATATTCATCATTTTCCCAGAGAAGTGTGCACTTGGCTTTATGAGAATAAACACAGTTAATGATAAAATTATACTTTCTTTTTATTTTATTATTTTTATTGTGTGTATATCTTTAACATGTCATATACTCACAGTGAAACATTTGTGATTTGGGGAAGGATTTAGGGCTTTGTGCATTCACTGCCATTATTGGAACATACTGTCATTGAACAGAGCACCAGACACATGATTATCTACAGCAGAGTCTAACTATAGTCATACATTTTGTGTAAAGGACAGAAGCCCACAAGTATTTTAATGCCTTTTACAGCATTTTCTTCTTTTTAGTACTTTGCAAACGTTTTAATAAAAACAGTTAAATAATTAACTGCTGCTGAATATTTTAAATATCTGCGCAAAAAAACCATCAAAGGATAATGTAGAATTTTGGAACTAGCAACTTTGGGAGCTGTTAACAACCCCAAGTCTAAAGGGCAAGAAAAGGGAGTAGATATCAAATGCAAGTTCTTAGTGGTAATGTCCACAATGGTTTGCCACAGCTTTCTATTAACAACTAGTATCGAACATGATAGTACTAAGAAGCATTCAGTGAGTCTTCTGGATTCAAAATAGCGTTCTGTGTTCATTGTGTGGCAACATCCTGACATTCTTGTTAATTTCTTTTTTGGTCCATCAGTTCAGGAAGAGAAGAAAGGACAGGTTCAGCTTCCAGTTTCACAGAATAGTGCAGTTACTTCCTGAACAATGCATTTCTTCTTCGGACAACAGGCCCTTGGAAACTACTAAACCCTAAGGTCTTGGGGACTGGAAAAAAAATTACTACAACATCTATTGCTGGTGACAGTATAAGGGGCTACTTCCACTTCTTAGTTCCAGACTTATGCTTTCTAGTTGTGGAGGTGATAACACCCTATACTGACCTCCTCCTTTTGGACAAGAAGGATATTTTTTATTGTAGAAGATGTCATATTTTAGCTTTTCATTAATCTTTCTACCAATATAACGTTAATTGCTTTAAGTGATTGGGCATACTGTTGTATGTGTTTTCAAAATATTACAAAAGATGATTCATCCTGTTTGTGACTATTTACTATGATGGCCCTGTGTAGGAGATTTTTAGGTGCAAAATTTTTTGGCCTTAAACTCAATTACTAATTTATATTACCCGTGTGAAATTAACTATACTGATAAATGCATGGCCACTTCTGAATGGGAAGTTCAGAATATGGCAAAGAAACATTTAAGAATAATGACGGAACTCTAATCATGTAATCCAGTTTATTTATTTATTTTTGAACCAAAGAATGTGAGAAGTAACAACAATCCCCAGTACCTGGCTAGTAAAAAACCCTAACTTGCCACATCATCATCAAGATATTTCTTATCGAGTATTCCATGTGCTCGGCTCCGTGTGTCCCTCTAAGGAATATCACTGGGCAGAGGACACCTGCTGTCAGTCAAGGCAGACAGAAAAGTTTGGAGATTTAAAACTGTTATTATCCTGTCCAATCTTTTTTGTTTATATAGCTATGTAGCTTTCTGAGGAAAAACATGTTTAACCTGTATTTATGTAGTATGTGGCTTTATGCTACATTTCAGTGAATTGAGATTTTGCTGCAACCTGAGTAGAATTAAAATTGAAACTTAAGTTCAAAGTTCAAATGTAATATGTATGTTAATATGAATGCGTGTATTTACAGACCTCTCATTTTGCAAAATGTATTCTTTAGAGGTAATGTGTGGTGTATCATCACAATGAAAAAGACATTGACAAAGTTCAGGAAAAGTGATATTGTAAGAAAAATTGAGTGTCGGAGTGATATTGTAAAACATATATTTGGTCTTCCAGCCACTTTTCCGGCATACAATTACTAAAATCAGTAGAATCTCCAAAATGATATGTTTTTGTAAGCTAATTAATTGACTGATGGCTGGCAATTCCTATGTAACTTCGAAATGAATGACAGTCATTGGAAAGACCCAAGCAGGATTAGAGAGTTGGGACTTTCATCTCCATCCCCCAACCTCCAGGGAGGGTAGAGAAATTAAAGGTTAAGTTGAACGCCAATGGCCAATGGTTTAATCAATCATGCGTAAATAATGAAGGATTAAAAGAAAAAAAAAACCTCAAAAGGACAGCATTCATAGAATTTCCAGATACCTAAGCACATGGAGTTTCCTGGAGAATGGCACATCTCAGGAGGGCACAGAAGCTACACACTCCTTGCACTGTACCTCCATCACGTGTAATAATTTTTATAATAAACTGATAAATGTATTTCATTGAGTTCTGTGAAATGCACTAGCAAATTCATCAAAACCAAGGAAGGAGTTTGGGGAATGCTGATTTGTAGCTAGTTGGTCAAAGCACAGATAAAACATACTGGGGCAACTAATTGGCAGTGAGGAGTGTCTTGTTTGGCTGAGCCCCTAACCTGTGGAATCTGATGCTATCTCCCAAGCATTGTGAGAATTCAATTGGAGGGCACCCAGTTGCTGTCTACTGGAGAAGTGATTCCTTATTTGATGTGTGGGGAACACGCTTTACACATTAACACTTGGTCACAGAAGTCTTCTTTATTGATTATTGTTTAGTAAATGAATAGAAACACTTTGAGATTAGCTTTTTGCACATAGTACCGACACTCTGTACAGCCATCATGTCCAGGAGTTGGCAGAGATATTATCTCAATTAAAATATCATGTTGCATATCATTCTCAGAGTAATGGTTTAGTACATAATTTGAATTTAAAGTTAAAACATTTGCTTTCTATTATGGTTGGAATGTGTGTTTGCCCTCCAAAATTTATGCTGAAGTGTAATCTGCAACAAAAGAGTATTAAGAGATGGAGCGCTTAGGAGATAATTAGGCCATGGAGGTTTTACACTCATAACTAGAGTAGTGTTTTATATAAAAGCTTGAGGGTGAGTTTGACCCATAAGTCTCTCCTACCACCTGAGGACAAATGGACAAGGCCCTATCTTGGAAGTGAGAGCAGCCCTCACTAGACACTGGACCTGCTTCATCCTTGATCTTAGACCCCCAACCTCCACAACTGTGAAAAAAAAATTCATCTTTTATTAATTACCCAGCTTCAGGTATTTTGTAAAGCAGCATAAATGATGTAAGATACTACCTAAATCAGAAGGATATACAAACATGAAGGACGGGCCTACATGCCTTCATAACTGTGTTTTCAACTCAACATGAAGGGGGATTCCTACTAACAAAGGATGTCTACTCCATACATACCCCTAATTTCTGGAGTCTCTGGGAAAGAGGGAATGAGGAGGATTCTGGTGCAACAATACATTTCTCCCTCAGATGATCTCAACTTTTTTTTTTTTCCTGCACTTCTCACAGTGGTCCCAAGACCAGGGATGCAAGTGTTCATGCCAGAAGCAAGGATAATCCCTAAGCCAGAATTTGAAACTATAACTTTAAACCTTTGTGTCAGAATTTTTAAGGACCTGATAAAGTTGACTGTGCATTCATCCTATCTGGCAAGGTTGGAACTAACCATAAATACTACTATGTTGGATAGTGGTCAGGATAGACCATTAGTTCTGTATTTATATAACCATATACTATATAAATGGTAGTAGACTGGAAGGAAAGAACTTTCTAGACTAAGATTGCTGCCAGCAATCAGGGCTATCCCAGTGGGTGGGCCTGACAACACTTCTAGTGGTAGAAAATTTGAGGTAAAAATAAATGACAGATGGAGGGAAAGAGAAATCATCGCTGAGGTTGAAGGAATGAATAAGTGTGTTGTGCAATGAAGGTAACCCAAGAATATATTATTATCTCCAGAAAGGCTCAGAGCAAGAGCATAATATGATCTCTTAGCACAATTATGCTAGATGTCTGGAATTGTGAAGCTATATGTTTGCCAAGATCAACTACGCTTTTGGAACCTGACAAAGTCAAACAGCAGCCTGTAAAATTGCATGACATTTATCTGGGAGACACTGGTTGTACCGTATGTTAATGAACTGGATCAACTGTTAATAACTAAAAGGAACTCTAGTAAATAGCCAGTTTTTTTACTCCTATTTTTCAGGCTCTCTCTGCTAAAGAAGATGTCATATTTTATTTCCTAGAAGAAAATATAGGGACTTGCTGTCTACTAGAATTTTAAATGGTGTTTTTTTTATGACTCTCAGAAGACAGATCACTGCATAACTGTACATTTTGATGACAAAATGCTTAGAAGCTTTATAATGGACAGTGGTAGCCCATCCAGCAAGCCACAGTGCACTAATCACAAACACATCACCTTTGATTTATGGATAGAAAGTTATCCACAATTGTGAATGTAAAAAACAATGGGTTTCTGGCAGAATTAAGCAGTGGACATTTTATGCTGAATCTGAGTTCCCCTGGGAAACATCTCCACCCTAAAATAAGGAAGGATATTGGGGGCCTTTTGGCATACAAACGAAATTACATTTTTGTATGACTACCACTTATCTATACTTATTATGGGGCATCTAACATTTTGGGGTGCAAAACATGGATCCTAACTTTACTCAGTTTATTAATATACAGAGGAAGCAATGTCCTTGGTGGACTGAACAGTACTTTTTCATAAAACAGAAAAGTGTCTTAGGAGAGATGAGTGCCATCTTATGTATCCTGGGAATGCCTGAATTTGTTGTTAGTGAGGAGCAGCATTCAGGGAAAATATAATTATAGGAAATTTTCTTCCAGGAAATAAACAAAAAATGAGAGTCAGGCTGGAAAGATAGTGAGGCTTTAGCGAACGGTGTCAGGCAGTCTAAACAATATTGGAAAATGCTAGAGCCCAGCCCCTGGAAAGATCCTGTGGGTCACTCTGGTAAATTATTCACCCTGAGAATGGGGTCATAATTTGTAGCCAAGCCGGACAGTAGTTAATGGATAGCCTGGAGACTCAATACTTGCAACTGGCATCTGGATTGAAGAGCAGTGAGATTAAGCCCTTTACTTGTGGAATCTGACGCTATTGCCATGTAGATAGTGGTATACTTGAATTAAATTGTAGGAAAAACAGTTGTTTCAGCTGAGAATTAACCTGAATTGTTGTGAAGGTAAAACATCCACATATTGGTGGCTGGAAATTCTATGTTGTGAGTGATTATATAGAAAATCAGTTTTTTTCCCCTGATCATTTTCTAATATACGCATTTATAGTTGTAAGTTTTCCTCTGAGCATTTCTTTCACTGCATCTCCAAAGTTTTGACATGTTGTGTTTTTATTGATTTTAATGTCTTTTATAATTACCTTTGTGATTTCTTTTCTGACTTATTGGTTGTTAACATTAATAGCATAAAAACTCTGCTGCTGTATAGTTCCATCACTCTTCTTTTTCTGTTACTGATGTGACAGATTATATCTCCACATATTGTGTGCCTAATAACATGGATTACTAATTGTCTTTTAATCAATTGTCTTCAAGCTTATAAAAAAATAAAAAGTAGAATCACAACCAAAATTACAAAAATATTATATTTTATGATTGTTATGAATTTATCTTCACTATACATCTTTATTCCTTTACATGTGTTCACATTGCTGCCCAGCAGCCTTTTATTTAGAACTAAAATATTTTCTTTAGCATATTTTGCAGGGCAGGTATGGTAATAGTAAACTTTCTCTGCATTTTCAAAATCTGAAAACGTCCCAATTTCTATCTACTTTTTGAAGGACAGTTTTTCTGGATGTACAATTCTTTATTAACATTTTTTTCAGTATTTCAATTATGTCAATCCACTGCTTTTTGGTGCAATGTTTCAGATAAGAAATTGGCTGATAATCTTACCAAAAATGACTTATTTATGATGAGTCACTTCTCTGTTTTCAAGTTTCTCTTACCGTTTTGACTATGAGCATCTTGATTATAATGTGTCTTAGTGTGGATCTTTTTGAGGTAATCCTACTTGGGGTTTGTTGAGCTTCTTGGATTTGTAGATTTATGTACTTTATTACATTTTTGTTATTTTCTGCAAGTAGTTTTTCAAATATTTTTTGCATCTTTTTCTTTACTTCTTCTCATTCTCAGACTCCCACAGTGCATATCTTGGTTTATTTGATAATACCCTACAATTTTCTTAGGTTCTGTTTATTTCTTTTCCTTTCTTTTTAACTGACTCAATAATTTCATTGACTCTTTCTTCAGGTTTGCCAATTCTTTCTTCTATCTGCTAATATCTGCTTTTGAAATCTTCCAGTAAATTTTTCACTTCCATTATTGTACTTTTCAGCTCCAGAGCTTCCTTTTGGTTTCCTCTTTAATTTCTCTTTCTCGATTGATATCATTTTGTTCATTCATTGTTTTCTTGTCTTGGTCTATTTATTCCTTTAGTATATTTAGACACATTTAGGACAGTTATTTTAAAATCATTTGTGTAGTAATTTCAGTGTCTGTGCTTTCTCAGAAATTGTTTTTGTAAGTTTATTTTGTTACTTTGAATGGGCAATACTTTTGTGTTTCTTTATATACTTCATAATTTCTTTTGAAAACCAGACATGGATTTTTTAATGGACTATGAAATCAGATTATCTTTTTTGTTTAAGGTATAATTTTTTAATTTTTTAAAGATTTCTCCAGCCTCTGTACAAAAGACATGTTTTCTCTCAGTCCTGATGTGCTGCCAGATACATATGAAGAAGGATTAGGAAGCCCAGCATTGACTATCATGAATAATTCTGCACACAACATGGGTGCATCAATATATTTTCAAGATCCTGATTTTAATTATTTTTGGAAAAATACCCCAAAGTGACACTGTTGGACAATATGCTAATTCTGTTTTAATTTATTTCAAGAAGCTTCATACTCTTCTCCATAGAGACTTCGTCATTTTTTATTCCTATATACAGGGCACAAAGACTAACTATTTGTCTACATTCTCTTTAACATTCATTATTTTCTGTTTTATGGAAAAGGTAGCTTTCTTATGCTAACTTTAGACTTAGTTTTCCTTTTCTTAGTTCCTTGATGTGTAAAGGTAGGTTGCTTATGTGAGATGTTTTATCATTTGTAATATGGTTATTTTTTGCCATAAAATTTTCTCATACTACAAGTTTTTGCTGTATGCATAATTTTTGATTCTTTCTTCACATCCTTTTGTGTATCTTTTATGTGTATTGTTTGTGTTTAGCATGAGGATTACATAAAGCATTTTAAAATTATAACAAACTATTTTAAATAAAATTAAAAACACTTTAAAGATTAAAATTTTACTTCAATCACATATAAAACTTTGTTCCTTTACATCACCCATCCCCACTTAATATTCTTAATATCACTGAAGATATCTTCTTATATGTTATTAATTAATGTACACTTATAGCTATTTTATGCTTTTGTTTTTTAAGCTGCATATCAGAATTAAAAGTAATTTATGCACCAACATTAACTACAGAACTCTATATTGGATTACATATTTTCCTTTATTAGTGAAATTTTTATTTTTGTGTGCTTTTGCCTACCATATTTTTTGTTGTTGTTGTTTGACATGGAATTTCACTCTTTTTGCCCAGGCTAGAGTGCAATGGTGCAATCTCGGCTCACTGTAACCTCTGCCTCCCAGGTTGAAGTGATTCCCCCTTCTCAGCATCCCAGGTAGCTGGGATTAAAGGTGCTTGCCACCATGCCCAGCTAATTTTGTATTTTTAGTAGAGACAAGGTTTCACCACGTTGGCCAGAATGGTCTCGAACTCCTGACCTGCCCACCTCAGCCTTTGAAAGTGCTGGGATTACAGGCATGAGACACCGTGCCTGGCCTGCCCAGCATACTTTCATTTCAATCTGAAGGACTCCTTTTAATATTTCTTCTAAGTCTAGCATTGATTATATCCCTCATCATTTTTCTTTCTAAATCTGGGAAAGTTTCACTCCTGTATGATTTTTCAAGGACAAGTTTGCCAGATGTTACTCTCATTTGAATTTTTTTTTTTAATTTCCTTGCAGTACTTTGAAATATTATCTCAGTTACTTTTGGTTTGCATGATTTTTGCTGAGAATCTTATTGATAATCTTATGGGAATTTCTTTACATGTGGTAAGTCCCTTTTTTCTTGCTGCTTTCAAGATTTTCTTTTTGGCTATGACTTCTGAAACATTACCTTGTGCATTGTTGCAGACTTCTTTGGATTATTCCCATTTGAACTTCACTAAGTTGTTCTTGAATTTGTATATCTATTACGCTTTGTAAAATTGGTAATTCTTTGTTCATTGTTTTTCTCAAATATAATCTCTGCCCCAATATTTTACTCTTTTTTTACTAGGACTCTTATAATGCTTTATTGGTTAGCTTGATGATGTCTTTTAAGTTGCTTAAGCTGACTTCACTTTTTTATTGTGAATTTTTTCTTTAAATTTTTGCTCCCCTTCCTGAATAATTTCAAATAACCTATGTTCTTAAGTGTGTATATTTTTTATCTGTTTGATAAAGTCTTCTTGTGTGCTCCTCTAGTGAATGCTGAAAATTCAGTTATTGTATTCTTCAGCTCCAGAATTTTTGTTTGGTTCTTTTTTTATAGAGTTTTATGTTTTTGTTAATATTTTCATTTTTACATGCACTATTTTTATTATTTTATATAGTTGTGTTCTCTCTTTGCTAATTGAGTATTTTAAAATGATATGAATAATTTGACAAATAATTCATAGATCTTCATTTCCTTGAGGTTATTTTCTAGAAGTGTATTTTGTTCCCTTCATTGGGCCATGGTTTAGTGGGGTGTGTGTGTGTGTGTGTGTGTGTGTGTGTGTGTGTGTGTGTATGTATGCCTTGCTGCCTTGTGGTCTTTTGCTGCAATTTGGATATTTGAAAAAATAGCTGCATCTCCCATTATTTACTACCTAGTTTGATACAAAAGACTGTCTTCACCAGTCAGCCCAGCTAGAGATTCTGCAGGTCTCTCAAACCTTTTCTGGGAATGCGTCTTCTCTCAGCTTCTGTATGTAATTATCCAGATAAACTTTTTTTTTGTTTTTCTAGTTCATCTTTAGGAGTTTGTAGTCTATTGCTCCCTCTGCTGTCATTCTATGGTAGGGCAGCCTTTTTAACACTGCCACTCCTGATTTTGTTCTCAGTAGACCACAAGCATCCGAATTCTGTTAGTTCTTGTGATTTCTTTGAGTTAGGTGTTAGAAACTAGCCCCTGGTACAGCCCCCCCAAAAACTAGAACATTAAAACACACTTTACTCTTTCTTTCCTGTGGGAGAAGGTATGGCTAGGGAATTTTCTCCTAACTGTGCCATGCTGTACTGGCTGTACTCTATAGTGAGCCAATTCTGTGAAATTTCTTAGCAATTTCAATGAAGTTCTTCTTGGCTTTGCTCTTGCCTGGGGTGCTGAAATCTTTGAACTTGTTTCTGGAGTATTATCATAAAGGCAATTTGGTATATATATATATATATAATTTGTTAAGTCCATTTCTCTGTGAGGAGAAAAGGAACATGGGTTTCCTATTCTGCCAACATCAATCTCCCTCTACGTACACAGCACATATCACTTTCAAAGGATATGTACTCACTACAAGGCAATACACTCTTATGTTCTATATTAGGTAGTGAGACTATAGGCACTTATTTAAGAACTTTAAACTATTTTGCCAGTTTGTAATATTTCATGTAATTGAAAAAGACTAGAAGATATCCTAAGAAATTCTTGCAATTAGAAAAAATGAAAATGGCATAGTTTTGGTGATGATATAGTAATCCATTTGGCCATTATTTGATTTTAATTATAATAATTTATATAGAAATTCATATTTGTATTAATAACAACAGGCTTGTAATTTGATTTAAGTGTCTTCAGACCATGCTTAACCAAATGTGAACATGCTCCCAAGGTTTAGTTATATCTGAGTAGTCTGGAATTTAAACTTTCTCTTTTTTTATAGAAAACCTTATACAAATGTTTGGCTAACTGGTAAGATTCCAAAATATTAATATGTAAGTATTAAATAACTATAAAAACAGCATAGCTGAAATATTAGTAGATAAATTGTATACATAAAATCATTAAATATATAGTATTCTTTAAAATCATTTAGAAGAAATCAGATTAGAAATTGATGAAGAAGTAGCAATAAGTAATATGGAAAATCTGCTTGTGGTGTTCAGGTCTATGATCTCAACCATTCTTGTGTGATTTATTTTGTTTCTTACATTGAGAAGTTGACTAAAGGCCCATAATGGCATGTGACAAAGAGAGTTGAGCCTATTAATATACAGTTCAATAATAATACTTGTCCCATGAATCTATTAGGAATTTAAATTAATGTATGAAAGTCATGTAACATGATTTCTGGTAAATTCACTGTAAGAAATCATATATAATAGTATACTAATGTAGCCTTATTAGAACATTTGTACATAAAAAACAATAACGATAATTTATAACATATTTCCCTTTGAGGAAAGCAAAACTTGAGGATAAAGCAAAATAGATTTTAAAGAGATAGTTGCTGCTTATAAATAGGATGGAGAAAACACACACAACAAAATATGAAGTGGAAGAAAAGAGCAAGACACTCATAATGGAAAAATCCTTCCCTCCACAAGTTGTTTATGAAAAGATAGCATATATAGTCATTTACAGACTGGTCAATAGGTGACACTGTTGAGATACATTAAAATAATATGAAAAGAGATTGTGACTAAATTCATGTACACCTGTCATGGAAACAAGAAGTGCCACTGCTTTGTGAAGTATTAACAGGTTGGAATAACTCTATTTTTTTTTTTTAGTTTTCCACTTCTTTGATGGAACTGTATGTAGATTTGATATACACAGAGAGCTTGTATTCAATTTAGATAATAAGTAATGGAATGACTGATAATTAATTAAATACCAATGAAAATAATAACTATATTCACTGTTTATCTAGACCTTAAGCTAGTGTTTCCAATGTACTGCACATTGGAATCTGCTGGAGATCTTTACAAAGCACAAAATCTGGCTCTTAATTCCAAAATCTGTTGGCATTGGTATGCAAAATGGGAATCATTCTTGTCAAAAGCTCCCAAGACTGTTTCAATGCACAGCAAAATTTGGAACAGCTGCCTTTATTTGATATGCAAAAAACACATATTGTCTATATATATAGGAGAAATGTAAATTTTTCTGCCTTCCCTTCTGATAACATATGAAAACATGACCCTTTCATTAAAAATATTCTTTCTCTCACCTCCTTTCAATGATTCTCATGGGTTTTAGAACTCGATTCTTTGAGTTCCCTAGAAAAACAACAGAGTATGCCTGGTCAATGTTGTGAGGGGAGCATAGGTGGACAGGAGAAAACATACCAAAGGCCAATGAGATTCTCATTCCAGTTATCTCAAAAGACAATGCCAAATTGAAGCCCAAGGAAAGTCTTATGAGAAACCATTACTGAGAAGCATAAAGCCTTCTATGCTACAGGTGGTCAGCTTCAGAGACCAAAGGGAGCCTGGCAGTGTATGCAGGCTCAGCTCTCCGGATGGCCTCCCACCTTCACAACGTCTTAGCCAATCACCGCATTTAATTAAAGAGAATAGACAGCCTTAGAACAAATACAAAAAGTTCTCTCTAGATTACAATAAAATGATGAACATCAAAGTACAAATCAGTATTATTTACAAATTTTTAAAGACATATCAAATAAATTATTTTGCATTCTTAATTATATACACATAATGGGGCCAGGTACGGTGGCTCACTCCTGTAATCCCAGCACTTTGGGAGGCCAAGGCGGGCGAATCATGAGGTCAGGAGTTCGAGACTTGCCTGACTAACGTGAAACCCGGTCTCTACTGAAAATATTAGCCGGGCATGGTGGCACGCACCTGTAATCTCAGCTACTCAGGAGGCTGAGGCGGGAGAATCGCTTGAACCTGGAAGGCAGAGGTTTACATGAGCCCAGATCTTGCCATTGCACTCCAGCCTGGATGACAGAGTGGGACTCTGTCTCAAAAAAAAAAGAAAGAAAAAAATTATATACACATAATGGCAATAATACTTAATTTTTCCTTTATATACTTGTTTTAAAATTGCAATTAATTTGTAAATATATCCTTTTAAAATTTGTAAGGATTTCAAAAATTTTAGTAAGGCAACTGAGATCATTTATATCTTTAACAAATCAAGCACAAAAATTAAAACTTCAATTAGATATGCCACTAACAATATAAGAGATTAAACAGAATAAAAATTGTAATAGACAGGCATACTTCATTTTACTGTTCTTTGCTTTTATTGAACTTTGCAGTTATTGTTTTTAAAAAAATTTGAAGGTTTCTGGCAACCCTGCATCCAGCAAGATTATTAGTGTTATTTTTTCCGTATGTGCTTTCTTTGTGTTTTTGTGTCATATTTGGGTAATTTTCACAACATTTTAACTTTATTTATTATTATTATATCTGTGATGACAATCTGCAGTCAATGATTTCTGATGTTACTATTATAATTTGGCAGAGGGCTGGGGGGTACCACAATCCATGCCCATATAAGACTGCAAACATAATTGGTAAGTGTGTATGTTCTGACTGTTCCACCAAATGGCCATTCTCACCTTCTTTCCCTCTCCTTGGGCCTTCCTATTTTTTGAGACATAACAATACGATATTAGACCAATAACTCTGCAATGGCCTTTACTTGTTCAAGTGAAACGAAGAGTTGCACATCACTCACGTAAAATAAAAAGCTAGAAATGAAGCTTAGTAAGGAGGGCAGGTCAAAACCTGGATAGGCAGAAAGCTAGACTGATTGTCAGTTAGCCAAGTTACAAATGCAAAAGAAAAAAAATTTAAAGCAATTAACAGTGCTATTCCAGTGAACACATAAAAGATAAGAAAGGGAAATAGCCATATTGCTGATATGGAGAAAATTTTAGTGGTCTGAATAAAAGATCAAATTATTCTCAACATTCCCTAAAACCAAAGCCTAATCCAAAGCAGGGCCCTAACTCTCTTTAATTCTATGAAGGCTGAGAGATGAGGATTCTGCAGATAAAAAGTTGGACACTAGTGGAGGTTGATTCATGAGTTTAAGAAGCCATCTTCATAAAATAGGAGTGTAAGGTGAAGCAGCAAGTATTGATAAAGAAATTGCAAGTTATTAGAACAAAGGGGCTACAGGCCCCAGGCAACTCCAAAACCCAGCAGGACACTCATTAAATCTTAAAGCTTCAAAATAGTTTCCTTTGACTTCATGTCTCCCATCCAGGGCACATCAATGCAATGGGAGGGCTCTCAAGGCTTTGGGCAGCTCTGGCCCTGTGGATGTGCCTGTCTTTTTCTCATCTTCCTGTCTTTTTCTGAGCCCTCCAAACTGTTCCGACCTCTGCCCATTACCCAGCTCCAAAGTTGCTTCCACATTTTCAGGAATCTTTATAGCAATGCCCCACCTCTCTAGTTTCCTGTGTTAGTTTGTTGTCACGTTGTTCTCACATCTTCTGTATTACTTTGTTCCCACATTTGTTCCATGTTGCTGTAAAGAAATACCTGAGACTGGGTAATTTATGAAGGAAAGAGGTTTAAATTACTCACAGTTTCCCAGGTTCTACAGGTACCATGGCTGAGGAGGCCTCAGAAAACTTATAATTCTGAGAAGGTGAAGGGGAAGCCAATATGTCCTAACTGACCAGAGTAGGAGGAAGGTGGAGGGGAGCTGCTACACACTTTTAAACAACCAGATCTTCTGAAAACTCCATGACAAGACAGCACTGGGAGGGGTGGTCCTAAACCATTAGACGTGGAATGCCCTCAAACCTGCATTTTACACAAACACTTGCAAATGGAAGCTGCAAGAAACCAAAAAATTGCCCCAAAAGAGTTTTTCTTCTTGTCTTTCTTCATTCTTAAATTTTTTCCCACTTTTTTTTCTTAAAAGGAGGAACCAAGCTGTGGCATAGGGTTTTTTGTGTGATGAATCAATGTGTGATGATTGTAAGTGAGACCCCACATGTTTTAATGTTGAGTTGTTTCTGCCTTCTTACATGTCTTAGTGAATCTTTGAAATGCTTGTTCTTCAGTGCCATAAAGAAATAGCACTTGAAAATAAATTTAATTTCTTCAGCAAGACCATTTTTTTTTAACTTTCTGCAGAAAGAGTGAATGCACCAGCAGTTTTGCCACAAGAGTACACTGAACAAAGGAGACAGGGTCATTTATAACTTGATGCGTCCATCTTACTGCTGTGTCCAGTTTCTACTGGCAGGAAAAGGACCTCACATTCTGTTTTTGTCCTGATTGGCTAACAACTGAGAACTTTATAAAAGAGCCAAAGTTAAAGGAGAACAAAGGAAGGAGGATGTAACTTGTAGAATGTTGAGAAAGGTTAAAAATATCTTCAAATAACTCTCAGTAAACTAGGTATTGATGAGATGTATCTCAAAATAATAGCTATTTATGACAAACCCACAGCCAATATCATACTGAATGGGAAAAAACTGGAAGCATTCCCTTTGAAAACTGGCACAAGACCGGGATGCCCTCTCTCACCACTCCTGTTCAACGTTGTGTTGGAAGTTCTGGCCAGGGCAATCAGGCAGGAGAAAGAAATAAAGGGTATTCAATTAAGAAAAGAGGAAGTCAAATTGTCCCTTTTGCAGATGACATGATTGCAAAGTTAGAAAACCCCATCATTTCAGCCCAAAATCTCCTTAAGCTGATAAACAACTTCAGCAAAGTCACAGGATACAAAATCAATGTGCAAAAATCACAAGTATTCACATACACAAAGAACAGACAAACAGAGAGTCAAATCATGAGTGAACTCCCATTCACAATTGCTTCAAAGAGAATAAAATATCTAGGAGTCCTACTTACAAGGGATGTGAAGGACCTCTTCAAGGAGAACTACAAACCACTGCTCAACGAAATAAAAGAGGACACAAATAAATGGAAGAACATTCCATGCTCATGAATATGAAGAATCAATATTGTGAAAATGTCCATACTGCCCAAAGTAATTTATAGATTCAATGCCATCCCCTTAAGCTACCAATGACTTTCTTCACAAAATTGGAAAAAACTACTTTAAAGTTCACATGGAAGCAAAAAAGAGCTGGCACTGCCAAGACAATCCTAAGCCGAAAGAACAAAGCTGGAGGCATCATGCTACCTGACTTCAAACTATACTACAAGGCTACAGTAACCAAAACAGCATGGTACTGGTACCAAAGCAGAGATACAGACCAATGGAACAAAACAGAACCCTCAGAAGTAATACCACACATCTACAACCATCTGATCTTTGGCAAGCCTGACAAAAACAAGAAATGGGGAAAGGATTACCTATTTAATAAATGGTACTGGGAAAACTGGCTAGCCATATGTAGAAAGCTGAAACTGGATCCCTTCCTTACACCTTATACAAAAATTAATTCAAGATGGAATAAAGACTACATGTGAGACCTAAAACCATAAAAACCCTAGAAGAAAACCTAGGCAATACCATTCAGGACATAGGCATGGGCAAGGACTTCATGACTAAAACACCAAAAGCAATGGCAACAAAAGCCACAGTTGACAAATGGGATCTAATTAAACTAAAGATCTTCTGCACAGCAAAAGAAACTACCATCAGAGTGAACAGGCAACTGACAGAATGGGAGAAAATTTTCACAATCTACCCATCTGACAAAGGGCTAATATCCAGAATCTACAAAGAACTTAAACAAATTTACAAGAAGAAATCAAACCACCCCATCAAAAAGTGGGCAGAGGATATGAACAAAGCTCTCAAAAGAAGACATTTATGCAGCCAACAGACATATGAAAAAATGTTCATCATCACTGGCCATCAGAGAAATTCAAATCAAAAACCACAATGAGATACCATCTCTCACAGCAGTTAGGCAATCATTAAAAAGTCAGGAAACAACAGGTGCTGGAGAGGATGTGGAGAAATAGGAACTCTTTTACACTGTTGGTGGGACTGTAAACTAGTTCAACCATTGTGGATGGCAGTGTGGCAATTCCTCAAGGATCTACAACTAGAAATACCATTTGACCCAGCCATCCCATTACTGGGTATATGCCCAAAGGATTATAAATGATGCTGCTTTAAAGACACATGCACACATATGTTTATTGTGCCACTATTCACAATAGGAAAGACTTGGAACCAACTCAAATGTCCATCAATGATAGACTGGGTTAAGAAAATATGGCATATATACACCATGGAATATTATGCAGCCATAAAAAACGATGAGTTCATGTCATTTGCAGGGACATGGATGAAGCTGGAAAACACCACTCTGCGCAAACTATCACAAGGACAGAAAACCAAAGAATGCATGTTCTCACACATAGGTGGGAATTGAACAAGGAGAACACTTGGACACAGGGAACATCACACACCGGAGCCTGTAGTTAGTGGAGTGGGGGGAGGGGGGAGTGGTAGCATTAAGAGATATATCTAATGTAAATGACGAGTTAACAGGTGCAGCTAACAGGTGCAGCACACCAACATGGCACATATATACATATGTAACAAACCTGCACGTTGTGCACATGTACCCTAGAACTTAAAGTATAATAAAAAATAAATAAATAAATAAATAAATAAATAAATAAATAAAATAAAAATATAAAAGAAAAAAGTAAATGACCTATCTCTCACCCTCCCCCAAAAAAAAACTTCAAGTAAGGAAGAGGAACAGGCTATATCCTAATGCTTGCTTTGACCAGTATAAGCATGCCAGAGTAAATATTTAGACTACATTATAGGAGCTAAGAACATAAAGTACATAGATTTCTTTATTACAGCTAGCAGATATTTAGAAATGTCAGCACAGGTCTTTGAATAAATTTTGCTTCTAAGAGAAGTTACTATTTATTCTTAATAAGATGGGGAGGGAAGTCTTTGAAGAGGAACTTCTACTTTACTTTTTACAGTGAAGCAGCCTAGGGTCACTGGAGCAGTCTTGTTGTTTGAAGTATCACCAGGAGTTCTTTGTCTCAAGACCCAAAAAATTAAGGATCATGGACACCAATGGTAATGTTGGAAGAGAAGTTTAATAAGCGAAAGAGAAAAGCTGTCTGCTGTGAAGAGGAAGCCCGAGAGGGTTGTCATTTCACAGTTGAATGCAGACTTTTATATACAAAAATAAAAGCTAATGATGCAGTGTTTCATGTGCATAAGGCATGAAAAACCGGTTAGGACTCAATGTCTTATTTGCATACATACAAATTCTTGTTAGCTCCACCTCTTCCCTCTAGCGTGCATGCAGGTCCTTAGCCTGAGTTACTGCATGCTGTTTTATTCTGCTTATTGACTCTGTCACTGCGGACCTATCTGGTTCTGTGTAACTTTCCTTATCTATACAGCTACACGTCTGTCTTAGGAAAGCACCGTGTGCAAGTTCCTTTATCTGAGTATGCCCGAAAAGAAAAGGATTGTGCTCACTGAAGGCCACGGTGTATAGGCAGAGCTCACTGTTTGCACAGAAGACAAAGGCTTTGGACTTTGCTTTCTTATCTGCGCTTGCAGCTTGATTTCCTCCAGACTCTTATTTTTGGGGGAGGGCTTCTACCAAGAACTTTGTCCTAACTATCTGCCTAACTGGTTCCTTATTTTCTCTTCTCTTTGGTTTCTCTCTCCAGACGTGTATCACCTCCATGAGGGCTCAAAACACTGAGTCATCAGCTCTTACATGCATTTGCTAGATGAGCTTTTTAAACTCATCGTGATGGGCTGGGTGTGGGGGGGTCCTCTGTTTGGCCACTACACATCCTGAAGGTTTAACACCCCAGACATTCCAAATAGGCCCCTTTGGCTTGGGGGAGCAAAATGTCCTTTCTCTTCAGCGTTGAGGAGCTCAGTCTCTCATTTCTCACTGATCTACAAAAATAATAGTTCAGCTCCTCATGCAAATGTGCAGACAAGCCATTTGAGCTTATCTTTGGGAGAAAAGGCAATGGAGAGGACCCTTTAGAATGCACTCCTGAACTATAATTAGGAATCTAAAAGACAACCTCCCAGGAGACAAAAAAAAAAAAAAATTTTCAGAATAAACTAAGGACTATCAACCAAAGGGAGGTCCAGGGCTCAAGAGGACTTACCAGTCCCACTGGAGAAGAAGCTCAAAATTGGAGAGGCATTCAGTGGGCCTCTGTTGCTACCTTACCTTCAAGTTCAGGCATGTTTTATGGTGTCCTGAGTTTTGTGTGAGGCCCCCCATATTCAAATGTCAAGTTGTTATGATGGAAAGAGTCAAACATTTAAAAATATTTAAAGAGTTTTATTCTGAGCCAAATATGAGTCAATGATGGCCTGTGACGTAACCCTCAGGAGATCCTGAGAACATTTCCCCATAGTGACCAGGCTACAGCTTAGTTTTATACAATTTAGAGGGACATTAGTCATCAATTAATACATGTAAGTTATATATTGACTTGGTCTGAATAGGCAGGACAACTGGGAGCGGGGGCTTCCAGGTCACAGGCTAATGCAAGGATTTTCTATTGGCAATTGGTTGAGTTATATTGTTGTCTAAAGATATAGAAGTAATAGACAAGAATGTGTAGTTTAAGATTAGGGGCTGCAAATTCCAAGGTTTTATCATGCAGATAAAGCTGTCAGGCAACAGGCTTGAGAGAATATAGATTGTAAATGTTTCTTATCAAACTTAATGAGTCTGCTCTATTGCCTTTAAGGTCCGTGTTGATGGTAGTCCTTTTAAGATTTTCCTGAATTCAAAAAGGGAGGAGGGTATAATGAGGCATGTCCTATCCCACCACCCCACTTCCCATCATTGTCTGAATCAGTTTTTCAGATTAAGTTTGAAATGCTCTTTGCTGAGTGTAAGGGTCCATTTAGGTGGTTGGGGATGCTTAAAATTTTATTTTTGGTTTACATCTACATAGAGTTGTTGAATAATTAGAACATAATGATAATATTTTACCTAATGTCATTATCAACCTTCTGCTTATTAACACAGAAACCAAAACCATGTCTTTTCTCTTATACATTTTTTTCTGTCTCAGTTATTATCAGTAAATACAAATTCCAAATTAAGTTTTCACATTTACTATTAACAATTTATGTTTTATTCCATTAGGTTGACATGTCTCAGTAACTAATATACAATTTTTATCATTTTCCCTGTTTTTAAACTCTTATCTTTACATATCACTCTGTGTTGAGATGCAAGAGTTTCTTGCTAAAGAAAAGCTCGATCTTGTGACTGTCCTTTAAAACTTGAGTAAACAATTATTTGCCTATAAATTATCATTCAAACTCATAATTGTTTATTCTAATAAATTAATAAGTGTTTAAACTAATTTCTTGGCTGGGCACGTTGGCTCACCCTTGTAATCCTAGCACTTTGGGAGGCCGAGGTGGGCGGATCACGAGGTCAGGAGATCGAGACCACGGTGAAACCCCGTCTCTACTAAAAATAAAAAAAATTAGTCGGGCGTGGTGGCGGGCGCCTGTAGTCCCAGCTACTCGGAGAGGCTGAGGCAGGAGAATGGTGTGAACCCGGGAGGCGGAGCTTGCAGTGAGCCCAGATGGCGCCACTGCACTCCAGCCTGAGCGACAGAGCGAGACTTCGTCTCAAAAAAACAAACAAACAAACAAAAAAACTAATTTCTCCTATTTCAAACTAACTTTGTTCTGTAACGTCCTGCCCTGAACTGTCTCTGTGATCACTACTCACTGGAATGACTTTTAAATATCCTATACTTTCATCATGCTTCTATTGATTGTGAAATGCTTCCTTTGGCAACAATAAATCCTAACAAAGCTTTCATCTCACCTCCTAAGTCAAATGTCTTACTAAAACTTTTATTAATTATCAGATATTAAATAATTGTGCATTTTTTTCCTCTGAAATACTGAACACTTTGCACTTATTATATAGAATTAATAAAAATAGTTACCCAAAGTCTCCAAATGTATTCTCAGTAATTCTTTGTATTGTTCTTGTGAGCAAGGGTTGTGAAACATGAGTTCTTCTAAACCATCTGACACCTTGCATTTAGTGTGGAATGAATGTAAGTGTGGTTGTGTGCATATGTTTCTGCACATGAATTATTAAATCTAAAGAATTAAAAAAATTTCTTCATCATCAATGCAGATAATAAAAGTATCTTTATGTGTTTTATTTCTAAGCTCTAGAAGGTTGGAACAAATTTTCCCTGATACATTGCAACATTGCATTTCTTTTTGATATCTTCAATAAATGTTAAGCTGGCAACCAACCAATGAACTTTATTTACTCTTAAAATATTAATTTTTAACTTCTGTGCTTATAATGTCATTTCAATTTCATGCTTAGTAACTACAAAACTATTGCAGATCATTGTGTGAGGGAAATGTCATCATGAGATCCGAGAAGTCAGCTTTGGTATTTCTGCTCCTGCAACTCTTCTGTGCTGGCTGTGGATTCTGTGAGAAGGTCCTGGTGTGACCCTGTGACATGAGCCATTGGCTTAATGTCAGGGTCATTCTAGAGGAGATCATGTGAGGGGCCATGAGGTAACAGTATTGACTCACTCAACGTCTTTGTTAACTGACTACAGGAAGCCTTCTGCACTGAAATTTGAGGTGGTCCATATGCCACAGGACAAAACAGAAGAAAATGAAATATTTGTTGATCTTGCTCTGAATGTCTTGCCAGGCTTACCAGCCTGGCAATCAGTTATAAAATTAAATGTTTTTTTGTTGAAATTAGAGAAACTTTAAAAATGATGTGTGAGAGCGTTATCTACAATCAGACACTTATGAAGAAGCTACAGGAAACCAACTATGATATAATGCTTATAGACCCTGTGATTCCCCGTGGAGACCTGATGGCTGAGTTGCTTGCAGTCCCTTTTGTGCTCACACTTAGAACTTCTCTAAGAGGCAATATGCAGCAAAGCTGTGGGAAACTTCCAGCTCCACTTTCCTATGTACCTGTGTCTAAGACAGGACTAACAGACAGAATGACCTTTCAGGAAAGATTAAAAAATCCAGTGCTTTCAGTTTCTTCCACTTCTGGATTCAGGATTATGACCATCATTTTTGGGAAGAGTTTTAGGGTAAGGCATTAGGCAAGAGATTCTTGTTTTATTTTTAATTTAATCATCAAAATAAATATTTTTTAAAATTCCCATACATCGTCTATGACATATATATGCAGGTTAATGATTTTTTGTTATAGAAAATGTTGTAGCTGTTCTTCATAAAGAAAGTAGAATTGTTCTAAGTGTAAGATAACCTACTTCCTTAATACCAGTAATACACATACAAACGATCATCATTAACAAGGAGATTATATTTTTTATTTCCTCCACATAGCCCAAATCTATATCGCATATTTCTGAGAATCATTGATTGTTACTTTGAATGTTATACCATTTCTGTTGAAACAAGATGCTAATCATTCTTTTCTCTCTCATCAAAAATTTCAAAAAAAATCTTCAGAAAGTCCTCTTTGAATTATTTTTTCAAGAGTGGTTAAATTGAAACATTTTCTAGAATTCTCTAATTTCTTAGTTGATTACTTCACAAAAGCTTGAAAAAATATAAAAAGTTAAACGACTTTTGGTCTTGTGGGGCACGAGACAGAATTTTTACTTTACTGACATATCCATTTGACTTATTTTTATTTCTTTGCTTTACTAATAAAAAGTTGTTTTGCTTTGCAGTTTTCATACACAGTTGTGATCAGCACTGGTCAATGCAAGACATGTTTTTAATCCAAATATGTTTGAGAAATTTGTAGAAACATGAACAAAGGAACAATCATAATAGACACTGAAATATTGTTTAATGTATTCCACTGAATTCCAATACATAGACTGCTTCACAGAATTAATATTCAGAGGATCCCTCTTCAAATGTCCTCAGCCTTAGACATGATTTGAATTTACATGTATTGATTTGCTCTAATTAATTTTGTATTCAGTAAGCTCTGCCTAGGTTACCATTTTATTTCCATAAGTTCTTACGCATAGGCATATTTCATTTTATTATCCTTTGCTTTATTGTGCTTCACAGAAATTGCAATTTACAAATTAAAGGTTTTTGAAAACCCTGAATGAAGCAAATCAATTTGGCATAATATTTCCAACACCAACTGTGTACTTTTTGACTCTGTATCACATATTGGCATTTATCATGCTTTCTCAAATTTTTCATTATTATATCTGTTATGGTGATCTGAGATCAGTGATCTTTGATGGTTACATGTTTACTAGCTTTGGGGCACCTTGATTTCTTCCCATATAAGACCAGAAACTTAATTTTAAATGTTGTGTGTGTACTAACTGCCCCCACCTTTATGATGTTTCTGTCAACCCCTACTGGGAGGTGTCTTCCAGTTGGGTTACACGGGGGTCAGGGACCCACTTGAAGAGCAGTCTGTCCATTTTCAGAGCTCAAACTCTGTGTGGGGAGAACCACTGCTCTCTCCAGAGCTGTCAGGCAGGGATATTTAAGTCTCAGAAGCTTCTGCTGCCTTTTGTTCAGCTATGCCCTGCCCACAGAGGTGGAGTCTATAGAGGCAGTAGGCCTTGCTGAGCTGCAGTGGGCTCGACCCAGTTCGAGCTTCCGGGCCACTTTGTTTGCCTACTCAAGCCTCAGCAATGGCAAACGCCCCTCCCCTCGCCAGGCTGCTGCCTCGCAGGTCAATCTTAGACTGCTGCCCTAGCAGTGAGCAAGGCTCCGTGGGTGTGGGATGCCTGACCCAGGCACCGGAGATAATTCCTGGTCTGCTGGTTGCTAAGACTGTGGGAGAAGCCCAGTAGTTGGGCGAAAGTGTCCCATTTTTCCGGATACAGTCTGTCATCGGCTCCTGGCTGAGACAGGAAAATCCCCCCCACCTCTTGCACTTCCCGGCTGAGGTGACAGCTGGCCTTCCTTGGGCTACTGCACCCACTGTCCAACTACTCTCAATGAGATGAACCACGTACCTCAGTTGGAAATGCAGAAATCAACCATCTTCTGTGTCAATCATGGTGAGAGCTGCAGACCGGAGCTGGTCCTATCCAGCCATCTTGGAACGGGAGCCCTCTAGGTGATATATTTTGAAGTCATGTAGTGTGATGCCTCCAGTTTTGTTCTTTTTGGTCAAGATTGCTTTGGCCTTGGTCTTTTGCAGTTCTGTACGAATTTAAAAAAAAGCTTTTCCCCATTTCTGTTTAGAATGTCATGGTATTCTGATAGAGATTGTTAAGAATCTGCAGTTTCCTTTGGGTACTATGTATATTTTAATAATACAAATTCTTCCAATTCATGAACATGACATATCTAATTATTTGTGTCTTTTTAAATTTCTTTCATCCTTTCATCCTTGTTTTATAATATTTATTGTAGATATTTTATACCTCCTTGATTAAACATATTCTTGAGGGTTTTATTCTGTAGCTATATTAAATGAAATTGTTTTTCTAATGTTTTGCAGATAGCTATTTGCATACAGAATAATACCAATTTTTATATGATAATTTTGTATTCAAAAAGTTTTCTGAATTTTTTTATCAATCTTAAGTGTTTTCATGGAGTCTTTAGGTTTCTCTCTTTATAACGTCATGTCATCTGCAAAGAGGAACTTGGATTTCTTCCTTTCCAATTTGTATACCCTTCATTTCTTTCTCTTGGTTAATTACTCTGGCTAGACGTTCCAGTATTAGGTTGGATAAGAGTGGAGAAAGTGTGTATCTTTCCTTTTTCCAGATCTTAGGAAAAAAAAGAAACCTTTTTACGTTTCCCCGCTCAGTATGATGGTAGCTGTGTGTTTATCATGTATGGGCTTCATTGTTCTACGTATGTTTTTGTTATATACTTAATATGTTGAGAATTTTTATCCTAAAGAAATATTGAATTTTATTAAATGCCCTTTTGCTATTATCCATCTGTCTATCACCTTACTATCTACCTATAAATATTTTTGTCCTTCATTCTGTTGATGTGGTGCATTACATGTATTGACTTGCATATGTTGAACCATCCTGGCATCCCTGGGATAAATTCCAGTTGATCATATTGTATAATCTTTTCAATATGCTGTTGGATTTGGTTGGCTAGTAGTTTGTTGATGATGTTTGCATCTATATTCATCAGGTATATTGGCCTATATATATATATCTATATAGACATATGTATACAGATATAGATATAGATATAGATATAGATATATAGATAGATATATAGGCCAATATAGGCATGTATATACATAGGCCAATATAGGCATATATATATATATATATATAAACATGGAGAGATAATGAGGAAGAAGCTTAAAGCAGTAATAAACTGCTATGTATATGTTATATATAATATATAATCAATTGCTATGTATTATATTAGGCATTAACTCACTGCCTTTTTTAGTGAGACTTTATTACTGCTCTAAGCTTCTTCCTCATTTTTTATCTCTCCATGTTCTTATTTATTCATAATCCAGTCCTATTTTACTGTACGTGTCCAGTAATTTATTTCCCTAGATTTTTCCTTTCGTTGGCATATACTTGTCCATAGTAGCCTCTTATATTCCTTTTTATTTCTAGCGTCAATTGTTTTTTCTTCTTTGTTTTTAGAACTTTTAAAATTTTAGAGATGAAGTCTCACTTTGTCGCCCATGGTTGAGTGCAGTGACCCTATTATAGCTCACTGAAGCCCAAACTCCTGGGTTTAAGCAATCTTTCTACCTCAACTTCCTGAGTAGCTGAGACAGGCGTACACCACCAAGCTTGGCTAATTTATTTCAAATTTTGTAGAGATGCGTTCTTACTAAGCTCATCTCAAACTTTGGGCCTCAAGTGATTCTTCAGCCTCTGTCTCCAAAAAAGCTGGGATTATAGGTATGAGCTCCTGTGCCTGATTTGCTTTATCTCTTTGTAAGCTCCCATTTTATTTGAATCTTTTCTGGTTTGTTTTGTTTTGTTTTCAGTTAGTCTAGCTAAACCTTTGTCAATTTTATCTCTTCAAACAACTAACTCAACATTTTGCTGATTTTCTATATTGCGTTTTATTTCTATTTCCTTTATTTCTGCTCTAATCATTACATATCTTTTTTCTTAATAATTTTGAGTTTTCTTGTTCTTGTTTTTCTAATTCATTGAGATGTTATCATAAATTGTTTATTTGAAATATTCCTACTTTTTTGATGTTTGTATTCATTGTTGTAGACTTTCCTCTTAGAACTAATTTTGCTGTATCTCATTGGTTTTGCTATATTACACTGCCAGTTTTGTCTCAAGAAAATGTTTCAATTTACTTTTAAATTTCTTCAAGTACTCAATGATCATTCATGAATATGTTGTTTAATTTCCACGTAGTTGTACAGTTTATAGTGTTCCTTCTGTTATTGATTTTGTCTTTTTTCACTGTGGTTATAAAAGATATATGAGATGATTTGAATTTTTTAAAATGTGGTACTTTTTTTTTTTTGTAATCTGACAGAAAAGATTCTGTGTGCTGTTGAGAAGAATGTGTATTCTGCAGTTGTTGAATGGCATTTTCTGTAAATGTATGTTGTCTAGAGGGCAGTTTAACTCATATTTCTTTGTTGATTTTCTGTCTGGATTATCTGGTTATTGATGTAATTAGGGTTTTAGGTAGTCTACTGTTTCTGTATTACAGCTGATCTCGTCCTTTAGGTCTATTAATATTTGCTGTATATTTGCTCTGGCATGAGAGACACACATATTTACAATTGTTATATTCTGCTGCAATATTAAGTCTTTTATCATTATATAATGGCTTTCTTTGTCTTTTTAAAATCATTCTTAAAGTCTATTCAATCTGATATAATAATAGCGACTCCTGCTTTTTTTAATTTTTATTTTTGGTTTCCATTGGAATGGAATACCTTTTTCTACTTCTTTACTTTTAGTTTGTGCATATTTTTATAGGTATAATAATTTTCTTATAAGAAGAATATAGTTGGGTATTTGTATTCTATCCATTCAGCCATTTCTATGTATGTTAATTGAAGAATTTAATCCATTTACATTTAAGAATATTATTAACAAATAAAGATGTAATACTGCCTTTTTAAAATTTTTTATGTGGTTGTATTTAGATCCTTTTGTCCTTTTCTCTCTTCTTTTGCTGTGCTCCTTTGAGATCAAGTAACTTTCTCTAGTAGTATGTTTTAATTCCATTTAGGTATTTTTAGTGTATCTATTATAGGTTTTTGCTTTGTGGTTACCAAGAGGCTACGGAAACACCTTATAGTTATAAGAGGTTATTTTACATAAATGACAACTTTAATTCCAAAGAAAAAAAATTAAACTGTGTATTTTCACACTATATCCCCAACATTTGGACTTTTTCATGTCTCAATTTACATCTTTCTATGTTGTCTATTCCTTAATCATTGTTGTAGTTGTTACCTTTGTTAGTTTTCTTTTATAGTCTTTATACTAAATATCAATTAGAGCATTAGAGTATTCTGAATTTGTCTATATATTTACATTTACCAGTGACTTTTTATATTTTTATTTGTTACATATTAGTGTCCTTTTCCTTTAGAGTGAAAAATACCCTTTGAATTTCTTCTAAGACAGGTTTGGTGGTGGTGAATTCTCTTAGTTTGGAGTGCTGAGGCGGGCAGATTCCTTGAGCCCAGGAGTGGGAGCCCAGTCTGGGCAACATGGTGAAACCCTGTCTCTACTAAAACTACAAAAATTAGCCAGGTGTGGTGGCATGCACCAGTAGTTCCAGCTACTCAGGAGGCTGATGTGAGAGAATCGCTTGAACTCGGGAGGTGAAGGTTTCAGTGAGCCGAGATGGTGCTGCTGCTGCACTCCAGCCTGGGGTTAGAGCAGAGACCCATTCAAAAAAAAAAAAAATCAGAAATGAAAGAGAAGACATTACAATTGATGCCATAGAAATAAATAGGTTACAAGAGAGAAAATATTGGCATATCACTTATCTGCTAAGTGGTTTATATTCAAAATATATGACATTCTCTATAATTTAATAGCAAAAACTCAATTAAAATAATTCAAAGACTTGAATACACATTTATTCAGAAAATATAGACATATGGCCAAAAAGCTTATGAAAAGATGCTTAACATCACTAAATATTAGAGAAATGTAAATCAAAACTACAATGAGCTATCACATCATAACCATTAGCCACCTCAAAATATTTTTGAATACATATATTCACCCATACACAGACACACAGACACACAGACACACACACAGCCCAAAAAACAACAAATTTTGAAGAGAATGTATATAAATAGAAACTCTTGTGCATTGTTGGTAGGAATGAAAAATGATGACACACCTATAGTTAACAGAATGGAGGTTCCTCAAAAAAATTAAAATCAAATTACCATAGACCAAACAATTCTCCTCTATGGATTTTCTTCTATGTTTTTTATGGTTTTGGGTTTTACATTTAAGTCTTTAATCAACCTTGAGTTAATTTTTGTATAAGGTGTGAGGAAGGGGTCCAGTTTCAGTTTTCTGCATATGGTTAGCCAGTTTTCTCATCACCATTTATTAAATAGGGAATCCTTTCCCCATTGCTTGTTTTTGTCAGGTTTGTTGAAGATCAGATGGTCATAAATGTGTGGTGTTATTTCTGAGGTGTCTGTTGTGTTCCATTGGTCTATATCTCTGCTTTCGTACATACCATGCTGTTTGTATTACAGTTTAAAGTCAGGCAGCATGATGTCTCCAATTTTGTTTTTTTGCCTAAGATTGTCTTGGCTATACGGGGTATTCTTTGATTCCATATGAAATTCAAAGTAGCTGTTTTCTAATTCTGAAAAGAATGTCAATGGTAGTTTGAGGGGAATAGCATTGAATCTATGCATTACTTCAGGCAGTATGGTCATTTTCACGATATTGATTCGTCCTATCCATGAGGATGAAACGTTTTTCCATTTCTTTTTGTCCTCTCTTATTTCCTTGCACAGTGGGTTGTAGTTCTCATTGGTCATTCACATCCTTTGTTAGTTATATTCCTAGGTATTTTATTCTCTTTGTAGCAATTGTTAATGGGAGTTGATTCATGATTTGGCTGTCTGCCTGTCTATTGTTTGTGTAAAGATATCCTTGTGATTTTCTCACATTGATTTTGTATCCTGAGACTTTGCTGAAGTTGCTTATCAGTTTAAGGAGTTTGGGGGCTGAGACGATGGGGTTTTCTAAATAAAAAATTAGTCATCTACAAACAGGAACAATTTGACTTCCTCTCTTCCTATTTGAATATGCTTTATTTCTTTCTCTTACCTGATTGCCCTAGCCAGAACTTCAAATACTATGTTGAATAGGAGTGGAGAGAGAGGCTGTCCTTGTCTTGTACCTATTTTCAAAGGGAATGCTTCCAGCTTTTGCCCATTCAATGTGATATTGGCTATGCATTTGTCACAAATAGCTCTTATTATTTTGAGATATGTCCCATCAATGACTAGTTTACTGAGAGTTTTTAACATGAAGAGATGTTAAATTTTACCAGAGGCCTGTTTTGTGCATCTATTGAGATCCATTGTGGAAGACAGTATGGCGATTTCTCAAGGATCTGGAAATAGAAATACCTTTTGATCCCACAATCTTATTACTGTGTATATACCCAAAGGAATATAAATCATTCTACTATAAAGACACATGCACACATATGTTTATTGCAGCACTATTTACAATAGCGAAGTCATGGAACTAACCCAAATGCCCATCAATGATAGACGGGATAAAGAAAATGTGGTACATATACACCACCAAATACTGCACAGCCAAAAGTAGAATGAGATAAAAGCCTTTTCAGAGACATGAATAAAGCTGGAAACCATCATCCTCAGCAAACTAACACTGGGACAGAAAACCAAACACTGCATGTTCTTACTCATAAGGGAGAGTTGAACAATGAGGACACATGGACACAGGGAGGGAAACAACACACACCAGGGCCTGTTGGGAGGTGGGCTGTGAGGGGAGGAAACTTATAGGATGGATCAATAGATGCAGCAAACCAACATGGCATATGTATATCTATGTAACAAACCTGCACATTCTGCACATGTATCCCAGAACTTGTGCAGTAAAAATAAAGAAAAAGAAAGAAGAAAGAAGAAAAAAAAAGAAAGAAAGAAAGAAAGAAAGAAAGCGACCTAGTTCTATATTCTCAAGTGAACAAAATATATTTTTATATTATTGAGCAAGCTAATGTATTAATAAATTTAAAGTCAATGGTTATTGCTAGTCTTAATTTATGAAAAATAAAAGAGAATCTAGATACAGCTATTCAATGAGCAAAGCAATAATCAGAAAATAAACAGTATGTTCCAGGAACCATATAAGGTTTTTTTTCTCAAATGACCAAATTTGATAAGAATATCTAAATAATAAAGTATGTATCATCTTCCAAATAGTGCATAAAATCCTTCTTTCATATTTTAATACATACTTGATACTCTCAAAATTCATTTCATGTATAATATCAACATTCAAACTTCAAGTGTATTTCTGTATACCACTCTGTTAGTTGGCTAGGGCTGCCATAATGAAGTACCACAGACTTGGTGGCTTAAACAACAAGAAACATATTTTCTCACAATTCAGGAGGCTAGAAGTGTGTAATCAAGGTATGATTAACAGTGTTGGTTTCTTCTAAAGCCTCTATGATTGGTTTGTAGATGGTTGCCCTCCTTACATGGACTTTCTTCTCTGTGTTTGTCCTTATGTCCATATAAGATGTCCTCTATATGCCCTCATTTTAATTTTTTCCTTAATGGCCCTGTCTCCAAATGTAGTCCCATTCTGAGGAACTGGGTGTTAGAACACAAACAAATGAATTTGGAGTGATGAGCCATGATTCAGCCTATGAGCACTATTTAACATTTCACAATAAAATATGCATTTTAACAAAAAAAATGCCAATAGTAGAGTATGCATTCTCAACATATATACTTTCTGTTTTCCCAACATTAAGATAAACAAAGTGAAATACGGTGTCCACATGAGCATTCCAATAAATCTAAAGAAGACACTGCAAAACAACTTATTAAAAAATTAAGGTCTTATGGCAAACTTTCTTAGACTCAACTAGAAATCCTTTACATTGTATTTAATTTTAAGTGTACAAGTTCCTATTCTATAAAGTTATTTTAGAAAGCTTTTATGTCATTTGTAATTATGTAATTTGTAATTTATGTAATTAGGTAAATTACTTAATTCGATGATCTTTTCCATGAGGGCAGCTATATTCCACTTTGACTACTGAGATAAGTAGGCTGTCCCAAGTCCAGACTGATTCACCATCAATTGATTGAGAAATTGAAGAATGAAACACACTTAGGATTAAACTGGCTTATGAGCTTGCTGTACTTATTTTAAGCCCAGGGTAAATTAAAGGAAGAGTTGGCCATGAAAACTGTGAATGGCTTCTTTTTTTTTTTTTTTTTTTTTCCTGCTGAATCTGTGTTTCTTTGACTCTGGAAAGTCTGGGAAATTACTTGTCCGGCCCATGAATTTTAGTCACTCAATTTAAAAGTTATTCTAGAAAAACTCCAACTTGATGGACATGAGATAACCATATTAGTACCTCCACCAAGCCTCCTGCTTTATCATACCAAGATTCCTTTTAATGTGAAGGTTCTCCTACTTTCAGTAACTAAGAAACCCTCGCAGAAGATATATATTCTCTTCTCCTTACAGCTTCTTTAGAAGTGCAGAGTCTTTAATGGTGTGGCAGGCAAATAAAATTGTCAGAAATAGAATATAAAAATAAAACTGTACATATCCGAAAGTGTGTATGACAGTGCTGTAATAAATGAGGAGTTACTGAGCAGGCCGTAGGCAGCCAAGTTTATTTGTTTTGCTGACCCTTTAGCTTACTACGGACGGTTGATGGCTGGGCTTCTCAACATTTCATTTATATATTTGTTTCTGGTTTCCCATGGGAATGCCAGCTGTCTCACCACTTCTTTGTATATTCCTGGCAGCACATCAGTATTAATGAAAAACATACCTTAAATGCAGAGCTGAATGTTTTTGTTTGTAATTTTCATTTGTTTGTTTTTGGTTTTGAGAGGGTTTTGGTCTATTTAACTTGTGATCTGCTGATCTTGCATGTTATATTTCCAGAATGGGATGAATAGTATAATAGTATAATTTTTTTCTAGCCTATGTAATAAACTACTGCTTCCACAACATTTTAGAAAAGGAATATTTATTATATTTTCACCTAAGCCCTTTCTGATGTATCTTACTCTTTGTAGTATCCCTGTGCCTTTTATATCGGTTGTGATTTTATTGTATTTATTCTCTTTTGCACACTGTTTACGTTTCTTAATGGTTTGACTTGGTTTCTAGAGTCAGAATAAAGTTTAGGTTCATGATGCAGTAATGTAGCCCTAAAAATACATATTGATTTTATTCTTCTTTTGACAAATGACAGAAAAGTGGAGAGATATTTCCATAAAGAGTCATAATTTTAGGCTTTGGTGTTATATACAAAAGGAAGAAGTGGAAAATATTTTAATTTCTTACCAATGGTGTTTTCAAGTTCAGCTTATATCTGTTTATAATAAAAATTCTCTGCTATTTCTATATATCATTTCAGCTCTTCTTGATCCCTTACTTTCCCACAATAGAAACTGATGCAAAGGACTAAACTGCAAAAACATTTGCAAAATAAATTTTATGTTTATCTGGTGTGCATAGTTCAGAGTTATGTGCTTTTGTTATTCCTGTGATTCCTGTTTTTGAATGCCTGAATTCTAACTTAAAAATTAAATATTTCTCTCTACCACATGTCATTGAGCATTAATACTATTTTGATTTACTTAATCATGATTCCTCTATGTCAGCTCACAGAAATGATGCACATTTAAAATTCTATTGAATTCAGTACCATCACTAACAAATAGTCATGATATCTGTTTGAGAATTTAGAATACCATAATTCTAAATTTAAATTATAACCTAACCCAGATTATTATAAAATTATTCTTCATTTCCAAGCTTTTATGTGTCTAGTAGTTATAATTATGACAGTTTTACTTATGTATTATCATTGTAAGTTCCTTTTACAAGAAAAAAACGGAGGCTCAATAATAAAATCATTAACATCACATTATATTTATGTAGAAGTATATTTTTCAGTTTATTTAAGGAGCATTTTGAAATAAATATTGTGGGTGTTCTCAAAATTAAACCTATATCATATGTATAAAAATAACAATATTTTACTATATTGTAAAGCCTAAGATATATATTTAGACTAGAATGAACGTCTTACATTGAATTTGGAATATGAATGACCTAATCCATGTCACAAGTGGCCTATTTCTTTTAATATGCACTTTATGATCTCCATTCATACCAGGTCCTGAGCTAGCCTCTCCTGATACAAAGATAAATAAGGCTGCACTATAAGTTTCTTTCTTTCTTTCTTTCTTTCTTTCTTTCTTTCTTTCTTTCTTTCTTTCTTTCTTTCTTCTTTCTTTCTTTCTTCTTTCTTTCTTTCTTTCTTCTTTCTTTCTTTCTCTTTCTTTCTTTCTTCTTTCTTTCTTTTTTTCTTTCTTCTTTCTTCCTTCCTTCCTTCCTTTCTCTCTTTCTCTCTTTCTTTCTTTCTCTCTCTGTCTATCTGTTATTCCCATCTCTGTCTGCCTGTCCTCACACCCCTTCACCATACTATAACATAGTATGCTAAAATGAAACAATTCAGACAGTATTGTTCCAATCATACATGCATTTATTAGAAAGAAGGCACAGAAAATATGAAAATTCAAAGGAGTTTTAGGAGTTGTTTCTGGGGTGTAATATTAATTAGGACATGACATACACTAGATAACTACTGCTAGAGAATCCATTAAAAAAACACATACCCACAAAGACGTACACACTACCTTACTCACAATGTCTGTGTGTATATATATATATATATATATATACATAAACATGTATTTTAAAGTAAATATAGAAATATAACTAAGATATATCATGTTATGTCAATAATAATCAAAACACAGTAGAACAATCTGAAAATCTCTGAATTAATTTCACGTAGCTAATTATTTCAAGATCCTAAATATTTTTATTCATTAAAATAAAGACTTATTTGTGATTTTTCTCCATATCTGATCTTGCAAAAATTCCAAAACTATTCATAAGCATTTTAATTTAATATCAATATAATTATTTTCACAAGTTCAGTTAGAATCATTTCTCTTTACATGGAAGCCATGGAAATGTTAATTCAGTTGCCAAGGTTTGACAAAAGATACCATTTTTGACAAAATGGATGAATCTAGAGGATATTACGCTAAGTAAATTAAGCAAGTACAAGACGGGCAAATATTTTTTGATTCCACTTATATTAGTTAAGTAAAATAGGCAAACTAATTGAAGCAGACAATAAAATAGTGTTTTCCAGGGGTTTGGGAGAGAGAGAAATTGGGAGTTGTTGCTCAGTGGGTATAAAGTTTCACTTATGTTTATGAATAAGCCTAGTGATTTTCTCTACAACATAATGCCTATGGTTAACAACGTGGTATTGTACACTTAATAATGTGCTAAGAGGGTAAATCTCAAGCATTATTACCATCAAAAACAAAGAGTGACAAAGAGAGCTTTTGTAGGCGATGGATATGTTTATTACGTTCACTGTTATAATGACAGCATCATGGGTGCATGTATATGTTCAAACTCAACAATTTATATATATATATATATGTGTGTGTATGTAAAAATACTTGCATGTTTTTTATATCAATTGTACTTCAATAAAGCTATTAAAATTATATGCATCTATTTTTGAAATTTATATGATGCATTTCTTACATTGATGTACAAATTATTTCTCTACAAGAAATCAAATAATTCATTGAGATGTCGGGGAAAATGGTATTGTGGTTTTTATTTGAATTGATGATCAAACATTTCACAGAGAAAAACACAAATATAGCGAAATAATATTTCCTAGATCAGACAGAAATTTATTTAAATTTTAAACTCTATATCTGATTCTTAAAATTACTTCCCACAAAAAGAGATAAAAGTTCAAAATCCAGGTTTCCTTTAACACTGCAAATTTTTACTTGCACTGTTTTCAGAAAGTTGTATCAATATAAATAACAGAGGACATTTTGATCTTATGGACCGAAACCCAGCTTCTGTCTATAATATAAAAAAAAAAAAAAAACAAGTGAATGCCTTACTTAATCCATCACCCAGGCTCTATAATAATGGATTTTCTTAAATACAGTGGGAAGCCTGTGAGCAGCACTAGAGGAAATCATGTTATCATTTCAATCATCTATTAATGAGTTTAAAATTTTGGTAAAAGATTGAGGTGACAAGGTCTGGCTTCCATTATGTAATGATAGCTAGATATGTAATGATAACTCCTATCTCTGTCACTAGGCTTTCTTTTCCAAGCTAAGTACAGTTTAAAATTTGGAAACAGCATATTTCTTTAGAGAGAGATGGCACAGATCAAAATGAGTCTACCTACATTTTGACTGTAGAAGAAAGGAAAGACCAAAAGTCAGTTCCTACAATTGGAACAAAAGTCAGTCCAAAAAAGTTGGGACATAAGTCTTAGAACTTAATGTCTCCTGGTTTGTACATGGAGAACACAGCATAATTAAGCTACTTTTGAATAACCCTATAAAAACTTTAACATTCTGAGGTGAAGAAGAAGTAGACAGATTTAATCTTGAATAAAACTGACTAGATTCAGTTTTAACCTATAAAAAAAGAAAGTCTTTTTTCTATAAAGTCTTAGAGTTGCTTTTTTAAAAGTAATATATAAGATCATCCTGTACTTTTTAAAAAAATCAGGTTTGAATATTAACAGTGTTTTGTGTTTTCATATAAATTTAAAGATTTTTTTCAATTCTCTAAGAAATACCATAGGAATTTAATAGAGATTGCAGTAAATCCATTAATCACTGTCAGAAGTACAGACATTTTAATAATATGAATGTTCATCTGGTTTAGCAAAGATACTCCATCTGACATATGGGATGCCAGTGGAGCAACTACTTGGTGGAAATTGCAGGAGTCCCCTACCAGACTCTAGGATCTATTGGATTTTGCCATGGTCAGACTTTTAATCAAAGATGTAATGGAGCCCATCATCCTGCATCCTTTATACCTTCAAGGTCTTTAATTTTCACAATCCCCAGGCATGTAATGCAATATTATTTTCCATTTTCTGGGCCACCTGACATCTGTGGTATTGGAGAGATGAAGAAGCTTCATGTATCTAGTGAATTGAAGTGTTGTCTTCCCCAAAAATATGTCCAGTGAGTAACCTCCAGAATCTATTAAAGTGACTTTATTGGAGAAAAGATCTTTGCAGATGTATGTAAAAAAAGAAAATCAAGACAAATTTATTCTGGATTTATGATGTGCTCTAAATCCAATGACAGATATCTTTATAAGGAGAAAGGTAGGAGGATCCCTTGAGGCCCGGAATTCAAGACCAGCCAAGTCAACATAGCAAGACATCGTTTCTACAAAAAATTAAAAACAAACAAAGAAATAAATTTTTTTGAAAAGAATAAAGGCAGGATAAAATCAGGAAGAAAGAAAAGAAAAGATGATGCTGAGGAAAGAGAAGCTGGAGAGAAGCCACAAGCCATGGGACTCCAAGAATTGTCAGCAACAAATAAAGGCCAAGAGACAGGCATTGAATTGTTTTTCTCTTAGAGCCTCCAGAACAAATGAACCCTGAGAACACAGATTTTGACCTTCTGGCTTAGACAGCTATCAGAGAATAACTTGTATTTTAAGCAGCCCAAGAAACTAATGCAAAGATAATCCACTTGGCCTTTCCCACTAAAATGACTTGTATCCAGGCACCAATGATACAATGTCATGGTTTTTCTAAAGAGAAAGTGGATCTACACAATTATGCATTTTGGAAATTGAGCAAATCATCAGTTATCCTAGGGATGTCACTGTCCCTTTCAGGAAAAAAAAATATGGAATCAGTAGCATGTGAGTTTATTTGGCTTTACAGACTTTTTTTTCCCTGAAGGGCCTGGTGTCTTTGTCCGTAAATAAATTTCAGGTCTGAAAACACACTTAGGTCCAGACCCTTGACAATTTACTGTGATTTCTAGTGAGGACAGCTGCCCTCAACTTTTTAGTATCCATTCTTGAACTCTTCTGGTATCACAGATTGAGAAATTCCCTTGCTCACCTATCTATTTTGTCCCTAGTGCTGTCTTCTCTATTACTATGTACACAGCTTTCTAAATTAGGTCTTTCTGGATAACACCCCAGTCTTAGTGCTCATGTGTATTATGGCCATCTGCCTTCTGAAGGTCTCTATTATTTCAATGTCTGATCATAAATAATATCATTGAGATTGGTTTGGTAAGCCCAAAAAGACCTAGTCCTCAGAGGATAGACATGTTGAATATTCATTATAACTTCAGCAAATATTTGATAGATTTCCAGCACTGTATAAGATGTCTATGTTAATATATCCACTATCATAAGCCTTCTGATTCCCTCTTTCATTCACTGCCAAGGCCTTTCCAGCACACAAGTTTCATTTTGTAGTAGCCATAGTTTTTCCCAAGATTATGAAGGTATCTTAGTAGTAGCCTGTTACCACTACCTTCTGAAGTTTGAGCACAACTATTAAATTCTATTTCCTTTGAGAGTGCTTCAAAACAAAAAAGGAAAGTGATGTTGAACTTTTTGAAAGCCTTTGCTGCATCTATTGAAATGGTCATGATGTATTTCTTTTTAGTCCTAGGTATGTGATGAATCACATTTATTTATTTGCATATGTTTAACGAATCTTGCATCCTAAGATTAATGCCTACTTGATTGTGGTGGTTAGGTTTTGATGTGCTGCTGAATTCGATTAATTAGTACTTCGTTGAGGATTCTTGTGTCTATATTCATGATAGATATTGGCCTGATGTTTTCTTTTCTTCCTGTGTCTCTGCAAGGTTTTGGTATCAGAGCAATCTTGGCCTCATTGAATGAGTTAAGGAGGAGTCCCTCCTCCTCAATTTTTTGAAATAGTTTCAGTAGGATGGCTAGTATTTCTTTTCATATGTATAAAAGGATTTGGCTGTGAATCTATCTGAATCAGGTCTTTTTTGTTTGCCGGAATTTATATTACTGATTCAGTTTTGTAACTCATTTTGGGTCAGTTCAGGGTTTCTATTTCTACCCGGTTCAACTTTGAGAGGATGTAGGTGTCCAGAAATTGATCTGCTTCTTCTAGGTTTTTAAGTTTGTGTGCATAGAGATGGTCATAATGGTCTTTGCAGGTAGTTTGTTTTTCCTGAGGTTGATGATGATCTCTTGTTTGTCATTTCTGAGTGTGTTTATTTGGATCATCTCTCTTTTATTCTTTTGTAATCTATCTAGTAATTAATCAATCTTATTTATTCTTTCAAATAACAAACTTTCAGTATTGTTGATGTTTTCTATGATTGTTTGATCTCAATTTTACTCTAAAAAACTCTGAGCAAATTGTGTGTTAAAGGAAAATACTTCAAAATAATAAGTGCCATCTGTGAAAACTCACAGTCAACTTCATACTGAATGGACAAAAGCTCAAAGGATTCCTCTTGAGAACTGGAACAAGGCAATGATGTCCATTCTAACCATTGCTATTCAGTAGAGTATTGGAAGTCCCAGCCAGAGTAAGAGAGAAAAATAAAAAGCATCCAAATAGAAAGAGGGAAGCACAAATGATCTCTCTTCACAGATGGTATTATTTTATACATAGAAAACCCCAAAGCCTCTGTCCAAAAGCTCCTACTTCTGAAAAACAACTTCAGCAAAGTTTCAGAAGAAAAAATGTATGTACAAATGAGAGGAGGTTCCAGCTGGGTTTCCTGGGTCGAGTAGGGGCTCCGAAAACTGTGAAACTCACTCATTTCCTGCATCAGAAATTACTTTGGTCCTGGATGAATCATATTGAAGATATATGCTTAAAATATTCCTAACATCAGAATTTGTGCATGTGTTTTCTTCCCCAAGAAAGCTATAACCAGCGAAACTGTAGTTGTAACCTTCCCTGTGTGGTGGCTCCCTCTCTCCCTTCCCCCTCCCCTGAAACTAAAAGGAATGTTAAAGGCCAATTTTTCTATGACCAGCAGCCCTTGTCTATGCTCCCAATTCCAATTCCTTGTAAACACAATTTGTAAAATCCTGTGAGATTCTGTCTCCTTTGCCATGCCGCTGGAAGGTTATAAAGTACATAAGACTTAAGTTACAATTCCGGTTTTCCTCAAGACCTAAGACATGTTAATTGTCTTTGTTTCTTTCTCTGGAAACATCTTCCTACCACATGTATTTCCCGACTTAAAAAAGTTTAAAAGGTGATCAAAAAATCTAACACTGGCTACCTGCTCCGGACCCCTTCCATGCTGTGGAAGCTTTGCACTGTCACTCTGCTCAATAAAGCCTACAGCTTTTTTTTCTCTCAGTTGATCCGTGTTTCTCTCTCACTGAGGGCTGCCACCACACCAAATCTTTGGTTTGGCTAAGGCAAGAACCTTCGGTGTTACACAAATATCAGTAACATTTGTTTATACCAACAACATCCAAGCTGAGAGCCAAATCAAGAATGCACTACCATTTACAACAGCCACAATTAAAATACCTAGAAATACAGCTAACCAGGGAGGAGAGAAATCTCTACCCTAAACATTACAAAATGCTGTTGAAAAAATTAGAAACAACACCAACAAAAAGAAATGTGTTTCATGCTCAATTATAGAAAGCATTAATATTGTTAAAATGACCGTACTGCCCAAAGTAATTTACTGATTCAGTGCTATTTCTATCAAACTACCATGAACATTTTCAATGCAATTGGAAAAAAAAAAATTCTAAAATTCCTATGAAACCAAAAATAGCCCAGAAGTCAAAACAGATCTAAGCACAAAAACAAAGCCAGAGGCATCACAATATCCAACTTCACACTCTAATACAAGGCTACAGTAACTGAAACAGCCTGGTACTGGTACAAAAACAGACACATAGACCAATGGAACCAGTTAAAACACCCAGAAATAAAGCCTTACACCTACAGTCATCTGATTTAAACAAAGTCAATAAGAACAAACAATGGGGAAACAACACATTCTTCAATAAACGGTGCTAAATAACTGACTAGCCATATGCAGAAGACTGAAACTAGACATCTTCTTTTTACCATACGCAAAAACCAACTGAAGATGGGTTAAAGACGTAAACGTTTAAGTAATATGATTTGGCTGTGTCCCCACCCAAATGTCATCTTCAATTGTAGCTCCCATAATTTCCACGTGTTGTGGGAAGGATCCGGCAAGAGGTAATTTAATCACAGGGGTGAGTCTTTCCCATATTGTTTTTTTGATAATAAATAAGTCTCAAAACATATAATTGTTCTATAAAGGAGAATTTCCCTACATAAGCTCTCTTACTTGCCACCATGTGAGATGTGACTTTGCTCCTCATTCACCTTCTGCCATAATTGTGAGGTCTCCCTGGTTATGTGAAACTGTGAGTCCATTAAAACTCTTTCCTTTGTAAATTAGCTTTGTCTTTTTTAACAGCATGAGAATAGATTAATACAGTAAATTGGTACTAGGTAGTGGGGTACTGCTGTATAGATATCAGGAAATATGGAAGCAACTTTGGAACTGGGTAACAGGCAGAGTTTGAAATAGTTTGGAAGACTCAGAAGAAAACAGAAAGATGTGGGAAAGTTTGAAACCTCCTAGAGACTTGTTGAATGGCTTTGAGCAAAATGCCGATAGTGATATGGACAATAAAGTCGAGGCAGAGGTGGTCTCAGACGGAGATAAGGAACTTGTTGGTAATTGGAGCAAAGCTGACTCTGCTATGTTTTAGCAAAGACCTGTGGCATTTTCCTCCTGCCTTAGAGATTTGTGAAACTTTTGACATGAGAGAGCTGATTTAGAGCATCTGATGGAAGAAATTTCTAAGCAGCAAAGTATTCAAGAGGTGACTTGAGTACAGTCAAAAGTATTCCATTTTATGTATTTAGAAAGATATGGTTTGGAATTGGAACTTATGTTGGAAAGGGAAGTAGAGCATAAAAGTTTGGATAATGCATAGCCTGATGATGTGGTATAAAAGAAAAATCTCATTTTCAGAGGAGAAATTCCAACTAGCTGCAGAAACATGCATAAATAATTAGAAACCAACTGTCAATAGTCAAGACAATGGAAAAAGTGTCTCCAGGGCATGTCAAAGGTCTTCCTGGCTGCAGCCCTTCCCATTACAGGCTGGGAGGCCTGGAAGGAAAAAAGTGGTTTTATGAGCTAGGCCCAGCATCTTGCTGCTTTGTGCAGTGTCAGAAATCAATCCCCTGTGTCTCAGCTGTGGCTAAAAGGGGCCAAGGTAGAGCTCAAGCCATGGCTTCAGTGGAGCAACCCCCAAGCCTTGGCAGATTGTCAGCTTTGATGTGGTGTTGAGTCTGTGGGTACACAGAAGTCAATAATTGAGGCTTGGGAACCTCTGCCTAGATTTTAGAAGACTTATGGAAATGCCTGGATGTTCAAGCAGAAGTTTCCTGCAGGGGTGAGACAATCATGAAGAAACTCTGCTAGCACAGTGTGAAAGGAAAATGTGTAGTGTGAGCCCAATCACCCAACACACCCACATAGTCACCACCAGAGCACTCCCCAGTGGAGCTGTGAGAAGTGGGCCACCATCCTCCGACCCCAGTATGATACACCCACAGTTTAGACCATCCAACTGGAAAAACCACAGATATTCAATGCCAGCCCATGAAAGCAGCCAAGAGGAGGGCTGTACCCTGCAAAGTCAAAGGGGTTGAGCTGCCCAAGACCATGGAATCCCACCGCTTATATCAGTGTGACCTGTATTTGAGACATGGAGTCAAAGAAGATCATTTTGGCAATGACTGCCCCCTGGATTTTACTGCCTTACCTGGATTTTGGACTTGCATGGGGCCTGTAGCCCCTTTGTTTTGGCCAATTTCTGCCATTTAGAAGGAGTGTATTTACCCAATGCCTGTTTCTTCATTGTATCTAGAAAGTAGCTAACTTGCTTTTGGTTTTTAGGCTCATAGGCAAAAAGGACTTGCCTTATCTCAGATGAGACTTTGGACTGTGGACTTTTGAGTTAATGCTGAAATTAGTTAAGAATTTGAGGAACTGATGGGAGTGCATGATTGGTTTTAAAATGTGAGGAACTGATATTTGGAAGGGGCCAATGGAAGAATGATATGATTTGGCTGTGTCCTCACCCAAATTTCATCTTGAATTGTAGCTCCCATAATTCCCACATGTTGTGGGAGGAACTTGGTGAAAGATAATTGAATCATGGTAGCGCATCTTTCCCATGCTATTCTCATGATAGTGAATAAGTGTCTTGAGGTCTTATAGTTTTATAAAGGAGAGTTTCCCTACCCAAGCCTTCTTGCCTGCCTCCATGTATTACATAACATTGCTTCTCATTTGCCTTTTGTCATCATTGCGAGGCCTCCCAAGCCATGTGTAACTGTGAATCTACTAAACCTCTTTCCTTTTAAATTACCCAGTCTCGGGTATGTCTTTAGTAACAGCATGAGAAAAGGCTAGTACAATATCCTAAAACTATAAAACCCTAGAACAAAATCAAGAGAATAGAACATAACTGAATTAAAAAGCCTCGGTGCAACAAAAGTAACTATCAACAGAATAAACAGATGACTCACAGAATGGGCAAATATAATTGTAAACTATGCATCTGATAAAGGTCTAATATCAGAAATCTATAAGGAACTTAAACAAATTAACAGAACATACACAAACAACTCCATTAAAAAATGGGGCAGGGACATCAAGAAAGAATTCTCAAAAGAATATATACACAGGAATGTTCAAGATGATCAACTAGATGCAGTCAGGAAGTGCCACTGCCACCAGGGGAACACCAGGTTTTTTTTAATCATGCCAGCATAATTTGAACAGTTCTTTGGAGAGAAAATACTGAATGTGGATGGAGAAAAGAAGTAGTCACTGAGGCTGAAGAGAAAAAAGGCTGAGGACACTGAATGGGGTGCCTGAATACTACAGCTGGTTCTCTACCCTGAGCAGTTTCTAGGGAAGCGTGAGTCAAAGGAATAGTAGACAGCTTCCTCTCACTGTAGACATCTGAAATTCTGGCTAGGTGGGGCTCCATACCTTCAAGAACATGTGGACTGGCAGAGCGGTCTCCCAGAGATTGCACAGAGATGGAGCTGCAGACAAAATCCAGGGACCTTTGTGAATAGGTCCTTTACAGAGACAAGACTCCTATATAAGAAAAACTTGAAAGAAAGGTGTTGCATTCAACTCCTTGCCTTCAGAGGATGCCCTACTCTGTAATGTCATAGCATTCAGTGAACTATCTTTTCTCACCTCACTCTGTGAGTCACCTTGAACTCCTTCCTGTGTGGAATCCGAGAACCTTCTCTCGCTGTCTGAATCAAGGCCCCTTTTTCTGGGAACACTTCAAAGGAGACTTTTCTGGCTTTCACCGTTTGCCTTAATTTGATGGTTATTAGTCCTCACTCTTCCATTATTTTCTCCCAAGCATTAACTGCAGAAAAAAGCATTTGCCTCTATTGTGGTCATAATTTCTTCTTTTCCCATATTGATAAATTTGTGATATATCCTAATAAGTAACACTTTCCCTTTCAAAAGATTACCAGCATAATTTTCCATTACTGAAAGTATGAAAAATTTAAATTACCACATTACAGGGTCTATTTGTGTTCTCCCTACCAATAGTGATAGGATTCTCATTACATCTGGTAGTGAATGATCCAACTCTAAAATCTCATTTTGTTGTCGGCTCTTTTTTTCCGACCTCTCTTGGTACATATTATCAAATGCTGGGTGCCTCCAAGAAGTAGACTGTAAGCTGAATATGTTTTTGAGGGAGATAATTCGGGAGTTTTATTGAAAATAACATCTCTGAAAAAGTAGGAAGCAAGATTGGACAGTGGAACAAATTAGGATATAATTCAGTGCAATGGTTTGAATGTTTGAGTGCTCCAAAGATTAATATGTTAAAATTCTTGTAACCAAAATGATTGTATTAGCAGACAGAACCTTTTAGGAGGTGTTTAGGTCATGAAGGCAGAGTCCTCATTAGTGGAATTAATTCCATTCCAAAATTTGCTCACAAGAACTCATTCATCTCTTTCCCCCCTTAAGACATGCTGATGGGCTGCCATCCTGGAGGAATGCCCAATACCAGCATCTTGATTGTGAAACTTTCAGCCTCAAGAACTGTGGCAAATAAATGTTTTTTGTCTATATGCTAGGCAATGTATGGCATTTTTCTATATATCACCCTGAGCATGCTAAGGCATGCAGTCTCAGCATTGGTTTCATCTCACCCACTGGGAGTTCTGAAGCTAAGTTAGCCCTTCAGAGTTGGTCCACATTGAAATGAGGAGAATGGGCCTTTAAAGTCTTACATATGACCAGGCATTGGATATGGACTGTCTCAGGAAGGTCACTTTATACTAGATAGCTTTCAGCAGCACTGTACTGAGAGAGAGAGCTTATAGGTGAGGTATGTCAGTTGCTAATCACTTCATCAGCTGGAAAGTAATTTGTGTATTCCCAAAAGGGAAATCTGGGTGACATATAATGCCTGCACTCAAGGACATTAACAATATTGAACAATATTGCCACTCTGCAGGCAATATTTGCTCAGAAACTGTGTTCAAACATCCTTTTAAAATTCACCTCATTTCAGGTTAACAGATTATTAATAGAATAAAAACATATTTGTCTATTTTGTGACATGCATTTTTCCTTCCTAATTCTACTTTGATGTAAATTTCTGGTGAGACATTTTAAAAGTACAAATTACCTGAATTACCTGAATTTCACACTCCTGAACTGTGAAACAAGTTCAGAAGTGGGCATTTAGAAGATAAATACTTTCTAAGAGTGAGAAACGAAAGGAATGCTGCAAATATTCAGAAAAAGAAAATATTGTGATTTAGACAAAATATTTTCAAATGAAGCAAAGTAACTGTAATTGTACTTAAAACATATCTGTTTGGATAAAAAGAAAATGAATTTCTATAGTCAGAAAAACAATGTCAAGAAGCATGAAATGATGCTAATATAATTGTGAAAATACATAGAGAAAATGAAGACGGTCTATTTGAGAATGTTTAGATAAATAAGAATAGATCACACCCCTGCCTCATTGTTGACACAATGCTGCTTTCTTATACTAGAAACTCTTCATATACAGTTAAATTATGACTTGTTCTGGAGACAGCCACATTTACAATAAGACTGAAATTTATTATTCACACATACAAACACAAAACCAGTCATCTTTTTCTTTATTCACTTGCTTTCCAAAACCTCTATTGTCAATACTTAAATCATTGTGACACTGATTGATATTGATATGTACCAAGTTAGAGAAAGTTATAAAGAAAGATAGCATTTTAACAAGTTGTCTAAGAAATGGGCTTTTTTGTTTCTTATGCTGACGGTTGTGTTCTAGCTCTGAGTCCTGTGAGAATGTGCTGGTGTTGCCAACGAAATACAGTCTTTGTATCAATTTAATGTTGATACTTGATGAACTTGCTCAGAACACCAAGAGGTAACTGTGCTTGTCGCCTTCAGCTTCCATCCTCATTGATTCCAACAATCTGCTGTTAAATTTGAGGTTTATCCCACATCTTTTACTGAGAATGAACTTGATTTCATTTTTATGAAATTGATCAAGATGTGGACATGTAAGTTTCCAAAGAGTACATTGTTGGCATATGATTCAAAGATGCAAAAACTACATATCATGAATGTTCTGATACTGTTCAAAAGCTCTATGAGTATGCTGTTTTGAGCAAGAAAATTATGAGGAACAACGAGATTCCAGAATTTATGTCATTCTTACAGATGTCAGTTCTCAGTAGTGAGCTGCTGTCTGAACAGCTTAATCTGTTAAACATTTGTTACACATTTGGTCTACTATCATCAATTTACAACTGGCAGTATGTACCAAGAACTCTGTGGAGGACTTACATTACCTCCTTCTGATGTAACTGTTATCATATCAGAACTTAGTACAAAAATACATTTGTAGAAAGGTGAAAAATCTGTTGCATGTTCTTCATTTTGACTTTGCATTTGAGATTTTTAACAAAAAGAAGTGGGATCATTTTTACAGTGAAGTATGAGGTTAGTTAGTATTTATTCACTTTTCCCTCCAATATGTGGAAGGAAACCTTCCTTTTTTGTGTATGTTAGAGTGTGTTTATAAATTAAAATAAAAAATAACCTTTTTGGTTATGTTGAAAGACAAGGGTTGGCAAGGTTTTGGAGATATTGAAACCCTCATACATTGTTGGTGAGAACAGAAAATTATTCACCCACTCTGAAAAAGTCTAGCAATTCCTCAAAAGGTTACACTTACATTTACCACATAATTCAGTAATTGCCTTTCTAGGCATATACCCAAGAAAAATAAAAACATGTCCACAGAAATAATGTACATCAGTGTTAATCAATGCTATTCATAATGGCCAAAAGTGGAAGAAAATCAATATCCATCAACTGATAAATGAATAAATAAATTGTGTTTATAAATAGCATCTGATACTATTTGGCAATAAAAATGAAGTCCTTATTTACACTATTCTATGGATGGTCCTTTAAAAACATTAAACTAAATAAAAGAAGCCAGCCACAAAAGACCACATTTTATATAGTTCCATTTACTTTTAAAAAGATCCTGAATAGGTGTATTTGTAGAGGCAGAAATTAGATTACTGGTTGCCCAGTGCAGGGTGGATGCAGAAATTCGGTGGGGAGATGAGAGCTAATATACAGGATTTTTTTTTTTTTTTAGATAAAACTGATTGTTATGTTGGATGCACAAGTCTGTGAATTTACTAGGAAATACTTAATTTTAAATAATAATTGATGAATCATGGTATTTGAATTATACTTCAACAAAGTTTTACAAGATATTCCTTGAACCACAACATTCAAAAATGCTATTTGCATTGTACAATCACTTCATCTCTTATTCTGTGTCAAGGGCCCTGCAGATCTCTCTCACTTGCCACTGCTCTTGACACTATTATAAAATAGGTTACATAAAACAGTGTACTTGCAAGGTCATTAATCTTAGGTGGATGACAGCGAATATAAACATAAAAGAAACATCAAACATCCTTGAGTAAATATGATGTAATCGAACTTTGTTTGTCTCCTTGCCATCCATGTACTCGGGATGCTCATATAATGTATTTACTTTGAATTGAAGGAGTTATGTTTTAACTTGTTTATCTCTGTATATAAGTATGAGGAAGAAACAGTGACTTGAAAAGAATGATCACATTGCACCAGGATGGCTCTGAAATGGACTTCAGTTCTTCTGCTGATGCATCTCAGTTGTTACTTTAGCTCTGGGAGTTGTGGAAATGTGCTGGTGTGGGCCGCAGAATACAGCCATTGGATGAATATGAAAACAATCCTGAAAGAGCTTGTTCAGAGAGGTCATGAGGTGACTGTACTGGCATCTTCAGCTTCCATTCTTTTTGATCCCAACGACTCATCCACTCTTAAACTCGAAGTTTATCCTACATCTTTAACTAAAACTGAATTTGAGAATATCGTCATGCAGCAGGTTAAGAGATGGTCAGACATTCAGAAAGATAGCTTTTGGTTGTATTTTTCACAAGAACAAGAAATCCTGTGGGAATTATCTGACATACTTAGGAATTTGTGTAAAGATGTAGTTTCAAATAAGAAACTTATGAAAAAACTACAAGAATCAAGATTTGACATCATTTTTGCAGATCCTGTTTTTCCCTGTGGTGAGCTGCTGGCTGAGTTATTTAACATACCCTTTGTGTACAGTCTCTGCTTCACTCCTGGCTACACAATTGAAAGGCATAGTGGAGGACTGATTTTCCCTCCTTCCTACATACCTGTTACGTCAAAATTAAGTGATCAAATGACTTTCATGGAGAGGGTAAAAAATATTATCTATGTGCTTTATTTTGACTTTTGGTTCCAAATGTGTGATATGAAGAAGTGGGATCAGTTTTACAGTGAAGTTTTAGGTAAGAATTTGTTTAATCGGTAACGTGAAGATCTAACTTATTTGTGTCTTTGAAACAGAGCTTATATAAAGCCACAAAGTCAGGAAAGTGGAGTTTTTGTTAAGTGAATTTATAAAATGAAAATACAAGATGATCTATCAATCTCACAAATATTATAGAAAAGCTTAAATTATAGGGTCTGTTAAAACCCTGTGGCCATCACTCATACAGAACACCCCAGGAAATCATAAACCTATATATAAGTACACCTAAGACTTTAAGCAATTACACATCTGTTTTACTATATAATGTTTTAGATCTTAAAAGCAGTAAAATCGCCGGGCGCGGTGGCTCACGCTTGTAATCTCAGCACTTCGGGAGTCGGAGGCGGGCAGATCACGAGGTTAGGAGATCGAGACCATGGTGAAACCCTGTCTCTACTAAAAATACAAAAAAAAAAAAAAAAAATTAGCCGGGCGTGGTGGCGGGCGCCTGTAGTCCCAGCTACTCGGAGAGGCTGAGGCAGGAGAATGGCGTGAACCCGGGAGGCGGAGCTTGCAGTGAGCCGAGATTGCGCCACTGCACTCCAGCCTGGGCGACAGAGCCAGACTCCATCTCAAAAAAAAAAAAAAAAAAAAAAAAAAAAGCAGTAAAATCCACCAAGTAACATCTTATTGAATGCATAGATTTAGAATGAGTAATTACACATTTTTTTACAACTATCTATATAACTGCAGAAAGCTTTCCTTGTAAACCTCAGTTTTCCTATTTAGATATTAAAAGATATTCCCATGTTTCCAGGAGGTTTCTTTCACAGTAGAGAGAGATAATGTCTACATCTCAGATGGAAAAGTCAATAAGGGTAATTTGAAGTTTCTAATGTTTCTATACTCCTTCACTAAAGAATTGGAAATCATTTATTTAAAGTCCAATTATCTTGTTGAAATGTGAAGATTGTTACATCTATATAGTTTATTTGAAACTATGTCTCTTTATTTAAAAATATGAGACAGATTAAGGTTGAGTACAGATCTCTATTTCAATAATTTCTCAAAATTTCTAGCTATAATTTACAAATATATTTACTTAAAAGATAATATTATTAAGATCTTAGCTCAAATCCAAATGAGTAGTTGGTACAAGGATTTCTGCCATACTCTCAAAATAGTCCAGAGTTCACTTGAAGAACCAAAGATAAAAGGATTAGCTTAATGAGTTGTGTAAACTAGACTGTTAGAAAATTGTTTTTATGGGTATAGTAGAATTAATTGATTATGAAGCTCAAAGAGTTGTTTAAATATCTATATGCTACTACTGAAGCTTTAAAGAGAACATAAATTGATATTTAATTCTCTATGACTTATTTTAATAATTGTGAGTATACTGACATGACATTAGAGATGTCGCTTAACCTCATAATTCTTCCACCACTTTGCCTTTCTTATAAATAAACACGGACAAAATATATAATACATAAAAAATATATTATTCATATATATGAATATATGTATATATTTTTCAAAGCACACAAACTTTACCTACATCTTTGCCTACATTATTCTAACCCCTTTCAGAAAGTTATGTAAAGTAATTATCTTATGTCATCCACTTTTTCTTTTCTTTATTCCTGTCAGGAAGACCCACTACCTTATCTGAGACAATGAGGAAAGCTGACATATGGCTTATGCGAAACTCCTGGAGTTTTCGATTTCCTCACCCATTCTTTCCAAACGTTGATTTTGTTGGAGGACTCCACTGCAAACCTGCCAAACCCCTACCTAAGGTAAACATACTTTCGTTGGTTTTATTTTGTTGGCTTCGAAGTTTCAGTAGAAATGAGTCTATAGTCTTCATTCAGAATGTTTGACTTACACTGAAAGAAAGATGGGAAGTAGGTGGGGTAAAGCAGACACCAATTAGAAACTCATGTATATGTTAATACCATCACACGTATGTGAGTTTTATGCATATTACAAATAGAGAGGAATAGTAAGGAGACTTTGAAAATAGGATTGATTAAAGTCGAGTCTTGATTATGCAACACCAAAGAAGGTATTGGTCATTCATTCAAAGAATATTTATAAAGGGATTAGCACAAAACCCAAGTAAGTGCAGAAATTTCAGAGAAAAAAAAATTGACACAGTTTCCATCCCCACACACCTTACATTCTACTTTGAAATATAGAAAAGTAATTAATGAAAATGTTATAAAAAACTATTATCTCGAGGAAAAGCCCAATGTCAAGAAAGCATCAGTGGAGATAATAGAAAGTATCCTGGAGTCACTGATGAGTACGATGAGAGCTGAACAATATGCGGGAACAGGGAAAAGAATGACGGGGAGAGGCAGACAAAAAGGGAAAGCAGATAAAGTGGTCAGGACAGTTCTCAAGTCCTCAGGTTTTGTTTTCAGGGAATGACTAAGAATCAGATGATACTGAGAGGTAAATTAGAGCCAGATACATATTAGGAGTTGAAATATTTATTAAAAATATCGAAAAACTACTAAAAAGAGTTAAGAAATAAATATATATGAAATGATTCTCTTTTTTAAGAAAAGCCTCCAAGATATTCAATGGATTAAATTACAGAAGGGCCAGACTGTAAAGAGCCAACCATTCAGGAAATTTTGCATGGATTCAGGTAGCAGATGATGGAAAAGTGGACTAGAATGTTGATAGAAATAATTATGCCTACATTTACAAAAATAGTGCCAACTTCATATTGTGTTGTGGGGAAAAAATATTAAAATGGACAAACACTTAAAATGTCTGTGGCATATAGTCAGTGACTCAGAAATGTTATTAATTTTGCAGTTATGGTTATTTTATTATTAGTAGTAATACTACTAACTACTGAACATGTGAAAGTCACTTGAGATATCATTCCTCATTTAATAGAACCAGATTACTCAGCACATCAAGGCTATATTCTCTTGCAAAGTCATAGGTGACAGATACTCTGTGGACTTGATTAAAATTAGACATATCAATTGTGACAGTAAGATGAGCTAGTTGAAAATCTAAAATTCTACCATCAGTAATAAGGATCTTCACCAGTATTCCAGCTTAAAACACTTCCTCAACAATATAAATGCATGCCTTAAATATGTGCAGACAAACCCAGGGTTCACTTGACTTTCATAAAGCATTTAAATCATTTCTGCATTGAGATCCCAGAATTTTACATTTTAGAGCATAAACATATCCTATTAGAGCAGATGATGTCTGCCTTATGTCAAGCAACTCAGTAAAGCTTTCTGGGGGAACTTGTCTCAACATCATAAGTGCCTGACAGAGAAGCACAGAGATAGTGAACAATGCATGTATAATAAAGACCAAATAATTTCTACCACTTGTATCTGAATAGTGCCCTCAGTTTCAATACAAAAAAAAAATTCTGTCAGCATATAAGATTATATTCTTTTTGAAGGAACACAAGAACCTCATATATTTTAAATTAATATCACATTTTAAGACATATATACAAAGTAAGCCTTCTTCAATGTATTATTACTCAACCTCTTAAAAGAACATTTTTGCTTACATAAAACTGAGATTTTATTCCATTGTTAAAACTCAATATCTATGTTTAATGCAAATTGTATGGACTTTATATAGTCACTTTCTCAAGAGACAAAAGCTGAGGTAAAGACTAATGAAAAATCTATGCCACTCTACACCACTCTTGAAAGATTTCTCCATTCACATTAAGGGAAACTGACAATGCAAATAGGAGGAGGAAGAGAGTAGGAGGTGTAAAAGGACAAGCAAAAAGGTTGACTAGTAGTACAATAGTGGTAATTACTAGGTCTTGTTATTAACTTGCAGAAAGCTTTGAATGCAAGTCAATGGTTGTGAAACCAGTTATTTAACTGTTTATTATGTAAAATAATTGCTAACCCAGATTGCTTTCTTTTCAATTATATATTACATTCTCAGATAATACCAATATATTTTAAGAGAATAAGACACTTGACAAAATGCATCAAGTGTTTTAGAAATGCATATTGTTATTAATTTTATAATATATTCACATGAAATCATAAAAAATTCAAAGTGTACCTATTAAACAATATGGAATATATTCATATTCCATAATACATATGGAATATATTCATATTCCATAATACATATGGAATATGAAAAAATTAACATTACAAGTAATCCAACATCTTACATGAAAGAATGATTAAAACATGTGAATACAATAGCATTAAAATAATGTTATCAATGAAATGTTCAATTACACCATCAGCCATAATACAAATAAAGTGAGTTAGAAAATGATAAATATAACAAGATGGCAAGTTTTTGCAGGATAAAATGTATATACAATAAGATTCAAATTTTCTAAATAAGTGTCACATGTCTACATTGACCTATATAAATAGGACAAAATCCATAATAAAAAAATACACATTTTCTATAAATAATGTCTCTAGGTAGAAATTTTAGAAAAATTATTTTTTAAAAAGCTTTTCATACTTTGATAAAATTTCTTACATTAATTGATAAAATTTCTTACATTAATTTTGTATTATTTTTATAATATTATCACAAAAGGAGAAACAACCAGTCAATGTCAGTGATGAATCTCTAAACAGAGGTTAGATTCCTTCAACACTGGGTAGAAAAACAAGGCTTTGATATCGAGCCAGTGAGATGAGACACTGAAAATGAGTTATGTTAAATGTGGCTACAGGTAACTGCAATCACACACAATACCTAGAAGCCCCAGGTATTACGTGGAATAGTAGTACAAGGACCCTCACGTTAACGTAAGATTAAAAATCATGTTTTAAAAAATGCTCTGCCATAAGTGGTGCACTGTTTACATTTAGACATTTTTTTCTTTGTTTTGTTAAAAACCATTTGTAAAAGTTTTACCCCAATGATTAAATCTGAAAATATTTAAATTTAAATATTGGTATACATGGGGGAACTCAAGTCAGAATAATTCTCAATCAATTGCAGCCAAGCACATCTTCTCCAGGAGTGTAATGTGTGCGTGAGCTACTCAAAGGAGAGACAAGATCTCCCCTGCAGAAAGGCCTGCTGGCCTCTTCTATTCTGGTGCAAGTGCTGCCTCTGAGATACAACAAAGTGATGATGAGAGTTCCTCACATGCAGTTATAAATAGCACATCAATTTAACAGTGTGATTTCAGGGCAATAGGTGCTCCACCTAAACAATAACCAGAAAGGTATAATTATTCAACTACTAACTATCAACTCTACAATTCTGTATTATAAATTAGACTCTCAAAACTGATCCATAAAAATTCCAAATCACAATACTAGACTCAGGAATGTCAGTAATTCTTAACCACCAGTTTTTATTTTCATTTTTTATTTTTTGAAAAACTATTGGAAAACTCTGACAAACTTTAAGTGAAGCATAAAGCATTGTAGAGGAACATAAATGTAGATATAAAATTATCCCAACTGTGAATAGCTTTTCCTCAGTGCTCATATTTAGGGAAGTAAACCACTAATGGCTTCAAACTAAAAGAATTCTACAGAAAACCTGCCTGAGATAAACACAAGTGATTTAGTAGAATAAAAATATAGGATTAAAGCCTAGTGGTGCCACTTTTCCAAGAACTTATATTAGTAATTATAGTATTATAAGTGAAGAGTCTGGGTGTATTTTTTAACATTATCTCCCTGACTACAGTGTAATGGCTCCATTTCTTTTCTCCATTACACACATGCAGACACATACCTACACACACACACACATATTTACACAAATATCCTTAACAGAGGCCAAATATCTCATACATCTTCTTGCAAAGAAACTGAGTGATTGAGTCAGTTAAAAAATATTATTTACTCCAATAATTCCTCAAAATACTTGATTTTCTCTCTTTAATATTTTATACCAATTCTTTCGGTAGTGCCTGCTGTGGTGATACTCTTTTGTGATGAAACAATTTTTTTTCACAGGAAATGGAGGAGTTTGTACAGAGCTCTGGAGAAAATGGTGTTGTGGTGTTTTCTCTGGGGTCAGTGATAAGGAACATGACAGCAGAAAGGGCCAACGTTATTGCAACAGCCCTTGCCCAGATCCCACAAAAGGTAAGATGAAGTGCCTTACTGGTGTGGAAAACTACTGAAAGAGGCTAAGTTTGTGATCTACATAGAGAGAATATTAAAGAGTAGATTGAACTCTTTACAGCCAAATGCAGCCTTAAATATGCTTGTGCAGCTTCCACCGACACAAGTAGTAGTTGTGCCTCAGACTTAGTGGTTACATGTGGCCCTGGGGTAGTTACTACCTTTGGTATGCATGAGTGGTTCCTATTAGCATCAGTGGGAACTCAGTACTCCATATGTATCCACAAAAGGGAACTTGAGACCCATGGTTATTTTTAATTTCTGATATTAAGGGCCATACATATTGCTGAAATTAACTCAATATATTTCAGGTAAGTGAAAATGGTGCTTAATGTAGTCTTTAAATGACTTTCAGCTGTTTTCAACTAAAACTATATATTCAGAACTGCGTCTTTGTAGAAATACAAGTAAGACTTATGATCATTTTCTTCAAAGCTGTTTCCTAATCTCAGCAGTATCCAATGAGTGAAGAAGGTTTGACTTACTCTTGGGCCACCTCTATTACTTATTGTACTCTGGAAGCTCTTGGTGAATATTTACAATTAAGGAATGTACTATTTCTGTTTGTACTTTTAAGTCAAATGCTAATGTGAAATATGTGACAACAAATAGAGAACACTGCCTGAAGCAGGAAGATGAAAGAGAAAGGATGAAGATGGATCCTGACCTGAAGGTGGATCCTGTACAGTATAAAATGTGGCCCCACAAGGACTCAGCACTAACTACCAGATTAACAACCCCTCCCAATGGAGGCAGCAGAAGGAAATATAGGAAGGAGTCAAACAGAAGGAAGCCAGGCAGGGGAACAGGTTCAGATGCCCCCTCTATAGAACATAGTAGCAATATATTTTCTTCTATATAGAATAAACCAGGGACTTAGTGTATTTGTCAATTACTTTTTAATTTCCTATCTGATAAAGCTTTCTTGTAATAACCTCTAACTTTTTGCTGAAACCTGAGTTACTTTAACACTGATGTAGCAAATAAAAGTTAAACACTGTAAATTATTGTTGAGTTTTTGAGGATTGCTTTGGAGTTTCAAAATTAGTAACTTAAAATAAAAGTGTCTTGGCTATAGCAGAACATATTAATCACTGTTGTCAAAGCTTTGTAGCACGTTGTCTAAGTGTTAATAATCAGTTGACCAAATTCAGCAAAATACAATTTTGAGTTTATTCAATAGCTTTATTTTTATTCATGATACCAACAGGTTCCTCATTTCTATGCCAAAAAAATCCAAAATTAACAATACTGGTAATATTCTGAATTTGTGTCAAAAATTGTCACTTGAAATTTTTCTTGGAAGTAGTGCTTGATAATTTGTAATTCCAATGAAGTTATACATAAAACCTTGGCAGCATTTATTTATTTATTATAAGTAGCTTATTTTATAGACTTGCTATTTTGTCAATCAAAGGGCAACAGGCTCTAATATAATAACCTACCGACAAGTAGATACATTTAAACTAATTCTCATATTATTCAAAAACAAATGAATACATTACAATTAAATTTGGAGATGAAAACTAATATAAAATACATAAAACGAACATATAGGTCATTACTAGTTTTATTACACTAGAATTACAATGACTCCCTATAGTTTTTTATTCTTTTTTAAGAATATTTTTATTTTTTAAATTAAATTAACTTTTATTTTTAACTTTTAAGTTCAGGAATACATGTGCAGATTTTTTACATAGGTAAACTTGTGTCATGGGGGTTTGTTGTACTGATTGTTTCACCACCCAGGTATTAAGACTAATATTCATTTATTATTTTTCCTGATCCTCTCTTTCCTCCCACCCTCCACCTTCCAATACATCTCAGTGTATTTTGTTGCCATCTATGTGTCCACGTGTTCTCATCTTTTAGCTTCCACTCATAAGTGAGGACATGTCACATTTAGATTTCAATTCCTATGTTAGTTTGCTAAGGCTAACGGCTTCCAGCTCCATCCTTAACCCTGCAAAATACATATTTTTGTTTTTTTATGGCTGCATAATATTCTGAAGTGTATATATGCCATATTTTCTTTATTCAGTCCATAATTGATGGTCATTTAGGTTGACTGCATGTCCTTGCTATTGTGAATAGTACTGCAACTAACATATATGTTCATGGATCTTTATAAAAGAACAAGTTATAGTCCTTTGGTTATATACCTAGTAATGGGATTGCTGGGTTTCATGGTATTTTTGCCTCTCGGTTTCTGAGGAATGGCCACACTGTCTTCCACAATGGCTGAACTAACTTACATTCCAACCAACAGAGTATAAGCATTCTTTTTTTTTTCTTGAGACAGAGTCTACAACCTCGCCAACAGCATGATATTTTTTGAATTTTTAATAATGGCCATTCTGACTGGTGTGAGATGCTATCTCACTATGGTTTTGATTTGAATTTCTCTAATGATCTGTGATGTTAAGATTTTTTTTCTTCTTATGATGATTGGCTGCAGGTAGGTCTTCTTTTAAAAAGTGTAACAATTTTTTGAATACTTGAACTTTTCATTGATAATCTTATTTTTCTATGGTACTATTTTGGAAAATCATGGTTTCTTATATATCTAAATCATTATAAAAGTTAAGAAAATAAAATGTGAGTATTCTTTTTAGATCAGTCTTTGAGTAGATTTATTTACAAACATCCCTTGATCTCATTCCTACCCTTTTTACAGTTCTAACATTTTATAATTTTTGAGTTCCACTCATGGAATAAGATATTCTCTTTACTGTAACAGGTTCTGTGGAAATTTGATGGGAATAAACCAGATGCCTTAGGTCTCAATACTCGGCTGTACAAGTGGATACCCCAGAATGACCTTCTAGGTAACACTCTGGTGAACAAATACTGGATATATTAGTAACTGCACATTAGAGTGTTAATAGTTCATCTTGAAACATACTTATTGAATATTTGTTATAGGAAAATAAGAAAGAACTTCTTTATATTTATTTTCCAGTCCTAGGGGAAAAGAATATGGTATAATTGTTGGCTTTTTATGATATACACTCACATTCTTTATGGTCAGAATCAGAGATAATCTTTATTTCAGGTGTTATTATATCTCACAGAATTTTTCAATATCTTCCTGGGCTGTCCCTCTGTCTCCTATTTCTACAACTTTACACCTGTTTTCTCCTCTCCTGCAGGATTATTTCAAATGCCAGTAAATATAATAGCTCTTCTATCACCAGTGACTCTGTATTTTCTGGAGGACTAAATTCCTAATCTTAATCTTAAAGTAATGACACATTTCATGATGAAGTGTAACCTCTCTTTCCTCAATCCTAGCACCACCACCAACCCACTGCCTGCTGCCTTGCACACCCCACATATCACATTCTGTGACTGTACTTAAAATAAAACTTTATTTCATGCCCATCTCTTTGCTGTCCTCTTCTGTGCACATTTAAAAAATCTAGAATGCACTTTTTATTAGTCCAACTGGAAATCTTATATTAAGTTTTGCACTCTGAAGTCATGCACACCATAGAGACTTCAGTTACATATGCTAAACAAGTATGTGTTTATTCCTCTGAAGTCTGAAAAGTAATTAGCAAATTAGTTTAATGTGTTATCTAGAAAACACTGTCACTTTCAGAGCCTTTTATTGTGCATCTCATTTTATTCCGATGAATAATTTTGCTAAAATTCATCCAATCCTAGGTCATCCAAAGACCAGAGCTTTTATAACTCATGGTGGAGCCAATGGCATCTATGAGGCGATCTACCATGGGATCCCTATGGTGGGCATTCCATTTTTTTGGGATCAACCTGGTAACATTGCTCACATGGAGGCCAAGGGAGCAGCTGTTAGATTGGACTTCCACACAATGTCGAGTACAGACTTGCTGAATGCACTGAAGACAGTAATTAATGATCCTTCGTGAGTAGAACAATATTTTTCACTAGGTGATATTAATAGATAGCTTCTCTTGTCAATAGTGAGCATGAGTTTCATCCTTTTTATAAGAGAGTAATCTTGAAAGAATTTAAATGATTTAACCAATCTGAAATCTGCTTTGTTTTTTATCTGTTATTTAAAAATTGTATTTGAATCCCAATCCCATACATCTAATGAGTAACCAGTTAGTGAAACAATTTTCTTAACGAAAATAATTTTAAAATGATATAGACAATATAAATAATACATTTCTTAAAATTTTAACATAATGAATCCATAGTAGAAAGGAAGAATAAACTTGAAATAATATAATAAAATGTTTTAATTATCTAAAATGTCTCAGAATATCACTATTTTCTTGCTGAAAATTAATTTTTATCATCATTATTGTAATGGACTTGAAAATGAGATTTAATTTTGATAGCTTAAAATCCACCTACTTATGCCATAAAATCCAAATATTTTTACCATGTTTACAGAGTCATGAAACTATCACCATTATATAATTTTAGAACATTTTTATCAACACAAAAGAAACTGCAATGACACCAAAATCACTTCTCATAACTGCTTAGTCCTAGTGTAACACCAATTTGTTTTCTTTCTCTATAGGTTATTCTGTCTAGATATTTCATATAAATGGAATCATACAGTCTCAGGTGCTGTGTAAATGACATTTCACCTAGCCTAATTTTTTGTTGTTTTCTTATGGTTTTTATTCTAATTCATATTGTGTGTGTTTTGATACTTCATTTCCTTTACACTTGTGTAATATTTTATAGTATGGATATGTCATAATTTAGTTGTTCGTTTGTCAGTTCACTGGCCTTTTGATTGTTTCCAATTGTGGCTACTAGGATTATTGCTATACATGTTTTTGCATAAACATATTTTACTTTCTTTTGGGTTGAGAGTATAGGTGGAACTGCTGCCTCATGTGAGAACGGTATGTTTATGAAGAACTGTTAAACTGTTTACCAAAGTACTTGTTCCATTCATCACTACCATCAGCAGTACAACATGGTTCCAATTCCTCCACACTGTTGCCAAACCTCTTATTTTCTGTCTTTTTGTTACAGCCTTCTTAGTGGGTATAAAATGATCTCTCATCCTGGTCTTGGATTGCATTTTCATTACTGCTGAAGATGTTGAGAACCTTTATATGTGCTTATTGATCATTCGTATATCTTCTTAGAAAACATGTCTATTCCAATGCTTGGAACAATTTTTTTTTTTTTTTTTTTGAGACGGAGTCTTGCTCTGTCGCCCAGGCTGGAGTGCAGTGGCGCAGTCTCGGCTCACTGCAAGCTCCGCCTCCCGGGTTCACGCCATTCTCCTGCCTCAGAGCCACCGCGCCCGGCCGCTTGGAACAATTTTAACTTTGCTATTTGTCTTATTATTAAGTTTTCAGAACTATTTATATATTATGGGTCAAATCAGATATATAATTTTCAAATATTCTGTCCCATTCTGGGTACACTAACTTTTTACTTTTTGATGATGGTCTTCAAAGCACAAAAAATATAATTTTAAGTTAAATTTTTAATAATTGATTTTGTTCACACCCCAAAGATAACAATGTGCAAAATTCCTTGCAAAGTCCAGCTACCATCAATTCAGCATTTATAACTACTCTCAATAAAGTCTTTGTGTAAGGAGAGTATCATCTAAAGGAATACTTTAAAAATACTTTGTCCCAAAGAAAATAGAAGGATAACGAATGATCAATATACCTTTGAAGAAGTTGAGAAATAGGCCGGGCGCGGTGGCTCACGCCTCTAATCCCAGCACTTTGGGAGGCCGAGGCGGGTGGATCACGAGGTCAGGAGATCGAGACCATGGTGAAACCCCGTCTCTACTAAAAATACAAAAAAATTAGCTGGGCATGGTGGCGGGCGCCTGTAATCCCGGCTACTCTGGAGGCTGAGGCAGGAGAATGGCGTGAACCCGGGAGGCGGAGCTTGCAGTGAGCCGAGATTGCGCCACTGCACTACTGCAGCCTGGGCGACAGAGCGAGACTCCGTCTCAAAAAAAAAAAAAAAAAAAAGAAGTTGAGAAATAATTGAAAAGCAACACAAACCAGCCTGGACAAATAGAAAAGAAATATAAAACAAAGTGGTAGATTTAAATGTGATTATACAAATACTTTCACTCAATCTAAATAAACTTTTAATAAAAAAGCAAATAATGCGTAAGGACAGAAAACATTTGAAGAACACAATTAACAAATGGAATCTTACAATGTAAAATGATATACACACACATATATACATATACAATACACATATATGTATTGTATATATCAACTTGAAGACACATTTTCCTAGAGTACGTCAAATACTTAATCTTTACTTGAAGTGATGTGTGGTGGGCAATAAATCAAGACTTAGGAAATATAAAATGATTCAATATCAAGACTATATGATCCAGCCATAGGGGAAATAAAGGAGGTTAAAAATATTATTACTAAAATATCTTTAAATTTTGGAAATTAACAAAATATACTTCAAAAAAATTTAAAGTCAAGAAGTAAATCATAAGTATGCATGCACTTTTATCTCAGCAGTTCTACCCTCAATTATATACACAGCAGGTATACATAAATATATAAATCTAATGCTGTATAGAAGAGTGTTCATGACAGAATTATCAACAGTGTCCAAAAATTGTTAGCAACCCAAATATCTATTCATCATAAAATGAAGACATAATCTGTGGATTATCAATCAACAGAATACTACATAGCAATGGAATTACCCAAGAACAGCTACATTAAAGAAAAAGACACTTTTGAGTACATATTATATAATTCAATTACATAAACAAGCAAAACTAATGTTGTTATTTGAAGTCAGGCTAATCCTTGAGTTGGAGGACAAAAGTAGTCACTATAAGGTTCAGAAAAAGAGAGTTATTCTAGGCAGGTTGTGATAGCCTATACCATGACCTGAACAGTAGGTAAATTGGTATCTTCACCTCAAGATGATGTTCAAGATGATCTTCCATTTTTGAACTATTCACTTAGTGTATGTATATTTATCTTTTGTATTTTATATTTAAATGTATATTTTATGAGATATATAAATCATTTAAAAAATTCTAGGAATCAAATAGAAAATAAGCACAGAAAATAGAGAAAATCCTAGAGGCTCCATCATAGTCTGGCCAGTAAAAGCCTCTCTTAGAGGTAACACTTAGAGGGAAGCCACAAAAAGGGAGAGACGCATGCCTTGGGTTGTAGCAGGAAAGAATACTCCAAGAGCAGGAGAGAAGGGACAAAATGTGTAAAGTGCTAAGATGAGAACACCTTTGGAAGCTTAAAGAAAATTAGAAGGCCAATCTAGAAGAGAGTGGGCAGGGGAAAAGTGTTAGAAAAGAGCTTGCCAGTGTCTTACAATGTAGGGTTCTGTAGAGCAAATAACAGAGTTGAATTTTATGATTAAAATAATGAGAAGCCAGGCAAAAATCTTAATCAGAAGTGTGCCATAATCTGACTTTAATTTCAAAAAATCATTCTGGCTACAGGGTGGGAAACAGTAGGAGACGAAAGAGTAATGTAGAAGCAAAGTGACTAGCTATGAGGCATGTCACTCACCATGATAAAACTCCTTCTTAGGAACTTACAGATGATAATTCTCACATTGCATTTTCACAGTCTTTCTTACAGTACTTAAAATGGCTCATGATGTTGAGCATGTAGTCATATGCCTGTTTGAGAACTAAGAGTGTAATTGGATTGTTCATAATACAAAGGATAAATGCTTAAAGGATGAATATCTTATTTTTTAAGATGTGATTATTTCACATTGTATCAAAACATTTCATGTACCCCATAAATATATACACTTAATATGGACCCACAAAAACTTAAAATTAAACAGTTAAAAACAATTAAAGTGCCTTATATTTTCTCTGCTTGAAAAAAATTAACTTTCTCACCTGACCTTCCATTTCTACTTTAAAAATGTTTCTCAATGAGAAAAGTCCAGTTTAAAAGCCAAACTATCTATGATGACTCAAATTAAAATACACAAATTCTCTGTCAATTCTTTGACATTTACTTTGAATTATCTGACACTTTAAAAGTCTTTCATAGACTTGATATGTACAGGCAAATTAACTTACTTTCAGTGTTGGTATCTTTATTTTTATCCTTCAGATATAAAGAGAATGTTATGAAATTATCAAGAATTCAACATGATCAACCACTAAAGCCCCTGGATCGAGCAGTCTTCTGGATTGAGTTTGTCATGCGCCACAAAGGAGCCAAACACCTTCGAGTTGCAGCCCATGACCTCACCTGGTTCCAGTACCACTCTTTGGATGTGATTGGGTTTCTGCTGGCCTGTGTGGCAACTGTGATATTTATCATCACAAAGTTTTGCCTGTTTTGTTTCTGGAAGTTTGCTAGAAAAGGGAAGAAGGCGAAAAGAGATTAGTTATGTCTGACATTTGAAGCTGGAAAACCAGATAGATGGGATGACTTCAGTTTATTCCAGCAAGAAAGAAAAGATTGTTATGCAAGATTTCTTTCTTCCTGTGACAAAAAAAAAAAATAAATAAAAATAAATAAAATAAAATTTTCAAAATCTACCTTGTCAAGTAAAAAATTCTTTTTCAGAGAGTTACCACCCAGGTAATGGTTAGAAATATTTTGTGGCAATGAAGAAAACACTAGGGAAAATAAAAAATAATATAAAGCCATATGAGCTCATATTGAAATTTGTTGCACTTATATATTGAGATTTGTTGTTTTAATTCACAAGTTACATGAAAAAAATTACTCAGCTTAACTATATTTCACACATTTTACATAAATACAAGAACATTAAGAAGTCTACTGACAGTATCAGTACTGTTTTGCACATATTCAGAATAATTTGGCTTCATTTTGAACAGGATTCTGTTGTTTTAACTGTTGCTAAAGAAACTATTACATAGTTAAATTGTATAAAAAGTGTCTCTCTTCCTTTTGATATTTTGAGATAAGTAGTATCGCTTTACTTTTACACTGCATGCAACTTTGTTGTCACCTTTTTTGCTAAAATTGATGGCCAAATGTTTACTGTTTTAAGAGCTTAAGTCATTTCTCAGTGGAAATTATGTGTAATTAGAAATATAGCCACTCTTACCTGCTTCCTACTATAAAATTGAACTATTTTGCCACATCTTTGGTTTCATGAGCAAATTCTATTTTTTCCAAATATTTAAAAATATTTGTCTGGTTGATTTTATTCTGATATTTTTAATTACTTCAATAGTTATTTGGGAACAGGTGGTGTTTGATTAGATGCATACATTTTTTAGTGGTAATTTCTGAGGTTTTGTTGCACATATCATGTGCGAAGTGTACCTTGCACTGAATGTATAGTCTTGTATGCCTCACTCTCTCCCACCCTCCCATCTGAATCCTTAGAGCCCATTACATCATCCTTATGCCTTTGCATCCTAATAGCTTAGATCCCACTTAGAAGTGACAATTTACGAGGTTCAGTTTTCTATCCCTTAATTTCTTCACTTAGAATAATGCTCTCCCACTTCATGCAGGTTGCTGTTAATGCAATTAGTTTGTTTCTTTTTACAGCTTAGTAGTATTCCATGGTGTGTGTGTATATATATGTGTGTGTGTGTGTGTGTGTGTGTGTGTGTGTGCATGTGTATCAGGGGAACCCACCTTCAATATTTCAATGTAGGTTCTTTCCATTTTCCATAAGTGTTGGCCAGCTGAGAAATAAAGAGAAAGAGTACAAAAAGAGAAATTTTACAGCTGGGCCGCCGGGGGTGACATCACATATTGGTAGGACCGTGATGCCCACCCGAGCCTCAAACCAGCAAGTTTTCTATTAAGGGTTTCAAAAGTTGGGGTGGGGCGGGTGTAAGAACAGGGAATAGGTACAAAGATCACATGCCTCAAAGGGCAAAAAGCAGAACAAAGATCACATGCTTCTGAGGGAACAGGACAAAGGGCAAAGCAGAACTACTGATAAGGGTCTATATTCAGCCGTGCATGTATTGTCTTGATAAACATCTTAAACAACAGAAAACAGGGTTTGACAGCAGAGAACTGGTCTGACCACAAATTTACCAGGGCAGAGTTTTTCCCCACCCTAATAAGCCTGAGGGTACTGCAGGAGACCAGGGCATACTTCAGTCCTTATCTCAACCACGTAAGACAGACATTCCCAGAGTGGCTGTTTATAGACCTCCTCCCAGGAATGCATTCCTTTCCCAGAGTACTAATATTAATATTTCTTGCTAGGCTAAGAATTTAGTGGTATCTTCCCTACTTGCAGGTCCATTTATAGGCTCTCTGAAAGAAGAAAAATATGGCTGTTTTTGAGCAACCCCATAGGCAGTCAGACCTTATGGTCGTCTTCCCTTATTCCCTAAAAATTGCTGTTATTCTGTTCTTTTTCAAGGTGCACTGATTTCATATTGTTCAAACATACATGTTTTACAAGCAATTTGTACAGTTAACACAATTATCCCAGTGGTCCTGAGGTGACATACATCCTCAGGTTATGAAGATAACAGGATTAAGAGATTAAAGTAAGACAGGCAGAAGAAATTATAAAATTATTATTTGGGAACTGACAAAGGTCCATATTAAAATGAAATCTTCACAATTTATGTTCCTCTGCTGCAGCTCCAGCCAGTCCCTCCATTTGGGGTCCCTGACTTCCCACAACATCCCTCCCTTTCTTTTTATATAAATGTGCCATGGTGATGAAGGCTTGTTCTCCAGGTTTTGACACAGGAATCTTTGACTGGTCTGGCACACTAAAAACAAGTCGATTAAACAGAGAAACATTATTCCAAAATTTACTACAGTGGAGCCCCCAGTAGACTTAATCCAAGTCATGGAGTTTAGTCCAGAAAGACTTTCTGCCACCTGATCTAACGCCTCAGCTCCAGGCACAATTGATAAATGAGCTTGAGAGGCTTCAAAAATTTGTTTTTTAATTTAGTTATGTCCTAGGATAAATTATCTTCCCTAACCAGAAGGTGTCCTTTGCCCATTTCCCATGAATGATCAGTCTCATTGTAGGAATATGGTGTGATACGGAAATCAGAAGTATTCCAATCACACTGCATTTGCATGCAGTGTTCGAGACTCATCAGCCAATCTCCAAGCCAAATAACAGACTGTCTTAAATCATTAATTTGATTAGCTAATTTTTGATCAATGCCTTGTTGAGAATTCCACATTTGGGTGGAATTGGCTTGCCAATCATTGACAAAATGAGTTGTTTGAATAGATTGGTGTAATGCCACTCCAGCAGTGGTGGCCAGTGCAGTGACTCTAATTAGGCCCATGATCACAGCAATTGAAGTGAAAACAAATCTCTTAGATCTTTTGAGAATTCATTGTAACACTTCATTAATTAAGTGTACTGAGGGGGAAGATTCCCAAGGTCTGGGTTAAGTTATCAGTATCCAGAGTCCTTCTCGAGCTCGAACTAACATTCCACTTTTCCTGGAGTCAAAACAGGAGTTAACACAAGTGTATAAGTGACAATTAATGCATTGGACAGTTTGATTGTTTGTCCAAATTTTGATATTTCCCACTAACAGCATGTAAGGAAGCTTAACACAACACTGTATAGAAAAACACAAGTTGGAGGTAAAAAAAAACAGAATGTTTGAATCTACACTGATACTGAGGGAAAGGAGTGGCTGTGGCCATGCCCAATGTTCTCTGCCATAAAGAAGCAATCCAAGGTGTCCGGGGATGCTGAAGAGGTAGAGGAGCATACCTGGGTTCAGAAGAATTATCATAATGCCAATTGGAGTCCCATAAAGGGGGATCGGCATCAAAAAGAGGAAAAGGGTTCAAATGGGATTTATCATGGGGTTCAGAATCACGGATGCGGGGGTGGTAATTGGGACAACAGACAGAAAATTTCTCCTTCCCGTACTCACAGTCCAGACATGGCAATATCCAGTTTCCAAAGTTCTGGGTGTTCTGGACTCATAAAGGGGAATATCATATGAGGCCTCAGGTGAGTAATGACCTTATCTTCCCATTTTAAGGGAAAGAATGAGCTGAACCTCCTATGCAAAGTAGGATGATGATCCTCGTCCTCCCAATGAGAAATAAAATAAGTAGCCTCTAGGCATTCCCTTCCACCAAAGGAGCAATTGTTTTTTAAATAGCCCTTTGGTGCCCACTCTATTACTAAACCATGAGTCATTTTTCAATAATACTGCATGTGAGTTAACACAATCTTCCCAATTTAAAGTTTTAGATGGGCACTCAAAATTTTTAGGACATTGTTTTCCTACAGGTTTATATTGATGGTATGGGGTATCTCCTATTACTCCCCTTTTCATTTGTCTTAAAGGAGAAAGGGAGATGTTGGAGACCAAATGTCTCCATTCCCCTGTAACTAATCTCTCTGGAAGATAAGCAGCCCAGACTTGAGTTTCTAAATGGATACTACCAGGTGCATGTCTGAGGCACAGAGGAGGGTATTTGTAACCCATAGTAACATTAAATGCAGTGCTTTCTTCTCCTGGTTGAGTGGGGCAACAGTCATCTCTAGCTCCCAGGCATCACAGTCCTACCAATATGTGACATCATACCCCATGACCCAGCTGTAAAATTCCTCTCTTTTTACTCTTTCTCTTTATTTCTCAGCCGGCCAACACTTAGGGAAAATGAAAAGAACTTACATTGAAATATTGCAGGTGGGTTCCCCCGATACACACACACACACACCCACACACACACACACACACACACATACACACATATATCATTAGTTTAGATTTCCACAGGAGCATCCATTTAGGTGAGAGGTTGAATAAGTGGAAGAAAAGGCACTTAAGCCCAGTAGGAATAATTCTGTGAAGCAGATCAATCAGTTTGAGGGGAAACTGATGAGATGGAAAGTATAAGGAAGAGAATTATTAAATGAAACCTATTGGAAGTGAGATCCAGTGCTGAAAGAGGAAGAGAAGAACAGAGAGATGTTATTTTCAGGCTAATAGAAATGGTGAGATTTTTAGGCTCATAAGGAGAAAAAGAAAGGGAATTAGGAGAAGTGGGATTAGTTAGAGGGGTCTCCGTTGCCATTAGGGAGGATTGAGGAGATCCATTTTGATTTGGCATGCCAGTTTTTGAGAAGCCGGCACAGATCTCACCAGGTAGGAAGGTGGTCTCTGACACGGACGTCTCTTCCCTGTGGTTTTCATTGTCAGTATTCACACGAAGTTAAAGTCTTCTAGTGGGCAACTAGACAGGTGATTGATGATCTCCTGGTGAAACACAAGCATACCCTCTTCCCCATGTTATAATTGTTCCAGATTCCCAGAAATTGATCTGGGAGTTTTTCCATAATACTGGCTGGTTTTCATTTAGGGAGAATTTTTTGCCTATATAATGGTGTTCAGCTGAAGTCAGGGTATTGTCTTTAGGAACATTTAGAAAGTTTAGAGTAAACAATGTTAAATGTAATTGGGCATGAGGAGGGGTTAAATTATGATTTTAAACCAGCCTTTTCTTTTTTTACAGTAACTTGAAGAAGTTTAGTAATTCCTTCATGTCTTTGACCGAGACCGATTCCGGGAACAAACATGTTTTCCATTATATGTTGACTGGGAACACTATAAGAGTTATGTGGAATATTAATTGCAGCCCCCCCATTGTGCCAGCTAATCTCTTCCTCAAAGATTAATGGGGATTGGTGTGATATAAGGCTGAATTGTACCCTTTTGATCATCAGGGCCAGTGCAAGGCAAGATCAATGTGCTCTGGTGAACTTCATCAGCTTTTCCAGTGCTTACTTATCCCATGTTAGTGGGATGTTTAAGCCAGGAGGAAGGCCATACATTAGAGGAAATAATAGAAACATCAGCCCCAGTACCTACTATGCCCTCAAACCTTTTTCCTTTAATGTGTATGGTGCAGGTGGGCCATTGTTTAGAAATTACATTAATCCAATAAGTGGCTTTTTCACTGCCGGAGCCCATCCCAGGGCACCCTGTCTTATCTCCTTTGTTTAAAACAATATTAGGTAATAAAAGTAATTGAGCAATTGACTCACCAGCGGGAATGGAAACAGGAACCTTGACAGACACCATAAGTTTAATCTCATCAGAGGAATCAGAATTAATGAGACCAGTATGAACTATGATACCTTTAGAAGAGGTGGATGCCCTACCTAACACCAGGCCCACCGAACCTTGAGGTAAAGGGCCTTGAGGTAAAGGGCCCCATCAGGACAATTGAAGGCAAAGAATTAGGTAGTAAATTTAGAGGAAAGGTACTACAGAGTTCAAGCACCCCACCCCCTACTGTGGAGGCAGACAAGCATTGTACTGTGACAGAAGAAGAGGCTGGGACCCATCTGGGTTGGCTGCAGGTAAATTTGTTTGTGCTGGGGCCTGTGTTGGGATAACTTGAAGTGGAAATGCAATATTGTTCTGAGTCTGAGGTGTGCCATTAGATACTGGGGCCTGGGACTAGCCCTGCTTCCCATTTTCCTGATTCCGTGGCAAGGGATTTCCATTTATATCAGACATAGAACAGCAAGTACTTGCCCAATGTTTACCTTTACAACAATGAGGGCAAACAGTAGCAGGAACATTTGGCAGTGTTTGTTGAGTTGGCTTGGCCGCTTTTAAGTCTTAAACACTGCAATTTTTTTGAGTATGAACAAGTTGACCACAATTATAGCGGACTCCAAGAAAAGAATCAGTCAAGCCATTTTGGTTGCCGTCCTTCATGGCCCATGCCCACAGAATAGCTTTGTAGGTCTCTGACCCAATGCCCTCACAAGCTTTAATATATGCAGGCAACACCTCATGATCAGGTAAATTTTGTCATTGTATGGAACACACGGCCATTATACACTCATGGTTCACATTCTCAAAAGCTAACATGTGAAGGAGAATACCTTGAGCATGCTCATCAGAGACAGATTTTTGAACAGCGTCTTGTTATTTAGCCAAAAAATCAGGATGAAATTCATTGTGACCCTGTTTAACAGTAGTAAAAGAAACAGGAGCTTGGCTTGGGGTGTGTAATTTATCCCAAGCTCTCATACACACCTTTGTTACTTGTTCCATGGTGAGAGCATCAAAGCCTAATTGGGTGATAGTGTCAGAGTAATTATTGGAGCCTGTGAGCTGAGCCTGAGTAATTAGAATGCCATCAGCCTGATTTAGCTGAGCCTGTAAACAGGCCTCCTCTGACCACCAGGTACGGAATTGTAAATGCTGAGATGGAGTTAGAACAGCTTTTGCCAAGAGGTCCCAGTCTAAAGGAAGCAAAATGACCTCAGTACAAAGAGTCTGTAATACCATTTTAACATATGGAGAAGTAGGACCACACTGAGTACAAGCATCCTTGAATTCTTTTAAAAAGGTAAGATTGAGTGGCACATATCGATGCACTTGTACCCCTTGAGCATTAGGAAATTCCAGCACAACTTGATAAGCCCACGCCTCTAATCCACTTGTTTCTTTGTTCTGGAGTAATAAGCATTGCATGAAAGTTTCAAGAACAGGCACACAAGATGGAGTTGGCATATAAGTGACAGAAAAAGTATGTGTAGATAAGGAAATCTGAGGTTAAGGAGGTCGGACCTGTATGAGAGTGTGAGAAAGGGGCATTGGGGGAGCAGAAGAGGCAGAAATGTACTGGTGATTATTGGCCCAATCCTGTGCAACCAGAGTGGAAGGGGCATCCATGTGTGAAGAAGGGTACAGAGAAACAGGTTGAGTGGATGGCAAAGTGACCGGTTGAGGGACCAAAATTACAGGAGAGTGAGGGGCTGCAGAGGATGTGGGAGGGCCTGCAGAATTAAAGGTAAATGGTGGTTTCATCCTAGAGTGATTAGATGGCTCTGGAGGCTAAGACTGTGAAGATTTGGAGAGGGAAGAGTTAGTGTAGATATGGTCCCAGGCTGTCCAAGTTGGGGCTGTGGGAGCTACAAATACTGGCTCTTCATGAAAAGAAATAAGATCATCAGGGGGTAACATTAAGCCAAAGTCACCAGAGTTAGATATTGAATCCTCAACATTGTCAGGTGGAGGAAAAGTAGGCCAAGGAAGAGGCTGAGCCTATAAGGAATGCCAAGTGGGAGAGGAAAGCTGAGGAAGAGGTAGAGGGTCACCTGATTCAGAAAACTGTGGTAACTGCAGGGGGTCACAGGATTGGTATGTCATTAGGACAGCATGTACCAAGGTCCAATCACCCCAAACAGTGACAGGAACATAATTTCCTGTCAGGACCAGTTCCTGGAATTTTTTCCCAATATGATCCCATAGTTCCACATCTAACGTTCCCTTTTCAGGAAACCAAGGACTGTATTCCTCCACTGCCCTGAATAGGGTGACTATATTTTCCATGGGCACTTGAACTCCTCCCTGTTTTAACAAGAGTTTAATATAGCAGAAATAAGCATAATGTTTAGACTCCATGTGACACATAGTTACCCCAGACAATAGTCAGACAACTCACCAAATGTCAGGGAGCCGAACAAGCATTTCTGTGGACCAGAGAAATGAACGTTTCTCCTCATCTACCAAAGAGAATCAGGTTCCCACATGCACTTAGGAAAAAGAAAACCATGTTGGCATGCCAAATGTTGGGGGACCCCACCCCCAATATTTTAATGTAGGTTCTTTCTATTTTCCATAAGTGTTGGATGGCTGAGAAATAAAGAGAAAGAGTAAAAAGAGAGGAATTTTACAGCTGGGCCACTAGGGGTGACATCCCATGTTGGTAGGAACATGATGCCCACAATCCAGCAAGTTTTTGATTAAGGGTTTCAAAAGGGGAGGGCGTGTAAGAACAGGGAGTAAGTACAAAGATCACATGCTTCAAAGAGCAAAAGGCAGAACAAAGATCACATGCTTCTGAGGGAACAAGACAAAGGGCAAAGCAGAACTACTGATAAGGGTCCAACAAAGATCACAAGGCAAAGGGCAAAAGCAGACCTACTGATAAGGGTCTATGTTCAGAGGTGCATGTATTGTCTTGATAAACATTTTAAACAACAAAAATCAGGTTTTGAGAGCAGAGAACCAGTCTGACCACAAATTTACCAGGGCAGAGTTTTTCCCCACCCTAATAAGCCTGAGGGTACTGCAGGAGACCAGGGCATATCTCAGTCTTTATGTCAACAGCATAAGACAGACATTCCCAGAGTGGCCGTATATAGACCTCCCCCCAGGAATGCATTCCTTTCCCAGAGTACTTATATAAGTATTCCTTGCTAGGCTAAGAATTTAGCGATATCTTCCCTAGTTGCACACCCATTTATAGGCTCTCTGAAAGAAGAAAAATATGGCTCTTTTTGCCCAGCCCCATAGGCAGTCAGACCTTATGGTCGTCTTTCCTTGTCCCCTAAAAGTTGCTGTTATTCTGTTCTTTTTCAAGGTGCACTGATTTCATATTGTTCAAACACACATGTTTTACAAGCAATTTGTACAGTTAACACAATTATCACAGTGGTCCTGAGGTGACATACATCCTCAGGTTACGAAGATAACAGGATTAAGAGATTAAAGTAAGACAGGCACAAGAAATTCTAAAAGTATTATTTGGGAACTGACAAAGGTCCATATTAAAATGAAATCTTCACAATTTATGTTCCTCTGCCTCAGCTCCAGCCAGTCCCTCCATTCAGGGTCCCTGACTTCCTGCAACATCTGTGTGTGTGTGTGTATGCATGTATACCACATTTTCTTTATCTACGTATTGGTTGGTTGATGGTCATTTAGGCTAGTTCTATTCTTTTTTTTTTTTTAAATTGTGAGTAGTGCTGTTGCAAACATGTATGTGTGTGGGTCTTTTTCATATAAAAATTCTCTTTCCTCTGGGAAAGATACACAGTAGTGTGATAGGTGGATCAAATTATACTTCTACTGTAATTTCTTATAGAAATCTTCATATGGTTTTCCATAGTAGTTGTACTAGTTTACATTCCCTTAGCAACATAAAAGTGTCCCCTCTTTACCACATTCATGCCAATATTTTATCGTTTTTGGATTTTTAAATTATATCCATTCTTGCAGGAGTATAGTGGTATCGCATTGTGGTTTTGATTTGCATTTTCCTGATAATTAGTCAAGTTGAGCATTTTGTCATATATGTTGGCCATTTATATATCTTCTTTTAAGAATTGTCTATTTATTACATTAGCCTACTTTTTGTTGGGGTTATTTGTCTTTTGTGGATTTTTTTTTTTTTTTTTTTTGCCATTTGAAGATTCTGGACATTAGTCCTTTGTCAGATGCATAGTTCATGAATATTTTCCACTATTCTGTGAGTTACCTGTTTTCACAGCTGATTATTTCTTTTGCTGGCAGAAGTTTTTAGTTTAATTAAATCACAGCTAGTTATCTTTGTTTTAGTTGCATTTGCTTTTGGATTTTTGGTCATGAGGTTTTTGCCTAACGTAATGTCTAGAAGAGTTTTTCCAATGTTACATTCTGGAATTTTTTATTGTTTCAGGTCTCAGATTTCATTATTTGATCCATCTTGAGTTGACTTTTTATAAGGGAGAGACAAAGATGCACTTTCATCCTTCTAAATGGGGATTGCCAATTATTCCAGTCCCATTCATTGAATAGGGTGTCATTTCCCTACTTTATGTTTTTGTTTGCTTTGTCAAAGTTCAGTGGGCTATAAGTATTTGTCTTTATTTATGGAATCTCTCTTCTGTTCCATTTATTGATATGCCTGTTTTTATACTGATACCATGTTGTTTTGGTAACTTGTAATATACCTTGTAATATGTTGGGTAATGTGATGCCTGCAGGTTTGTTATTTTTCTTAGTCTTTCTTTGGCTATGCAGGTTTCAAAGCTGAGAATCAAATAAAAAACTCATCCATTTTGAAAATATTTGCAAAAAAAAAAGAAAAACAAAACAAATTACTGAGGAATATACCTAACCAAGAAGGTGAAAGACCTCTACAAAGAAAACTACTAAACCCTGCTGAAAAACATCATAGATGACACAAACAAATGGAAATACATCCCATGCTCATGGATGGGTAGAATCAGTTTTGTGAAAATGAGCATATTGCCAAAGGAAATCTGTAAATCCAATTCAATTCTCATCAAAACACCATCATCAAGCTTAAGAGAATTAGAAAAAACAATCCTAAATTTCATATGGGTTTTATTATCATTTTTTGACTTTTAATAACAAATGCAAGTCCTTTATTTTAGGTTGTGATAATACAGAAATTGCACTGTAAAGGGATTAGTGAATTTTCAATCTTGCTAAATATACATGTACATATATATGTCCATTTCTTTTAAAACAAAACACAGCATCAATTAACTAGCTAATACATGTGTTTGGAAATTCAATGTGTATTTTGAAGACATCTAGAAATAATTATTATTATTCTACATAACTATACTTTAAATGATCATATCTATTTTTTTATTTTCCACAGAGATTTTTGATTCATCCCTCCTATAAATGTAATATGGAAACCTAAATTTTTAGTAAGTCAAAAAATATGTACAAAGGATACAAAAAGTTTATAAATTTTGTGGAAAATAGCTAAATCAAGCCATAAATCTCCTTTAATCTACACATCAGGGAAGCACTTTATGATCAAACTAGTCCAGATTAACAGAAACCTAGTTTTCTTTGTCACTAAAAAGTCTTGCCATTAACCAATTCCCACAAAAATATTCTACAGCATAAGGTCTGATTAAAAACATATATATATGTATATTTATAGTTATATAGACATAGATAAATCATGTAATATACATATACACACACACTCTAAAACATTGATGAGATAGAGAGATTATAGGAAATTTTATACAAATCATCTAGGAATTAATACAGATATAAAGAATCACAGAACTTACATAGTGCCAAAGATTAATAATGTTGTTTTATCATGCTTATAAATCTGATTTAATTCACATAAAACCTATCCTATAACACACATAATAAAAGATTGGTACCCATTGTTCAGTGAGAACTATAAATCACTAACCAAAACTGACAAACAATCTAATTAAAAAGTGATTAAAATATGAAGAAGCAATTCAAAGTAAAAATGACCCATAAGATATAAAAGATTAAAAAGTTACTGATGCTCAGTAAAATAGAATTAATGCCAACAAATTGATGTCATAGAGAAGATTTGCACCCTATAAAAACCTGAGAAATCTATTTTGAGGGAGTATAATTTGAAATAACACTTTTAAATAAAATGTAAATATGCCGTTTGAAACTGAAGTTCTACATTTAGGAATCTGTCATGAAAAATCCATGCACATAAGCACATGTATGAACAGAATGATTCCTCCAGCACTTAAATGGCTTTCGGCCACTGAACACATGTACCTCTAACAAACGTATGAGTGTATACGTTGCAGAAATCAGGCTATCACATTGCTAAACAGAAAAAGTAGTTTCCAGAAAAACAAAAAGTATTTTTTGCAATGAAACAAAATATATGTAAGCTGGTACAAAGAAGAAAGAATCTCAAAAAACACATGTAATTACAAGGATGAGAATTTAAATTTTTATTCCATATAATTCTGCAATGTTTAACTTTCTACAAAGTTTTCATGTATTAATTATGATATTTAAAGTTTAATTTGTGAAATAAACACATCCATTTAAGACAGGAAGTTTCAAAATGTGACATCGCATTATTAATTCACTAGTGTCATTCAAAGAACTTGATAATGTTTCTCATGTATTATTTTATCCATTTGCAGCTTGTTTTTAGGACATTTGTTCTATTTTTGAAAATATGTATGAATAAATATAATACAATGTTTAAAAATTGCGATAAATGTAGAAACCTAAATTCATGTAATTTAAATATATTTTCTTGTACTATTTTTAATATTTTATCAATCATACCATAGTTTAATAACTTCTGCTGCCTTCTTCAAAGGGTTATATTTGTTGTTATTTTGAGACATGACTATAAATACATTGAAAATTTTCCTATCAATTAATATTCCCTCCCTTTGAAGTTTGGCAAACTTTGTAAGTGTCTCAACAAAAAGAATGTAATGAAAATAATGCAGCTAAACTTTCAAAGCACTGTTGGAAACACAGCATATTCTCTCTCTGTTTCTCTTTTGCTCTTTCTGTTCCTTCTTTTCATATCTTCTTTTTTTTGCTCACTGTTACTCAATAACTCAACCTGTAGTCCCTATAATAAATGACAATTTGTAGAGAGACACAAATATATGCCTAAGGAATCCTAGTAGCCCACCAGCACTTTGAGTCTTTCAACATGAATCTCTACATATGTAAGTGAATGATCTTCAGATAATTATAGACCCAGTCACCACAGAAAAGCAGCTATATAAAAAACTCTGTGAAGGAACACACAACCGAGCCCACCTAACACACAGATTCCGAGACATGATAATAAAGTGATTACAGGTGTTTTAAGGCCCTACATTTGAAAACTATTTGTTATGCACTGATAAACACCTGGAATAATAATTCTATATATTTTAAATTATACATTTGTAATAAAATTACAATTAATATATATCTACATAATGGGAAACTGTGACACTACACTTGGAAAATATCTTTGCCCCAGATAGGAGAGTCAATATAACATGGTGGTTAAGAGCTGGCACTCTGGATCCAGATGGCCTTGATTCAAGTCTTAGAAACAACTATATAATGATGTGGGACTGGACTAGTTACTTGAACTTTATTCGCCTCAGCTACCTCACTAGTGGAATGTCAATAGTTGTCATCACATTATCAATATCATGGGTTATTGAAAGAACAAATTCATTAATATTGCAAAGCACTAACAATTGTGTGTACAGCAAAATAAAATTTGTACTGTTATCATTAAACAAGTCAAAAAATTTCCACAATAATAATTTAAGTGTTCATATAATTGCATAATACATTATAGTTTCAAAATATGCTATGTTTCTAATGCAAATGATAAAAATGGCCACATTTACTATTTCAAGCATGTGGGAATTAAACTTGGAGCATAAACCAAGGTCTGACAAACTATGGCCTCTTGGTCGATCAAATCTGGTCAGTTGCCTGTTTTTTTAAAAAATAATTGATATATGAATTTCACACCACAAAATTATACACTTTAAGCATTTAATCTGTATGGTTCAATGGCATGTAACACATTTAAAATGTTGTGCCACTACCACCACTATCTAGATCCAAAGTAATTTTTTTCACTTCAAAAGGAAGCTTTATACCCATTAGAGAGTCATCTCACATTCTCCCATTATCCATGCCTTGAAACTTGGCATTATGTATTAACATCATTGTATAGCCTATTGGGTAATATTTTTTTTTAAATGAAGGGGTTTCAATCCTAGACTCTGATAAAAACAGACTTTAAACCAACAAAGATCAAAAGAGACAAAGAAGGCCATTACATAATGGTAAAGGGATCAATTCATCAAGAAGAGCTAACTATCCTAAATATATATGCACCCAATACAGGAGCATCCAGATTCATAAAGCCAGTACTCACAGACCTAGAAAGAGACTTAGACTCCCACACAATAATAATGGGAGACTTTAACACCCCGCTGTCAACATTAGACTGATGAACGAGACAGAAAGAGAACAAGGATAACCCGGAACTGAACTCAGCTCTGCACCAAGCAGACCTAATCGACATCTACAGAACTCTCCACCCCAAATCAACAGAATATACATTCTTCTCAGCACCACACCACACCTATTAAAAAATTGACCACATAGTTGGAAGTAAAGCACTCCTCAGCAAATGTAAAAGAACAGAAATTGTAACAAACTGTCTCTCAGACCACAGTGCAATCAAACTAGAACTCAGGATTAAGAAACTCACTCAAAACAGCTCAACTACATGGAAACTGAACAACCTGCTCCTGAATGACTACTGGGTACATAACGAAATGAAAGCAGAAATAAAGATGTCCTTTGAAACCAACTAGAACAAAGACAAAACATACCAGAATCTCTGGGACACATTCAAAGCAGTGTGTAGAGGGAAATTTATAGCACTAAATGCCCACAAAAGAAAGCAGAAAAGATCTAAAATTGACACCCTAACATCACAATTAAAAGAACTAGAGAAGCAAGAGCAAACACATTCAAAAGCTAGCAGAAGGCAAGAAATAACTAAGATCAGAGCAGCACTGAAGGAGATAGAGACACAAAAAACCCTTCAAAAAATCAATGAATCCAGGAGTTGGTTTTCTGAAAAGATTAACAAAATTGATAGATCACCAGCAAGACTAATAAAGAAAAAAAGAGAGAAGAATCAAATAGACGCAATAAAAAATGATAAAGGGGATATCACCACGGATCCCACAGAAATACAAACTACCATCAGAGAATACTATAAACACCTTTATGCAAATAAACTAGAAAATCTTGAAGAAATAGATAAATTCCTCGACACATACACCCTCCCAAGACTAAACCAGGAAGAAGTTGAATCTCTGAATAGACCAATAACAGGCTCTGAAATTGAGGCAATAATCAATAGCTTACCAACCAAAAAAAGTCCAGAACCAGATGGATTCACAGCCAAATTCTACCAGAGGAACTAGGAAGAGTTGATACCATTTCCTCTGAAACTACTGCAATCAATAGAAAAAGAGGGAATCATCCCTAACTCATTTTATGAGGCCAGCATCATCCTGATACCAAAGCCTGGCAGAGACATAACAAAAAGAGAGAATTTTAGACCAATATCCCTGATGAACATCAATGCAAAAATCCTCAATAAAATACTGGCAAACCGAATCCAGCAGCACATCAAAAAGCTTATCCACCATGATCAAGTGGGTTTCATCCCTGGGATGCAAGTCTGGTTCAACATACTCGAATCAATAAACATAATACAGCATATAAACAGAACCAATGACAAAAGCCATATGATTATCTCAGTAGATGCAGAAAAGGCCTTGGACAAAATTCAACAATGCTTCATGCTACAAAACTCTCAATAAATCAGGTATTGATGGGATGTATCTCAAAATAATAAGAGCTACCTATGGCACACCCACAGCCATTATCATACTGAATGGGCAAAAACTGGAAGCATTCCCTTTGAAAACTGGCACAAGACAGGGATGCCCTCTCTCACCTCTCCTACTCAACATGATGTTGGAAGCCCTGGCCAGGGCAATGAGGCAGGAGAAGGGAGCAAAGGGTATTCAATTAGGAAAAGAGGAAGTAAAATTGTCCCTGTTTGCAGATGACATGATTGTATATCTAGAAAACACCAAAATCTCAGCCCAGAATTTCCTTAAGCTGATAGGCAACTTCAGCAAAATCTAAGGATACAAAATCCATGTGCAAAAATCACAAGCATTTTTATACACCAATAACAGACAAACAGAGCCAAATCATGAGTGAACTCCCATTCACAATTGCTTCAAAGAGAATGAAATACCCAGGAATCCAACTTACAATGGCTCTGAAGGACCTTTTCAAGGAAAAATACACAGCATTGCTCAATGAAATAAAAGAGGATACCAACAAATGGAAGAATATTCCATGCTCATGGATAGGAAGAATCAATATCATGAAAATGATCATACTGCCAAGGTTACTTATAGATTCAATGCCATTCCCAACAAGCTACCAATGACTTTCTTCACAGAATTGGAAAAAACTACTTTAAAGTTCATATGGAACGAGAAAAGAGCCCACATTGCCAAGTCAATCTGAAGCCAAAAGAACAAAGCTAGAGGCATCATGCTACCTGACTTCAAACTATACTACAAGGCTACAGTAACCAAAACAGCATGGTACTGGTACCAAAACAGAGATATAGATGAAAGGAACAGAACAGAGCCCTCAGAAGAAATACCACACATCTACAACCATCTGATCTTTGACAAACCTGACAAAAACAAGAAATGCAGAAATGTTTCCCTATTTAATAAATGGTGCTGGGAAAACTGGCTAGCCATATGTAGAAAGCTGAAACTGCATCCCTTCCTTACACCTTATACAAAAATTAATTCAAGATGGATTAAAGATTTAAATGTTGGAACTAAAACCATCAAAACCCTAGAAGAATACTGGGCAATACCATTCAGGACATAGGCATGGGCAAGGACATCATGTCTAAAACACCAAAAGCAATGGCAATAAAAGCCAAAATTGACTAATGGAATCTAATTAAACTAAAGTGCTTCTGCACAGCAAAAAAACTATTATCAGAGTGAACAGGCAACTTACAGAATGGGAGAAAGTTTTTGCAATCTACTCATCTGACAAAGGACTAATATCCAGAATCTACAATGAACGAAAACAAATTTACAAGAAAAAAACAAACAAACCCATCAAAAAGTGGGCAAAGGATATGAACAGACACTTTTCAAAAGAAGACATTTATGCAGCCAAAGGACACATGAAAAAATGCTCATCATCACTGGCCATCAGAGAAATACAAATTCAAACCACAATGAGATACCATCTCACACCAGTTAGAATGGCGATCATTAAAAAGTCAGGAAACAACAGGTGCTGGAGAGGATGTGGAGAAATAGGAAGTCTTTACACTGTTGGTGGGACAGTAAACTAGCTCAACCATTGTGGAAGACAGTGTGGTGATTCCTCAGGGATCTAGAACTAGAGATACTATTTGACCAAGCCATCCCATTACTGGGTATATACCCAATGGATTATAAATCATGCTGCTATAAAGACACATGCACATGTATGTTTATTATGGAACTATTCACAATAGCAAAAACTTGGAACCAAGCCAAATGTCCAACAAGGATAGACTGGATTAAGAAAATGTGTCACATATACACCATGGAATACTATGCAGCCACAAAAAATGATGAGTTCACATCCTTTGTAGGGACATGGATGAAGCTGGAAACCATCATTCTCAGCAAACTATCGCAAGGAGAAAAAACCAAACACCACATGTTCTCACTCCTAGGTGGGAATTGAACAATGAGAACACATGGACACAGGAAGGGGAACATCACACAGCTGGGCCTGTTGTTGGGGGAGGGGGGTGAGATAGCCTTAGCAAATATACCTAATGTTAAATGACTAGTTAATGGGTGCAGCACACCAACATGGCACGTGTATACATATGTAATTAATCTGCACATTTTGCACATGTACCCTAAAACTTAAAGTACAATAAAAAAACTTTAATTTGTAAATTGCAATTTCTGTGAAGCACAATAAAGCAAAGGATAATAAAATGAAATATGCCTATGCATAAGAACTTACGGAAATAAAATGTTACGCTACAGCAGAGCTTACTGAATACAAAATTAATTAGAGCAAATCAATACATGTAATTTCAAAACATGTCTAAGACTAAGAACATTTGAAGTGGGATCCTCTGAATATTAATTCTGTGAAGCAGTTTATGTATTGGAATTCAGTGGAATACATTAAACAATATTTCAGTATCTATTATGATTGTTCCTTTGTTCATGTTTCTACATATTTCTCAAACATATTTGAATTAAAATCATATCTTGCATTGATCAGCTCTGATCACAACTGTGTATGAAAACTGCAAAGCAAAACAACTTTTTATCAGTAAAGCAAAGAAATAAAAATAAGTCAAATGGATATATATCAGTAAAGTAAAAATTGTATGTCATGCACCACAAGACCATAGGTCGTTTAACTTTTCATAATATTTTTTCAAGTTTTTGTGGAGTAATCACCTAAGAAATTAGAGAATTCTAGAAAATGTTTCAATTTAATCATTCTTGTAAAAACAATTCAAAGAGGAGTTTCTGAAGTTTTTTTTTTGAAATTTTTGATGAGAGAGAAAAGAATGATTAGCATCTTGTTTCAATAGAAATGGTATAACATTCAAAGTAACAATGAATGATTCTCAAAAATATGCGATGTAGATTTGGGCTATTTGGAGGAAATACAAAATATAATCTACTTGTTAATGAGGATCATTTGTAAGTGTATTACTGGTGTTAAGGAAGTAGGTTATCTTACACTTAGAACAAATCTACTTTCTTTATGAAGAACAGCTACAACATTTTCTATAATAAAAACTCATTAACCTGCATATATGTGTCATAGACGATGTATGGGAATTTTAAAAAATATTTATTTGATGATTAAATTAAAAATAAAACAAGAATCTCTTACCTAATGCCTTACCCTAAAACTCTTCCCAAAAATGATGGTCATAATCCTGAATCCAGAAGTGGAAGAAACTGAAAGCACTGGATTTTTTAATCTTTCCTGAAAGGTCATTCTGTCTGTTAGTCCTGTCATAGACATAGATACATAGGAAAGTGGAGCTGGAAGTTTCCCACAGCTTCGCTGCATATTGCCTCTTAGAGAAGTTCTAAGTGTGAGCACAAAAGGGACTGCAAGCAACTCAGCCATCAGGTCTCCACGGGGAATCACAG
>NW_026652277.1:62835174-63103607 GCF_009828535.3 Hylobates moloch
CTCAGCCTTCTGAGTAGCTGGGACTACAGGGGCAAACAGCCATGCCCAGTTAATTTTTTGTATTTTAATAGAGATGGAGTTTCACCATGTTGCCCAGGATGGTCTCGAACTCCTGAGCTCAGTCAATCTGCCTGCATCAGCCTCCCAAAGTGCTAGGATTACAGGCATGAGCCACTGTGCCCAGCCAGAATATGTTCTCTTAAGTACAGTCATGGAGTGTGATATGTGGGGTGTGCAAGGCAGCAGGCAGTGAGGTGGTGGTGGTGCTAGAATTGAGGAAAGACAGGTCACATTTCATTATGAAATGTGTCATCACTTTTTGATTAAGATTAGGGACTTAATCCTACAGAAGATGCAGTGTCCCTGGTGATAGCAGAAGGGCTGTTATTTTTACTGACATTTGAAATAACCCTACAGAGGAGGAAAGAACAGGTGTAAAGTTGTAGAAATATGAGAAAGGAAGACAACCCAAGAAGTGCCAGAAAATTCTGTGAGAGGTAATAACACCTGAAATAAAGATACTCTGACTCTGATTATTAAGAATGTGGGTGTATATCCCAAAATGCAAACAATTATCATTTATTCTTTTCCCCAAGGACTGGAAAATAAATATAAAGAAGTTTCATTTTATTTTAAAGTTTTTCCATAACAAATGTTCAGTAAGCTTGTTTCATGAGAACTATTAACACTCTAATAATCTGTTACTAATACATTCAGTACTTGTTCTCCAGAGACTTACCAAGAAGATCATTCTGGGGTATCCACTTGTACAGCCGAGTATTGGGTCCTAAAGTATCTGGTTTATTCCCATCAAATCTCCACAGAACCTGTTACAGTGAAGAAAATATCTTATTCCATGAGTGGAACTCAAAAGTCATAGAATGTTAGAAATCTAAAGAGATTAACAATGAGAACAAGGGATGTTAAGTAACAAGAACTACTCAGACTGATGTAAATAGAATACTCATATTTCATTTCCTTAATTTTATAATTAGGTATATAAGGAAATCATGATTTTTCAAAATAGTAGCTTAGACAAATAAGATTATCAATGAAATGTTCAAGTATTTAAAAAGTTGTTACACTTTTCAAAAGAAAACTATATGTGCAAACTACTATATGAAAAAAAAGCTTTACATCACTGGTCAAAACCACAAAGAGATACCATCTCACACCAGTCAGAATGGCCATTATTAAAAACTCAAAAAATAACAGATGCTTGGGATGTTGTATAGAAAAAGAAATGCTTATACTCTGTTGAAGGGACTGTAAGTTCAACCATTGTGGAAGACAGCATGGCGATTCCTCAAAATCCTAGAGGCAGAAATACCATTCAACCCAGCAATCCCATTACTAGGTATGTATCTGAAGGACTACAAATTAGAACATGGACATGTATGTTTATTACAGACAAATATACATTTTATTCTATATAAAACTGTTCACCATAGCAAAGACGTGAAATCAATCTAAATGCCCATCAATGATGGATTCGATAAAGAAAATGTGGTACATGTTCACCATGAAGTATTATGTAGCCATAAAAAAGAACAAGATCATGTATTTTGCAGGAATGTAAGTGAGCTGCAGGCCGTTATCCTTAGCAAACAAACACAGGAATAGAAATCCAAATACCACATGCCCTCACTTATAAGTGGAAGCTAAAAGATGAGAACACATGAACATATAGAGAGGAATAACATACACTGGGGCTTATTGGAGGGTGGGCGTTGGGAGGAGAGAAAGGATCAGGAAAAATAACTAAAAGGTACTAGTCTTACTACCTGAATGATGAAACAGTTCATACAACAAATCCCAAGACATAAGTTTACCTATGTAACAAAACTCCACATTTACCCTTGAAATTAAAAGTTTAAAAATAAAACTTAATTTTAAAAATATACAAAATTTTAATAATTATATGCATTAAAAATTTTAGGTAGTCATAATTCAAGTGTAAAAAAGCAATACCAATTTTCTAATGACTTATATGCTTATTTTGTTTTATGTATGAGTTTTCATCTACCAAATTTAATATTAATTTATTCATTTTTTTGAGTAATACGGGAAGTAGTTCACTTATATCTACTTGCCTATAAGTCATTTTAATAGAGCTTGATATCCTTTGATTGACAAAAATGAAAGTCTATAAAATAAGCTATTTGGAAGAAGTCAATTAATGCTGCAAAGGTAGCATGTATAACTTCTTGGAAATTACAAATTATCAGGAACTACTTCCAAGAAAAATTTCAAGTGACAATTTTTGACACAAATTCAGAGTATTCTCAGTATTGCTAATTTTGAATATTTTGTCAACGTAGAAATGAGGAACCTGTTGGTACCATAAATAAAAATACAACTCTTGAATAAATTCAAAATTGTATTTTGCTGAATTTTGGTCAACTGACTGTTAACACTTAGAAAATGTGATATAAAATTTTGACAACAGTGATTCATATGTTTTGCTGTAGCTGAGACATTTTTATGTTTAAGTTACTAATTTTGGAATCCCTAAGGAATCCTTATACATTAAAAAAAAAATTATGGTGTTTAAGTTCTATTTGTTACATCGGTGTGAAAGAACTTTGAGTTTTTGGCAAAATATTAGCATAGGTCATTACAAGAAGGCTATGGCAGACAGGGAACTAAAAAGTAATTGACAAATACACATTTTATTCAACATAAAAGAAAATATGTTCCTACTATATTCTATGGAGGGGGCATCTGAACTTGTTCCCCCGCCTGGCTTCCTTCTGCTTGAATCCTTCCTACATTTCATTCTGCTGCCTCCATCGGGAGGAATTGTTAATCTCATAGTACAGTGTCCTTGTGGGGCCACATTTTATACTACACAGGGTCCACCCTCAGAGCAGGATCCATCTCCACCCTTTCTCTTTCATCTTCCTACTTCAGACATTGGCTAGGCCCTGTCCAGAAAAGCAGGCTGCTTTTTCTCTTTCTCCAAATCTGCCTAGCTCTGCGGGTCCTTACACTAGTTGTCTGACAGCCTAGGCCTTCCTTTCTCTGAATAGTACCCTGAATATCACTTGAATAGGCCTATTCCAAAATGTACAGGAAGTACACGAGGCTGGGTAACATGGCAGCACTAAACTGCATGATGCATGTCAGCCTTTTTGAAATCCCTGCTATTGTTATTGTGCTAGTGAAGTTACTCACTAAAATGTAACGTTTTCTAACATCTGTAGGGTGTACATCACCCTCAGGAGTTCTTAAATGAAAGGATCAAATCACAGGAGCAGAATTTAGTGATAGCTCTTACCTGACCCCAATATGATGATACCAAAACTTTACCTGCAACTCTTAATTATATTTATTCCTGATCACAATATTAATGCCAAATTAATTAGCAATGAAAAACACCCTCTGTATTATTTTAACATCTTCCATATATATTTTTGATTTTGAATTAATATCTGAGATAATTAGTGCTTTCGGAACAGCTAAATTTATAGGCAGGACGTTTCTAAAATTGGATTCTTTACAAGCTTTAACAGCCTCTTTCAATAGTTTTTCACAACATTAAAACCTTTTATCTTACCTTTTGTGGGATCTGGGCAAGGGCTGATGCAATTACATTGGCCCTTTCTTCTGACGTGTTACTGACCATTGACCCCAGAGAAAACACCACAATACCATTTTCTCCAGAGCCTTGGACAAACTCTTCCATTTCCTGTGAAAAAAAATAATTTGTTCCATCATAATAGATTATCAGCACAGCAAGCACTGTGAAAGAATTGTTATAAAAAGAGAGAAAATCAAGTATTATGAGGAATTATTGGAGTAAAGGATGTCTTTTAACTGACTCAATTACTCAGTTTTTTTTTGCAATATGTATAATATGAGATAGGTTGCCCCTGTTAAGGGTCTTTGTATAAATATGTGTGTGTGTATGTGTGTACATTTGTGAAAGGGAGTAATGAAATAGAGCTATTACACAGTATTTGAGGAGATACCCAAACTCTTCACTTATAATATTTAAGTATTAATATAGGTTCTTTAAAGTGGCACCAGTTGGCTTTAATGCTGTATTTTTGTTCTGTTAAATCACATATGTTTATTTTAGGCAGGTTTTCTCTAGAATTATTTTAGTTGGAAGTCATTAGTGGTTGACTTCCCTGACTGAGCACTGAAGAAAAGTTCCTCACAGCTGGGATTATGTAAACCTACATTTATCTTATTCTATAATCATTTACACTTCACTTAAAGTTTGTCAGAGTTTTCCAGTCTTTTTTCAAAAGAGAAAAAAAGTAATTGTAAAAGGTGGTGGTTAAGAATCACTGACATTCTGGAGTCTGCTATTGTGGTTTGGAATTTCTATGAATTGTTTCTAAGAGTCTCATTTGTAATACAGAATTGTACAGTATGTAGTTACATAGTAGAATGACTATATTTTTCAGGTGATTGTTTAAGTAGAACAATTTTTCCCTGAAATCACACTGTTAAATTGATGTGCTATTTATAACTGCATGTGAGGAACTCTCATCATCACTTTGCTGTGTCTCAGAGGCAGCAGCACTTGCACCAGAATGCGAGAGACTGCCAGGCCTTTCTGCAGAGATTTGGTCACCCTCTTGAGTAGCTCACTCACACTACATAAAAATCTTAGTGAAGATGTACTTGGCTGGAATTTATTGGGAATCATTCTAACCTGTGTTCCCCAATCTATGCCAATTTTGAAATTTAAATACTTTCAGATTTAATCATCAGGGTAAAACTTTCTCTTAAGTGTTCTTTACAAAACAAAGAAAAAAAGATTCCAAATGTTTATTTGCAGACCACATATGGCTGAGTATTTTTTAAAATATGATTTTTAATCTTAAGACATCAGTGTTAATGATGTGAGAGTCATTGTTCTGTTATTCAAGATAATACATAGGATATCCAGGTATTGTGTGTGATTGCAGTTACCTGTAGCCACATTTGACGTAACTTACGTTCAGTGTTTTGTTTCAGTGGCTTGATGTCCAGACCCACCTTCATCCACCCAGTGTTAAAGTGAAATAATCCCTAAAGGGGATTCATTATTGATGTGGACTGGTTGTCTCCCATTCTGTGACAATTTTAAAATAATAATACACTATGTGTGTAAGGTATTTTATAAAAGTATTGCAAGTTCTAAAAAGAAAATATATTTTTTTCTAAAATTTCTGTCTAGAGATGTCACCTTGTAAACTACATATGTTTTCATCATGGCTTTGGTTCTATCTTTATAGCTCAATGTACACTTGTGACATTTATTTAGACAATTCTATTCTGATTGTATATACACTTTCCTCCTACAAAAAATGTGTCATCCTGTAATATTTATAATTTTCTACCTCATGTTACTTGTGTAAATGCACCAATCAGTGCCCTGTCAAAACAGACCACTCAGCTCTACCAATCAGCAGGATGTGGATGGGGCCAAATAAGAGAGTAAAAGCAGGCTGCCCAAGACAGCTGTGGCAACCCACTCGGGTCCCCTTCCACATTGTGGAAGCTTTGTACTTTCACTCTTTGCAATAAATCTTGCTACTTCTCACTCTTCGGGTCCGCACTGCTTTTATGAGCTGTAACACTCACGGCGAAGGTCTGCAGCTTCACTCCTGAAGCCAGCAAGACCAAGAGCCCACTGGGAGGAACGGACAACTCCAGACGTGCCGCCTTAAGAACTGTAACATTCACCGCGAAGGTCTGCAGCTTCACTCCTCAGCCAGTGAGACCACGAACCCACCAGAAGGAAGAAACTCCAAACACATCCCAACATCAGAAGGAACAAACTCCAGACGTGCCACCTTAAGAGCTGTAACACTCACCGCGAGGTCCGTGGCTTCATTCTTGAAGTCAGTGAGACCAAGAACCCACCAATTCCGGACACATTTGGGTGACACAGATGGGACTTTTGCCTATCGCCAAGCAGTGAGACAATTGCCGAGCAGTGAGACCATCACCTATAGCTGAGCGGTGAGACAATGGCCTATTGCCAAGCAGTGAGTACCATCGGACCCCTTTCGCTTGCTATTCTGTTCTAGTTTTCCTTAGAATTCGGGTGCTAAATACCAGGCACCTGTCGGCCAGTTAAAAGTGACTAGCGTGGCCACTGGACTAAAGACACCAGTCTCAGGCTTTCGGGGAAAGGGCTCTCTAACAACCCCCGACTCTTTGGACTTGGGACCATTGGTTTGCCTAGAACCAGCTTCTGGTTTTCCTGTACTTCTGGGCTGAGCCGAGGGTTGACAGAGAGGAAAGCCATGCAGCTCCAGGGTCCCGACAACAAGTTGGTTGACCCTGCAGCCATGAGCGGAACTCTCAAAAGCATGTCGCCCAAGCAAGACTCGCCCATCTATCCTATCTATCCTCACCCTTGCCCCCTGGGTCTTAATGCCTGCCAGACAAACTTCCTCTCACCTCTCTTCTCTGAGGTTAGTCCCGCTTCTAAAAATTGCTACCTGTCTCTGGTGCTTTTCTAGTTTTTCCTATAAGAATTATTTCTAGTATAAACTCCAGGACTCTGTTACCTTCTTTAGGCACCCAGGCTCACCAATCAGAAAGACACAATTTTTGCCCAAAGCCCCATCATAGTGGGGACTACCTGGAACTTTAGGATCCCTCCTCAGACTAAGAGGCCTAACAAAAGCTATTCCTGAAGCTAGGATATGGGGAGCCTCAGAAGTTTTATCCTTCTATTCACATAAGTGAGGACAAAAGGTGTCACTCCTCCAACTCTGGAGATCCCTTCCTTCCCTCAGGGTATGGCCTTGCACTTCATTTTTGGGGCATAACATCTTTCTAGGAAAGGGGTAATATCCCAATACTAACAGGAGAATGCTTAGGACTCTAACAGGTTTTCAAGAATGCATCTGTAAGGGTCACTTAATCTGATGTTTCTCAGTTGGTCCTCCTTGTGGTCTAGAAGGACAGGCAAGGGTGCAGGTTTTTGAGAATGTGTTGGTAAGGACCACTAAATCTGACCTTCCTCGGTCCTCCATGTGGTCTGGGAGGAAAACTAGTGTTTCTGCTGCTGTGTCAGTGAGTGCAACTATTCCGATCAGGCAGGGTCCAGGGACTGTTGCAGGTTCTTGAGCAGGGGGAGGAAAAAAATAAACCAAAACTATGGGCAGTTTTGTCTTTCAGATGGGAAACATTCAGGCATCAACAGGCTCACCCTTGAAATGCATCCTAAGCTGTTGGGACCAATTTGACCCACAAACCCTGAAAAAGAGGTGGCTCATTTTTTTCTGCACTACAACTTGGCCCCAATATTCTCTCTCTTATGGGGAAAAATGGCCACCTGAGGGAAGTACAAATTACAATACTATCCTCCAACTTGACCTTTTCTGTTAGAGGGAAGGCAAATGGAGTGAAATACCTTATGTTCAAGCTTTCTTTTCATTGAGGGAGAATACACAGCTATGCAAACTTCCAATTTACATCCCATAGGAGAACCTCTCAGCTTACCCCCATATACTAGCCTCGCTACAGCTCCCCTTCCGATTAATGATAATCCTCCTCTAATCTCCCCAGCCCAGAAGGAATTAAGCAAAGAAATCTCCAAAAGTCCACAAAAACCCCCGGGTTATCAGTTATGTCCCTTTCAAGCTGTAGGGGGAGCGGAATTTGGCCCAAGCTGGGTACCTGTCCTCTTCTCCATCTCTGATTTAAAACAAATCAAGGCAGACCTGGGGAAGTTTTCAGAAGATCCTGTTAGGTACATAGATGTCCTACAGGGTCTAGGGCAAACCTTCGACCTCGCTTGGAGAGATGTCATGCTACTGTTAGATCAAACTCTGGCTTTTAATGAAAAGAATGAGGCTTTAGCTGCAGCCTGAGAGTTTGGAGATACCTGGTATCTTAGTCAAGTAAATGATAGAATGACAGCGGAAGAAAGGCACAAATTCCCTACCGGTCAGCAAGCCATCCCCTGTGTGGATCCCCACTGGGACCTTGACTCAGATCATGGGGACTGGAGTCATAAACATCTGTTGACCCGTGTTCTAGAAGGACTAAGGAGAATTAGAAAAAAGCCCATGAATTATTCAATGATGTCCACCATAACTCAGGGAAAGGAAGAAAATCCTTCTGCCTTCCTCGAGCGGCTATGAGAGGCCTTAAGAAAATATACTCCCCTGTCACCTGAATCACTTGAGGGTCAATTGATTCTAAAAGATAAGTTTATTACCCAATCAGTCACAGATATCAGGAGAAAGCTCCAAAAGCAAGCCCTGAGCCCTGAACAAAATCTAGAGGCATTATTAAACCTGGCAATCTCACTGTTCTATAATAGGGACCAAGAGGAACAGGCCCAAAAGGAAAAGCAAGATCAGAGAAAGGCCGCAGCCTTAGTCATGGCCCTCAGACAAACAAAGCTTGGTGGTTCAGAGAGGACAGAAAATGGAGCAGGCCAATCACCTGGTAGGGCTTGTTATCAGTGTGGTTTACTAGGATACTTTAAAAGAGATTGTCCAATGAGAAACAAGCTGCCCCTTCGTCCATGTCCACTATGCCGAGGCAATCACTGGAAGGTGCACTGCCCCAGAGGACGAAGCTTCCCTGGGTCAGAAGCCCCCAACAAGATGATCCAACAACAGGACTGAGGGTGCCCAGGGCAAGTGTCAGCTCACGTCATCACCCTCACTGAGCCCTGGGTATGTTTAACTATTGAGGGCCAGGAAATTGACTTCCTCCTGGACACTGGTGCGGCCTTCTCAGTGTTAATCTCCTGTCCTGGGCTACTGTCCTCAAGGTCCATTACCATCCGAGGAATCCTGGGACAGCCTGTTACCAGGTATTTCTCCCACCTCCTCAGTTGTAATTGGGAGACTTTGCTCTTTTCATATGCCTTTCTTGTTATGCCTGAAAGTCCCACACCCTTATTAGGGAGGGATATATTAGCCAAGGCTGGAGCTATTATCTGCATGAATATGGGGAACAAGTTACCCATTTGTTGTGTCCTACTTGAGGAGGGAATCAACTCTAAAGTCTGGGCATTGGAAGGACAATTTGGAAGGGCAAAAAATGCCCATCCAGTCCAAATCAGGTTAAAAGATCCCACCATTTTTCCTTATCAAACAAAGGGAATATTGCTTAAGGCCTGAAGCTCATAAAGAATTACAGAATATTGTTAAATATTTGAAAGCTCAAGGCTTAGTAAGGAAATGCAGCAGTCCCTGCAACACCCCAATTCTGAGAGTACAAAAACTGAATGGTCAGTGGAGACTAGTGCAAGATCTTAGACTCATTAATGAGGCAGCAATTCCACTATATCCAGTTGTACCCAACCCCTATACCCTGCTCTTTCAAATACCAGAGGAAGCAGAATGGTTAATGGCTATGGACCTCAAGGATGCCTTTTTCTGTATTCCCCTGCACTCTGATTCCCAGTTCCTCTTTGCTTTTAAGGATCCCGCAGACTACATGTCCCAACTTACGTGGATGGTCTTGCCCCAAGGGTTTAAGGATAGCCCTCATCTGTTTGGTCAGGCACTGGCCCAAGATCTAGGCCACTTCTCAAGTCCAGGCACTCTGATTCTTCAATATGTGGATGATTTACTTTTGGCTACCAGTTCGGAAGCCTCTTACCAGCAGGCTACTCTAGATCTCTTGAACTTTCTAGCTAATCAAGGATACAAGGTATCTAGGTCAAAGGCCCAGCTTTGCCTACAGCAGATTAAATATCTAGGCCTAATCTTAGCCAAAGGGACCAGGGCCCTCAGCAAGGAATGGATACAGCCTATATTGGCTTATCCTCACCCTAAGACATTAAAACAGTTGAGGGGGTTCCTTGGAATTACCAGCTTTTGCCGACTATGGATCCCTAGATACAGCAAGACAGCCAGGCCCCTCTATTCTCTAATCAAGGAAACCCAGGGGGCAAGTACTCATCTAGTCAAATGGGAACCAGAGGCAGAAACAGCCTTCAAAACCTTAAAGCAGGCCCTAGTACAAGCTCCAGCTTTAAGCCTTCCCACATGACAGAACTTCTCTTTATATGTCACAGAGAGAGCCAGGATAGCTCTTGGAGTCCTTACTCAGACTCATGGGACAACCCCACAACCAGTGGCATACCTAAGTAAGGAAATTGATGTAGTAGCAAAAGGCTGGCCTCACTATTTAGGGGTAGTTGCAGCAGTGGCCGTCTTAGTGTCAGAGGCTATCAAAATAATACAAGGAAAGGATCTCACTGTCTGGACTATTCATGATGTAAATGGCATACTAGATGCCAAAGGAAGTTTACGGCTATCACACAACCGCCTACTTAGATACCAGGCACTACTCTTTGAGGGACTGGTACTTCCAATATGCACATGCGTGGCCCTCAACCCTGCCACTTTTCTCCCAGAGGATGGGGAACCAATCGAGCATGACTGCCAACAAATTATAGTCCAGACATATGCTGCCCAAGATGATCTCTTAGAAGTCCCCTTAACTAATACTGACCTTAACCTATATACTGATGGAAGTTCAGTTGTGGAGAATGAGATACGAAGGGCAGGTTACACCATAGTTAGTGATGTAACCATACTTGAAACCAAATCTCTTGCCTCAGGGACCAGTGCCCAGTTAGCCGAACTAGTGGTACTTACCTGAGCCTTAGAACTGGGAAATGGAAAAAAAAAAATGTGTATACATATAGCAAGTATTCTTATCTAATCCTACATGCCCATGCTGCAATATGGAAAGAGAGTGAGTTCCTAACCTCTAGGGGAACCCCCATTAAATAACACAGGGAAGTTATGGAGTTATTGCATATGGTGCAGGAACCCAAAGAGGTGGGAATCTTACACTGACAAAGCCATTAAAATGGGAAGGAGAGGGGAGAACAGTAGCATAAGCAGCTTGAAGAGGCAGCAGAAAGGAAAGAAAGAGACAGGAAGTCAAAGAAAGAGACAGAAAGGAAGAGACAAAGAAGAAGTCAGAGAGAAAGAGGGACAGACACAGAAAGTCAAAGAGAGAGTTAAAAAGAGAGGAAGAGATGAAGAAGAAATCTAAGAGAGAAATGGAAGTATTAAAGAAAAAACAGTGTACCCTATTCCTTTAAAAGCCAGGGTAAATTTCTATCTACGCAGCCAAGGCATATTCTACTTATGTGGATCTTCAACTCATATCTGCCTCTCAAACAGTTTGCAAGAAATAACAAAATCTATCCTTAATTTAAAATCCCAAATAGACTCTTTGGCAGCAGTGACTCTCCAAAACCGCCGAGGCCTAGACCCCCTCACTGCTGAGGAAGGAGGATTCTGCATCTTCTTAGGGGAAGAGTGTTGTTTTTACATTAACCAGTCGGGGATAGTACGAGATGCCACCTGGCGTTTAGAGGAAAAGGCTTCTGAAATCAGACAATGCCTTTCAAATTCTTATACCAACCTCTTTAGTTGGGCAACATGGCTTCTCTCCTTTCTAGGTCCCTTGGCAGCCATCTTGCTGTTACTTTCCTTTGGGCCCTGTATTTTTAACCTTCTTGTTCAAATTTGTTTCCTCTAGAATTGAGGCCATCAAGCTACAGATGGTCTTACAAATGGAACCCCAAATGAGTTCAACTAACAACTTCTACCAAGGACCCCTGGACTGACCCTCTGGCACTTCCCCTGGCCTAGAGAGTTCCCCTCTGAAAGAAACTACAACTGCAGGGCTTCTTCTTCACCCCATCCAGCAGGAAGTAGCTAGAGCAGTCATTGGCCAAATTCCCAACAGCAGTTGGGGTGTCCTGTTTAGAGGGGGGATTGAGAGGTGACAGCATTCTGGCAGTCCTCACAGCCCTCGCCCACTCTCAGCACCTCCTCTGCCTGGGCTCCCACTTTGGCGGCACTTGAACAGCCCTTCAGCCCACCGCTGCACTGTGGGAGCCCCTTTCTGGGCTGGCCAAGACTGGAGCCAGTTCCCTCAGCTTGCAGGGAGGTGTTGAGGGAGATGTGCAGGCGGGAAATGGGGCTGCACATGGCGCTTGTGGGTCAGCTGGAGTTCCAGGTGGGCGTGGGCTTGGCAGGCCCCATACTCGGAGCAGCTGGCCAACCCTGCCGGCCCCGGGCAATGAGGGGCTTAGCACCCAGGCCAGCAGATGTGGAAGGTGTACTAGGTACCCCAGCAGTGCCAGCCCACCGGCACTGCACTGGATTTCTCACTGGGCCTTAGCTGCCTTCCTGCAGGGCAGGGCTCGGGACATGCAGCCCGCCATGCCTGAGCCCCCCACCCCCTTCGTGGGCTCCTGTGGGGCCCGAGCCTCCACGATGAGCACCATCCCCTGCTACACAGCACCCAGTCCCATCGACCACCCAAGGGCTGAGGAGTGCAGGTGCATGGCATGAGACTGGCAGGCAGCTCCACCTGCAGCCCCGGTGTGGGATCCACTGCGTGCAGCCAGCTGGGCTCCTGAGTCTGGTGGGGACTTGGAGAACCTTTATGTCTAGCTCAGGGATTGTAAACACACCAATCAGCGCCATGTCAAAACAGACCACTCAGCTCTACCAATCAGCAGGATGTGGGTGGGGCCAAATAAGAGAATAAAACAGGCTGCCCGAGCCAGCAGTGGCAACCTGCTTGGGTCCCCTTCCACACTGTGGAAGCTTTGTACTTTCACTCTTTGCAATAAATCTTGCTACTTCTCACTCTTTGGGTCGACACTGCTTTTATGAGCTGTAACACTCACCATGAAGGTGTGCACCTTCATTCCTGAAGCCAGCGAGACCATGAGCCCACCAGGAGGAATGAACAACCCTAGACGTGCCACCTTAAGAGCTGTAACACTCACTGCAAAGGTCTGCAGCTTCACTCCTGAGCCAGCGAGACCACGAACCCACCAGAAGGAAGAAACTCCGAACACATCCGAACATCAGAAGGAACAAACTCCAGACGCGCCAACTTAAGAGCTGTAACACTGACCGCGAGGGTCCATGGCTTCATTCTTGAAGTCAGTGAGACCAAGAACCCACCAATTCCAGACACACTTGTATTATAGCTTACTGTAATTGAATATTTTATTGATAAAATTATTGTAATGTTATAGTATGCATCTAGTGTAAGTTTTTAATTATTCCTTAATTTAAGATGTTTGATTACTTTTGATGTTTATTTTATGAATATTTTCCATAAATATTAAATATGTACATCTTGATTTATTTTTTCTCTGCATGATTTCATGTGAATATATCATAAAACCAATGGCTAGATGTATTTTTAATACTTAATACATTTGGCAAGTGTCCTTTTCTCTTAAAGTATACATAAATTATCTGAGAATCTAATATTTAATTGAATAGAAAGCAAATTGGGTTTGCAACTATTTTACATAATAAACAATTAGAGAATGGCTTTCACAACCATTGACTTGCATTCAAAGCTTTCTACAAGTTAGTAACAACAGCTGGTATTAGTAATTATCACATGTACTATGATTCAATATTTTTCTTATCCTTCTATACCTCATACTCTCTTCCCCCTCCTACTGGCACTATCAGTTTCCCTTAATGTGAGTGGGGAAATCTTTCAGGAGTAGGATAGGGTGGGACAGAATTTTCATTAGTCTCACCTCAGCTTTTGTCTCTTTAGAAAGTTACCATATAAAGCCCATACCATTTGCATTCAACATAGATATTGAATTTTAACCATGGAATAAAATATCAGTTTCACGTTGCTGTTAGTAAGGAGGTAAGCAAAAATTATCTCTTAAGAGATTACATAATGTAATAAAAATGCTTACTTTCTACTATTTCTTAGAAGGGTGATATCAATTTAAAATATATTACATTCTTATGTTCCTTCATAAAGAATATAATGCTACATGATGACAGAATTCTTTTGTTATTGTAAACTGAGGGCACAATTCAGATACGAGTGGTAGAAATTATTTGGTCTTTATTATACATGCGTTGTTCATTTTTTCTGTGCTTCTCTGTCAGGCACCTATGATGTCGAGACACAAGCTATCCCAGGAAGCTTTACTGGGTTGCTTGTCTTAAGGCAGAAAACACCTGCTCTAATAGGGTATGTTTATGCTAAGATGTAAACCTCAGGGATCTCAATGCAGAATCATTTAAATGCTTTAGTAAAATCAAGTGAACACTGGGTCTGGCTGCAAATATGAATAGAATCACACATTTATATTGGTAAGGGATTATGTTCTTATAAGTTAGAATACTGGTGAAGATCCTTGTCACTTACGGTAGAATTTTACAATTTCAGTTTGCTCATCTTACTGTCAAAACTGATATGTCTTATTTTAAACCAGTCTATAGGGTATCTGTCATATAGAAGACCGGTAGGACTTTGTTAGAGAATATAATCTTGAAATGCTGAATAATTAGTTTCTATTAAATAAGGAATAATATCTCAAGTGACTTACACATGTTAAGTAATTCATAGTATTAATAATAACAAAAATAACCACAATTGCAAAATAATATTTCTGAATCACTAACTATATGCCAGAGACATTTTAAGTGGTTTATTTGTATTAACTTTTTCTGCACAACACAATATGAAGTTAGTAGTATTACTGTAAAAGTAGGCATAAGTAATTCTATCCACTTTCTAGTCCACTTTTCCATCATCTGCTACCTGAAATCATACAAAATTTCCTCAATGGTCAGCTCTTTCTAGTCTGGCCCTTCTACAATTTAATCCATTGAACATCTTGGAATTTTTTTTTTAAATATAATCTTATCACAAGTTTTCTTTTCTTAACTCTTTTTAGTAGTCCCTAAATGTGCTTAACAAATATTTCAACTCCTGAGGAGTATCGGGCTCTTATCTTGCCTATCAGCATCATCTTATTCTTACTCAGTATCTCCCTTGCAAACTAAATTTTGAGTCTTGAGAACTGTCCTGAACACTTTACCTGCTTTTCTTTTTGTGTTTTTTCTCTTCTTCATTCTTTTACCTATTCCTTCATATAGTTCAGCTCCCATCTAAATTATTAATATCAGTGACTCCAGGAAACTCTCTATTATCTATACTGGATGCTTCCTCAGCATTGGTTTTTCTCTGGAGATAATAGTTTTTACACAGTTTTTATTGCTTGCCTATATTCTATCTTTCAAAGTAGAATGCAAGGTGTGTCGGGATAGAAGCTGTGTCCCATACACTTACCTGTGGTGTGTGCTAATCTCTTTATAAATATTCTTTGAATGAATGGCCAGTACCTTTTTATATGTTGCATAATCAAAGCTTTAATTTACCAACCCTATTTTCAAAGTCTCTTTAGTATCCCTCTTTATTGGTAATAATGATGAAATTCATAAACTTGTGATAATATCAACATGTACGTGAGTTTCTAATTGGTATCTGCTTTACTCTTCCCACTTACATCTTTCTTCCAGTGTAAGTCAAAAACTCTGAATGAATATAGAACCATTTGCACTGAAAATTCAAAGCAGAAAAAACAAACAGTAGTAGTTTACCTTAGGTAGGGGTTTGGCAGGCTTGCAGTGGAGTCCTCCAACGAACTCAACATTTGGTAAGACTGGGTGAGGAAACTGAAAATCCCAGTAGTTTCGAATAAGCCATATTTCAGCTTTTGCCATTGTCTCAGATAATGTAGTTGGTCTTCCTGACGGGAAAAAAGAAAAAAAGAAAAGATAGATGACACAAGATAATTAAACTAGGTAATTTTCTGAAAGAAGTTAGAATAATGTAGGCAAAAATGTAGGTGAAGTGTTTGTGCCTTGAAAAATATATACATATATTCATATATAGGCATAATTTAATTTTTATGTATTATATATTTTACCAATGTGTATTTACAAGAAAGGCAAAGTGGTGAGAGAATCATGAGGGAAAACTACATCCCTAATGTCACATCAGTATATTCACAATCACAAACAAGACATAGAGAATTAATCTCCATTTCTTTATTTTGTAAACCTTCAATAGTAGCAGATATACGTATAAACCACTCTTTGAGCTCCATGATCAATTAATTCTACCATATCCATAAAAACAATTTTCTAAGAAATAGTCTAATTTCCTATTCATTAATCTAGTCCTTTTATCTTTGGTTCTTCAAGTTAACTGTTGATTATTTTGAAATTATGGCTGAAATCCTTTTTACCTACTACTGCTTTTGATTCATACTAATCTCATAATACTATTAGTTTTTAGGTAAATATGTTTGCAAATTACAGCTAGAAAATTTTGAGAAATTATTGAAATAGAAATTTGCGTTCAACCTTAATTTGGCTTGTATTTTTAAATAAAGAGACATAGTTTCAAAAAAAACTATACAGTTATAACAATGTTCACACTTTGACAAGATGATGAGCCTTAAAATGAATGGTTTCTAATCCTTTTGTGAAGGAGAATAGAAACACCGGAAAACTCAAATAACATGCATTGGTTTTTGATTCTGAAATGGAGACATTATTTCTCTCAACTGTGGAGGAAACTTTCTAGTAACATGGGTACATATTGCAATTATCAAATAATGAGACTGAGATATACAAGAAAAAAGAATTTCTGCAATGTTATATAGATAGTTCTAGAAAAATGTGTAAATACTCAATCTACCAGTATGCGTTCATCAAGATGTTTCTGGATAAGTCTGACTTTCTTTTAAAGATGAAAAAATGCATAATAAAACAGGTATGTGATTGCTTAAAGAAATCTTAGGTGCACTAATATACAGGTTTATGACTTCCTGGAGTCTTCTGTATGAGTGATGGCCACAGAGTTTTAACTGATCCTATAATTTACATTTTCTATAGTGTTTGTGAGTTTGGTAGATCATCTTACAATTTCTTTTGATAAATTCATTACAAAAATACCCCACTACCCTGACTTTATGGCTTTATACAAGCTCAGCTTCAAAGGTACAAGAAAGTTAAATCTTCTTGTTACCAATTGAAAAAGTTACTTACCTAGAACTTCACTATAGAACTGATCCCACTTCTTCATGTCAAACATTTGGAACCAAAATTCAAAATAAAACACATAGATCATATTTTTTACCCTCTCTATGAAAGTCATTTGATCACTTAATTCTGACATAACAACAGGCACATAGGAAGGAGGGAACAGAAATCCTCCACTATGCTTTTCAATTGCGTAGCCAGGAGAGAAGCGGAGGCTGTAGACAAAGGGTATTTTAAGTAGCTCAGCCAGCAGCTCACCAAAGGGGAAAACAGCATCTGCAAGAACAACATCAAATCTTGACTCTTGTAGTTTCTTCATAAGTTTCTTATTTGAAACTATATCCTTACAGAATTTTCTAACCATGTCACTAAATGTCCACATGATTTCTTGTACTTGTGAAAAATATGACCAAAATGTGTCTTTTGGAAGGTCTGCCCATCTCTTAACCAGCTGCTTGATAATATCCTCAAACTCAGTTTTAGTTAAAGGTATAGGATAAACTTCAAATTTAAAAGTAGATGGGCTGTTGGGATCAAAAGAAATGGAAGCTGAAGATGCCAATACAGTCACCTCATGACCTCTCTGGACAAGCTCATCCAGGATTGTCTTTATATTCATCCAATGGCTGAATTCTGTGGGCCATACCAGCACCTTTCCACAGCTCCCAGAGCTAAAGTAACAGCTCAGCTGTATCAGCAGAAGAGCTGAAGTCCATTTCATAGACATCCTGATGCAATGCAATGCTTGTTTCCCAGTTGCTGCTCCTTTCTGTCATTTCTCATGCTGACATCCAGTTTAAATCAGTGAAGAAGTTAAAATGTAACTTTTACACTTCAAAGTAAATACATTATATTAACAGTCAGCATGTGGATGACAAAGAGACAAATAAAAGGTAGATGACCTGTTTACACAAGTGAGTTTAATGCCCTTTTTGGATTTTTTTTTGAGAGCTCACTGCAAGCTCCTCCTCCCGGGTTCACGCCATTCTCCTGCCTCAGCCTCCCAAGTAGCTGGGACTACAGACAGGCGCCTGCCACCGCGCCCAGCTAATTTTTTTGTATTTTTAGTAGAGACAGGGTTTCACTGTATTCGGCAGGATGGTCTCGAACTCCTGACCTTGTGATCCGCCTGCCTCGGCCTCCCAAAGTGCTGGGATTACAGATGTGAGCCACCGCACCTGGCCCTAGATTTTTAAGTGCTGTAATTCAGCTAATATCAGTGATCTTGGATAGACACGTCACCTGACTCATGTAATATATTTCAGAATAGTGTCCATAAGAGAAGCAGTGAGAGGCTCATGTTCCTGCAGTCTCTTTGACACAGAACTAAAGGTAAAATAGCTAAATGTGGTTCAAAAGCTTTTGTAAATTTGTTGACATGTAATTCAGATATCATACAAATTATCAATTATTGTGAAAAAATTAATGTTTCATAGTATATTCACAGAATTGTGCTTCTACCATAAGAGTCAGTTTTAGAGAACTCTTATCTCCTAAAAATAAATCCTATAAACTTTAGCCTTTTACTCCCTACCCCTTCTTTCTGCATTTGTCCTATCCTGGCCAACTGATACTTGAATTTCTATCTCTATAGATTTGCCTATTCTGGACTTTTTTTTAATACATGGAATCATACAATATGTGATATTTTATGACTGGCTTATTTTACTTAGCATAATATTTTAAAGATTCGTTTATGATATAGCATTTATGTGTTGATTCTTACAACCATCATGTATGATTTAGAGAGTTTCAAGATGAAATTCTTCCTATAGACTTTGTTGAATTAATCAAGGACAAAGGGAGGGAAAAAAAAAAAGTAAACCAAGCCTGTAGTACATTCAGTATTAATTATTAGGTTAGCTTGCTTTCTGACTCACTTCCTCATAGTTTTTTGGCTACCGTCTTAGAATTATGCAGACATTATTACAAGATTAGAGTTCATCTTAACTGTTCTATAGATAATAACTTAAACATTTTGAAATGTGGTTTTCTCTTTGAGGTATTCCTTCAGGTCCAGCATACTGATGAAACTACTGACTCAGCTGGTCTGAGGGACCTCCCTGATGCCAGCTGGTCTCAAGGACCCCACAAGGAGCTGACTCACCAAAGAATGTAGTTTCCAACTCCTGCTGATTTTATCTTCATTATCCTGACTAATCTATGCCTCCAATTTTTCAGTCCATCACCCTCCATTATCCCCTTAAAAACTCCAGCCCAGATTTCCTTGAGGAGGTAAGTTTGAGGGTCTCCAACTGTCTTCCTTCTCAGTGCCCTCCAATTATTAAACTCTTTCTTTGCTGCAAAACATAATGTCGCATTGCAATTGGTCTATTACTGCAGAGTGGGCATATGAACCTGTTGGCCCTATAACAAAGACTTCAGTACAGGAAATAACTGCAAATGTGGTGGAAATAGAAAGATAACTCAAATTGGAAGTGGAACTTGAAGATGTAAGTAAATTGCTGCAATCTCGTGATAAAACAAATACATGACGAGTTGCTTCTCATGGAAGAGAAAAGAAAGTTGTTTCTTGAGATTGAATCTACTCCTGATGAAGATTATGTGAACGTTGCTGAAATGACAACAATAGATTTAGAATATGACTTAAATTGACTTAATAAAGCCGCATTAGACTTTCAGAGGATTGATTCCAGTTTTGAAAGAAGTACCACTATGGGAAAATTGCTATCAAACAAAAATGCATGCTAAACAGAAATCTTTTGTGAAAAGAAGGGTTAGTGGATGTGGCATATGCCATTGTTTTCTTACTTTTAAGAAAGTGCCACAGCCATGCCAACTACTAGCAGTCACTACTCTGATGAGTTAGTAGCCATCAACAAGACTCTCCACCATGAAGAAAGTTTACAACTCACTGAAGGCTGAGATAAGTGTTACTACTTTTTAACAATGAAGTGTTTTTAATTAAGGTGTGTACTTTTTTTTGAACTTAATACTACTACAGAATTAATAGACTGCAGCATTGTGTAAACATAAACATAACTTTTATGTGCCAGAGAAACCAAAACAAATTCTGTGACTCACTTTATTGCATGTTTTGCTTTATTGTAGCCTGGAACCAAATCCGCAACATCTCAGAAGTATTTCTTGTGTTAGCAAAATCACTTAATATGAAGTATACTCTTGAAAATTATTATAAGTGGGGGAGTGGGCAAGATGGCCAACTAGAAGCAGCTCATATGCATGGCTCTTGTGGAGAGAAACAGATGGAGTGGGTAAATACAGCACCTTCAGCTGAAACATTCAGGCATTTGCATTGGGACTAATCAAGGAAGCAACTCATACACAGAGAATGGAGAAAAACAAGGCAGCTATGAATCCATCTGATCCTGGGCTTTTTTTTTTTTTTGGTTGATTGATAGGATATTTATTACTCCCTCCATTTCAGAACTTGTTATAGGTCTCATCTTATTCTCAGTTCATCTTTGGATGGGTGTATGTGTCAAGGAATTTATCTACTTCTAGATTTTCTAGTTTATTTGCATAGAAGTGTTTATAGTATTCTCTGATGGTGGTTTGTGTTTCTATGGAATCAGTGTTCATATCCTCTTTATCATTTTTTTATTGTGTCTTTTTTTTTTTTTTTTTTTTTTTGAGACGGAGTCTTGCTCTGTCACCCAGGCTGGAGTGCAGTGGCGCGATCTCGGCTCACTGCAACCTCCACCTCCCGGGTTCACGCCATTCTCCTGCCTCAGCCTCTCCGAGTAGCTGGGACTACAGGCGCCCGCCACCACGCCTGGCTAATTTTTTGTATTTTTGGTAGAGACGGGGTTTCACCGTGGTCTCGATCTCCTGACCTCGTGATCCGCCCGCCTCGGCCTCCCAAAGTGCTGGGATTACAAGCGTGAGCCACCGCGCCCGGCCTATTGTGTCTTTTTGATTCTTCTCTCTTTTCCTCTTTATTGGTCTAGACTGCTGTCTATTTTATTTTATTTTTTCAAGAAACAGCTCCCGGATTTGTTGATTTTTTGAATAGTTTTTCATGTCTCTATCTCCTTCAGCACCACTCTGATCTTAGTTATTTCTTGTCTTCTGCCAGCTTTGAGGTTTGTTTGCACTTGGCTCTCTAGTTCTTTTAGTTGTGATATATGCATCAATTTGAGGACTGTCAAGTTCTTTGATGTGGGAATTTAGTCCTTTAAATTTCCCTCTTAGCAATGCTTTAGCTGCATCTCAGAGATTCTGTTATATTGTCTTTTTGTTCTCATTGGTTTGAAAGAACTTCTTGATTTCTGCCTTAGTTTCATTACTTACTCAGGAGTCATTCAAGAGCAGGTTGTTCAATTTCCCTGTAGTTGTGGGGTTTTATGTGAGTTTCTTAATCTTGGGTTCCGATTTGATTGTGCTGTGGTCGGAGAGACTTCTTATTATGATTTCAGTTCTTTTCATTTGCTAAGGAGTGTTTTACTTCCATTTCTGTGATTGATTTTAGAGTAAGTGCAATGTGGTACAGAGAAGAATGTATATTCTGTTGTTTCTGGGTGAGGAATTATGTAGATATCGTCACGTCCACTTGATCCAGAGCTGAGTTCAAGTCATGAACATTGTTGTTAATTTTCTGTTTCAAAACTCTGTCTAATATTGACAGTGGGGTGTGAAAGTCTCCCACAATTATTGTGTGGGAGTCTAAGTCTCTTTGTAAGTCTCTAAGAACTTGCTTCATGAATCTGGGTGCTTCTGTATTGGGTGCATATATATTTAGGATAGTTAGCTCTTCTTGTTGAATTGAACCCTTCACCATTATGTAATGGTCTTCTTTATCTTATTGATCTTTTTGATTTAAAGTCTGTCTTGTCAGAAATTAGGACAGAAAGACCTGCTTCTTTCTGCTTTCTATCTGGTTGGTAAATGTTCCTCCATCCCTTTATTTTAAGCCTATGTGTGTCTTTGCAAGTGAGATGCGTCTGTTGCATACAGCATGCTGATGGGTCCCGACTCTTTATCCAGCTTTTCATTCAGTATTTTTTAATTAGGGCATTTAGCCCATTTATATTTAAGGTTAATATTGTCATAATCCAATTCCTGAGTATATACCCAAGGAATATAAATTATTCTATTTTAAAGATACATGCACACATATGTTCATTGCTGCACTATTCACAATAGCAAAGAGATAGAATCAACCCAAATGCTCATCAACGATAGACAGGATAAAGAAAATGTGGTACATATACACTGTGGAATACTATGAAGACATAAACAAGAATGAGATCGTGCCCATTGCAGGGACGTGGATGCAGCTAGAAGCCATTATTCTCAGCAAACTAACACAGAATCAGACAACCAAATACCACGTTTTCACTTGTAAGTGGGAACTGAACAATGAGAACACATGGACACATGTAGGGGAACAACACACACTGGGGCCTGTTGGGATAGGGAAGGGAGGGCATCAGGATAAATAGCTAATGCATTCTGGGCTTAATACCTTGGTGATGGGTTGATAGCTACAACAAAATACCATGGCACATATTTACCTATGTAACAAACCTGCACATCCTGGACATGTATCCTGGAACTTAAGACAAATACAATGAAGAACAATAACAAAAATAAATTATTAATAAATGACCTTTGAACAAGGAAAGGAAGAAGAAAGGAAGAAGAAAGAAGAAAGAAAGAAATGAAAGAAGAAAGAAAGAAAGAAAGAAAGAAAGAAAGAAAGAAAGAAAGAAAGAAAGAAAAGAAAAGAACAAAAGAAAGAAAGAAAAGAAAGCAAGCAGGATGATGGTCCATCCAGGAGCAACGCAGAGCTAAGCAAACCTCCCTGACCCAGGGAAGTGATGAGTGAATGTGCAACTCCAGGTAACATACTTCTCCCACATGTAACCCTCGGGTCAGGAAGTCCCCTCATGAACCCACTCCACCAGGGCCTTAAGTGTGACACACAGAACTACATGGAGTTTAGGCAGAGCAGCAGCTCAGGCATGTGTAGAGACCTGGGAGTTTTAGATACCCCAGCTTTCTGGGCTTCCTGGCAAAAGTAGCTGTAGCTCTGGGAAAGTGGGAGGTTAGGAATGTGACCATATTCCTAGCAAAGAGGTTGAATTCAGGTGGCCAAGCAGTGACAGTCTGCAAGCACCACCCTCACAACACATCACAGGATAAGACCCACTGGCTTGGAATTCCAGACAGTCATGGTAGCAGTGTTGTGCCTACAGGGGATGGAGCTGGGGGTTGGGTGCAGAGGGATAGTGTGCAGTGAGGGCTACCATTTTTGCTGTTTGAGCAACTTAGCTGTTCTGCCCTTTGAGCTTTGGAGAGTCCAAATGGAGTGGGGGGGCAGGATAGAAGGAATCTCTCAGCTGTTGCAAATCTACTCTACCTAAACTTGGCCGGACTGCTTCTTTAAGCAGGTTCCAGATCCTGTTCCTCCCCATTGGGCAGGACCTCCAAACAGGGGTTTCTAGCCACCCCAATCAGTGTTCTCCTGCCACTGGAGATTTGAAAGCACCCTGGGAGAGAGCTCCCAAGAGGTGTGGGCTGCCATCTTTGCTGTTCGGGTGACTTAGCAATTTCAACTTGGAGGCTTTGAAGAGTCCAAGATGACTAGGGTGAAAGTGATAGCCCAGCACGGCAAAGCAGTCCTACAAAAATGTGTGAGCAGACTGCTTTTTTAAGTGGATCCCTGACCCTGTTCCTCATCACTGGGTGGAGTCTCCCAACAGGGATTTTGGGTACCACCACTGGTGTTCCTCAGCTGACAGAGTTTTCAGGTATAGGGTTAGTATAGAGCTTCCAGAGAAGGGGCAGGCTGTCATCTTTGCTGTTTGGGCAATCTAACCAATCCTACCTTTGAGGTTTGGAGGTTCCAAGGTGACCAGGGGCTGATATGTACCCCCCAGCACAGCACAGCTGCTCTATGAAAATGTGGTCAGCTGCTCTACCTAGACTCCACGTAGCTCTGTGTGTCACACTTAAAGCCCTGGTGGGGCGGGTTCATGAGGGAACTTCCTGACCCAAGGGTTGCAGAGATCTATGGGAGAAGCATGTTACCTGGGGTTGCACATTGACTCATCACTTCCCTGGGAGGTTCATTTGGCTCTGCATTGCTCCTGGGTGGGACATCGTCCTGCCTTGTCTCTCTTTCATTTCCCTCCCTTCCTTCCTTCCTTCCTTCCTTCCTTCCTTCCTTCCTTCCTTCCTTCCTCTTTCTTTCTTTCTTTCTTTCTTTCTTTCTTTCTTTCTTTCTTTCTTTCTTTTTTTTTTTTTTTTTTTTTTTTTTTTTTTCTTTCTTTCTTTCTTTCTTTTTCTGTTTTTTCTTTCTTTCTTCCTTTCTTTCTTTTCTTTCTTTTCTTCGTTCAGTTGTCATTTATTAATAATTTATTTTTGTTGTTGTTGTTCATTGTATTTGTTTTATTTTAAGTTCCAGGATACATGTCCAGGATGTGAAGGTTTGTTACATAAGTAAATATGTGCCATGGTATTTTGCTGCAGCTATCAACCCATCACCGAGGTATTAACACAGTCCTTCTAGTCAGAAAGAGTTAGACCTCCCAACTGGGGTCTCCAGACACTTCTTACAGGTGTGTTTGGGCCAGCAACAGGTCTGTACCTCCCTGGTACAGAGCTATTAGGAAAAAGAGCAGGCTGCCATCTTTGCAGTTTCTCAGATTTCACTGATGATACCTTCAGGTACTGGAAAATCTGAGGCAACTAGAGACTGGAGTGGGCCCCCAGCATACTGCAGCAGCCCTACAGAAAAGTGAGCGGACTGTAATGTGGTTGCCTGTTCCCATATCTCCTCACTGGGCAGATCTCCCAAGCCTGGGCCTCTAGGCACCCCCTGCCAGAACCATTGAGCTAGTAGCAACTTGGAAACTCCCTGGACAGAGCCTCCGGGGGCCCCTGAAAGCCTCTCTGCCACAGCTTCTGTGGTGGAACTTATCTTGCTACCCTCAGACTACCAAAGGAGCAAAGACCCTAAATGCCATATTCATACCTCCAACAAGCTCCAGTTGATTCAGGAAGAGGAGGCCCGACCATCTCCCATGGATCCCACACATCACACTGCTAGTCAAAAAACGGGGAACCCCTGGCTTGGGCCCACAGAACAGTATCTCCATCCTGGGATGATTGCATTGAGTGATTGCTGACCAGCACCTCTCTGGTATGGATCCTCCAGGAGACAAGCAAAGTAGTGGAGCAGTAAGCCAGCTGATGTGAAGCCAAGAGGGGTTGGTGTGGGAGCATCTGTAGCAAAGTGTGGCCATCAATGGCCATCTCTTTAGGCTCAACTTGCTCACATAATAGACTTTAGCCTTAGGGGAACTGTCAAACCTGGTCTTTTCAGGGCAATTCTGCACATCAGACGAGGCTGGTTCAACTTGAGCACTCCTTGGACTTCTGCCCTTCCCCAGGGCCCCAGCCTGACCATGACTGCTTATGGGGTAGACTTTGGTGCTCTGGGGGCTCACACCATAGCTTCTGCAACAGTGGACTGTGCCTGACTGGAGAACTCCAGCAAGGTGGCCCCTATAGCCATGCACCCAGTCTACATGTTCTCTCCCAAGACTGCAGCTTCTCCTGAGTACACAGCAACTCCCCATGCCACTGTGCTGATGCAAATCTGCATGAGTGAGTTTAGCTTTACTTGCCCCAGCAGCACACAGGAGTGCAGTACACCCTCCTACTGCACCCCTCCCACCCTGCTGACAGCCTTTGCAGACATAGCCTTGGCAGGCACAGAACCAGAAAGCCCTGACCCTGCCAGTCCCCCACCTTTGTGCTAAAGCTGCACAGAGAACAGGAAATCCTCCCATAACCTAAGTGATCACTCTTAACTTGTGGAGCACAGAGAAGAGACCCAGAATTGTGCTGCCCAGCAATCCACCTTAATCCAACATCACCTTCACTGTAACAGCACACAGTCTCCAGCAGGGGCCTTCCACTCCTTCTCTAGTTGCCTTGCTTCAGCCTTCGTGATGAGCAATCATAGTGAGGCAGACACCTCTGCACTCACTAGCAGTCTGCTGCAGCTGCTTCACCTGGGCCACCACAGCTCAGAAGACTTAAAACCTTGAGGAGCCAGAGAACAAAGTTGAGACCCAATAAAAGTCCACTGGAGTTAAAGCACGTGGTCCAGGAGTTGGGAGCAGAACGTTGGTCCCCCAAAATCTTCCAGAAACAAAGCCAATTGGCTGAATTCACCTTATATCACAATGAACCCTCAAGGTAATTAAATAAGATAAAAAAGAAACATAAGCAAAGGTCAGCAGCCTCAAAAATTGAAGACAGACAGGCCCACAAAGGTAAAAAATTATTGTAAGAATGCTGAAAACTCAAAAATCCACAGTACCTTCTCTCATCCAAATGACCATATCACCTCTCCAGCAAGGGTTCAGAACCAGGCTGAGGCTAAGATGGCTGACATGACAGAACTAAAATTCAGAATATGGATAGAAATGAAGTTCCCTAAGCTAAACAAGTACATTGTAACCCAAAAGCAAGAAAGCCAAAAATGATAATAAATTATCATAGGAGCAAAATATATTACAAAGAACTCTACTTTACAAAGTATGGAAATGATACCACATGAATTTCATAATGAAATCACAAGTATTAATAGCAGAATAGACTAAGCAAAGAAAATAATCTCAGAGCTTGAAGACTGGCTTTCTGAATTAAGTTAGGCAGACAGAAATAGAAAAAGAAAGAATGAAAAAGAATGAATGAAATCTCCAAAAAATATGAGATTTTGTAAAGAGACTAAATCTACAACTACCTGGCATACCTGAAAGATATGGGGACAACGGAATCAACCTGGAAACCATATTTCAGGTATCAGCCCTGAAAACTTCCCCTACCTAGATAGAGAGGCCAACATTCAAATTCGGAAAATGCAGAGAACCCCAGGAAGATACTCCATGAGAAGATTATCATCAATACACAAAATTATGAGATTCTTCTTGGTAGAAATGGAAAAAAACAAATGTTACAGGAAGATAGTGAGAAAGGCCAGGTCACCTACACAGGGAAGCCCATAAAACTAACAGTGTACCTCTCAGCTGAAACCCTACAAGCCAGAAGAGATTGGGGGCCAATATTCAACATATGGCGTAACTAAGCTTTATAAGGAAAGGAAAAATAAGACTTTTTTAGACAAGCAAAGGCTGAGGGAATTTGTTACCACCACACCTGCCTTACAAAAGCTTCTTAAGGAAGCACTAAATATAGAAGGAAAAACAAAGAAACATTCCAGCCATTACAAAAGCACACTGAAGTACACATACAAGTGACACTATAAATCAACCACATACACAAGTCTACAAAATAACCAGCTAATATCAAGATAGCAGGATCAAATCCAGACATATCAATATTAACCTTAAATGTATATGGGCTAAATGCCCTAATCAAAAAATACAGAGTCATAAGCTGGTTAAAGAACCAAGACCCATTGGTATGCTGTATTTAAGAAACCAATCTCACCTGCAATGGCATGCATAGGCTCAAAATAAATGAATGGAGAAAAATCTACCAAGCAGATAGGAAACAGAAAAAACATATGTTTCTATCCTGCTTTCTGACAAAACAGAATTTAAACAAAGACCAAAAAAGACAGAGAAGAACACTGCATAATGGTAAAGAGTTTAATTCAACAAGAAGATCTGATTATCCTAAATATAAATGCACCCAAAAGAGGAGCACCCAGATTCACAAAGCAAGTTCTTAGAGACCTGCCAACAGACTTAGACTCCCACACAATAATAGTGGCACACTTTAATACCCCAGTGTTAATATTAAACATATCATCTAGACAGAAAATAAGCAAACATTTAGGACATGAACTCAGCACTAGATCAAATAAACCTGATAGATATCTAAAGAACTCTCCATCACAGACAGAATAATTTACATTTTTCTCATTGCCACAGGACTCTTTCTCTTTAATTGATTACACAATCTGACGTGAAATACTCTTTAGCAAACATAAAAAGTTGAAAGTATAACAAAGAATCTCTTGGACTACAGTCCAATCAACTTAGAAATCAAGACTAAGACACCTCTATGCACAAGAACTCAAGAACTACAAAATGTAGAAGAAATGGTTCTTGGAATTCTACACCCTCCCAAGACTAAACCCAGAAGAAATTGAATTGCTGAACAGACCAATAACAAGTTCTAAAATTGAGGCTGTAATAAATAGCCTACCACCCAAACAAAGCCTAGGACCAGATAGATTCCCAGCTAAATGGTGCCAGACATAAAAAAGAAGACCTGGTATTATTTCTACTGAAACTATTTCAAAGAATTGTGGAAAAGGGACTTCTCCCTAACTCATTTTATGAGGCCAGCATCATCCTAACACCAAAACCTGGCAGAGATATAACAAAAAATGAAAACTTCAAGCCAATATCCTTGGTAAACCTCAATGCAAATATCCTCAACAACACACTAGCAAACTGAATTCAGCAGCATATCAAAAGCTTATCCACCATGATCAAGTAGGCATTATCCCCAGGATGCAAGGATGGCTCAGCCTATGGAAATAAATAATTGTGACTCTTCATATAAACAGAACTAAATACAAAAACTACTTGATTATCTCAATAGATGCAGAAGAGGCCTTTGATAAAATTCAGCATTCATTTATGTTAAAAATTCTTAATGAAATAGGTATTGAAGGAACATACTTCAAAATAAAAAGAGACATCTAAGACAAACCCGCAGTCAACATCATACCGAATGGGCAAAAGCTGGAAAGATTTCCCTTGAAAACCTGCACAAGACAAGGATGCCCTCTCACCACTCCTAATCAACATAGTGTTGGAAGTTCTGGTCAGGGCCATCAGGTGGGAGAAAGAAAGAAAGTATATTCAAATAGGAAGAGAGGAAATCAAATTATCTTTGTTTGGAGATGACATAATCCTGTACCTAGAAAACTCCATCGTCTTGGGCCAAAAGCTTCTTAAGGTGGTAATTTCAGTGAAGTCTCAGGATGAAAATTCAATGTGCAGAAATCACTAGTATTTCTATACACTAGCAAGAGCCAAGCCAAGATCCAAATCAGAAACAAACTCTCATTCACAGTTGCCACAAAAAGAATAAAATACCAAGGAATACAGATAGGTGAAAGATCTCCAAAACAAAAGCAAAACAAAACAAAAAAACAAAACAAACAAACAAAAATACCACTGCTCAAAGAAATTAGAGATGACACCAACAAATGGAAAAACATTCCATGCACATGAATAGGAAGAGTCAATATTGTTAAGATGGCCATACTGTACAAAGCCATATGCAGAAGACTAGAAGTTGATCCCGTCCTTACACCATGTACAAAAATCAAGATGGATTAAAGACTTAAATGCAAAACCCAAAACTATAAAAACCCTGGAAGACAGACTATGCAATAGCATTCAGAACATAGACATGGGCAAATATTTCACAACGAAACTCCAAAAGAAATTACAATAAAAGCAAAAATTGACAAATGACATCTAACCAAACTAAAGAATTTTTGCACAGCAAAAGAAAATGTCAACAGATTAAACACACAACCTACAGAGTGGAAGAAAATTTTTTTGCAAACTATGCATCTGGCTAAAGCCAAGCATTCATCATCTATAAGAGACTTAAACAAATTTACAAGAAAAAAAATTAAAAAGTAGGCAAAGGATATAAACAGGCACTTTTCAAAAGAAGATATACATGCATCCAGCAATCATTTGAAAAAATAGCTGAGCGTTAGATTATTAGACAAATGCAAATTAAAACCACAATGAGATACCATCTCACCCCAGTTAGAATGGCCATTATTAATAAATAAATAAATAAATAAATAAATAAATAAATAAATAAACAAACAAACAAACACATGTTGGAGAGGTTGGGGAGAAAAACAAACACCTATACGCTTCGGGGAGTATAAATTAATTCAATCATCGTGGAAGACAGTGTGGCGATTCCTCAAAGGCCTAAAGACAGAAATACGATTTGACCCAGCAATCCCATTACTAAGTACATAGCCAAAGAAATGTAAACAATTCTATTATAAAGAAACGTGCGTGCACATGTTCGTTGCAGCACTGTTCACAATAGCAAAGACATGGAATCAATCTAAATGACCATCAGTGATAGACTGGATAAAGTATACGTGGTACCTATACACTATAGAATTCAATGCAGCCAGAAAAAAAAAAAAAAGAATGAGATTATGTCCTTTGCAGGGACATGGATGGAAGTGGATGTCATTATTCTTAGCAAACTAACACAGGAGCAGAAAACCAAATACCACAGGTCCTTATTTGTAAGTGGGAGCTAAATGATGAGAACACATGGACACATAGAGGGAAGAAAAGACACTAGGGTCTATTTGAGACTGAAGAGCGGGAGGAGGGAGAGGATCAGAAAAAATAACTACAGGGCACTAGGCTTAATACCCAGGTGATAAAATATTCTGCACAGCAAACCCCATGACATAAGTTTACCTATATAAACCTGTACAGGCACCCCTGAACTTAAAATAAAAACATATATTTTAAGTGTAAAATACAGTACTGTTAACTATAGCCACAACATTGCACAGCAGATCTCTAGAACTTATGTATCTTGCTTCATTAAAACTTTATACCCATTGAACAGCAACTCCCAATTTCTCTCTTTTCCTAGTTACTGGAAGCCACCATGGTACTTTCTGATTCTAAGTTTGACTGGTTTAGATGTCTTACAGAAGTGGAAGCATGCAGTGTTTGCCTCTGTGTTATTTCACTTAATACTATTTTCTGAAGGTTTTTTTATGTTATCACATATGGCAGGATTGTTAGATCATGTGGAAGTTCTACTTATTTTTCATTTTTTATTTATTTTTTTTTTGAGACAAGGTCTCACTCTGTTTCCCAGACTGGCATGCAGTGGCAGGATCTCGGCTCACCGCAACCTCCGCCTCCCAGGCTGAAGAGATTCTCCTGCCTCAGCCTCCCTAGTAGCTGGGATTACAGGCGCATGCCACTACCACCCGGCTAATTTTTATATTTTTAGTACAGATGGGGTTCACCATGTGGAAGTTCTATTTTTAATTTCTTAAGAACCTCTACATTGTTTCCATAGTGTCTGCGATATTTTATATTCTCACCTACAGTGTACAAGAGTTTCGATTTCTCCATATCCAAGCCAACAATTGTTGTGTGTGTTTGCTTGTGTGCATCTGTGCTGATAAATACATTCTGAGTTGTGAATTGATATATCATTAAGGTTCTGATTTTTCTGATGATTAATTATATTGAGCATTTTATCATATAGCTGATGGCCATGTGTGTAACTTCTTTGGAGAACTGTTTTTTTTCAAGTATTTTTCCACTTATTTTTTCATTTATTAATCAGGGTTTCTTTATTTTATTTTATTTTATTTTTGCTTCTTGTTATTAAGTTGTCGCAGTTATATAAATATTTTGTATTTTAACTCCTTATCAGATACATACCTTGACAGTATGTCTCCTGTTTCATAGATTGCCTTTATACAATGTTGATTTATTTTCTTTGCTGTGTAGAATTTTGTTTGTTTCATACAATTCCACCTGTTTGTATTTGCTTTGTTGTCTCTGCTTTTCAGGTCATATTCAAAAAAATTGTCCAAACCAATGTTATGAAGCTTTTGCTTTATATTTTCTTCTGGGAAGTCTATAGTTTCAAGTCCTATGATTAAGACTTTTATCCAATTTGAGTAGATTTTTTGTGTAGTGAACAGTAACGATAAAATTTTATTTCTCTGTTTGTGGATATCCAGTGTTCATAGTACCATTTATTTAAGAGACTGACTTTTCCTTATTGAATGTTCTTGGCACTCTTGTTGAAGATCAGTTGACTACATATTTGTGGCTTTATTTTTGGGCTCTCTGAGATTCTGTGACATAGGTCTACATATCTGTCTTAATTTCAACAGCAGATTATATTAATTATTGTAGCGTTTAATGTATTTTGAAATAAGAAAATGTGATGTGTCCAGCTTTCTTAGACTTTCTCCCCAACATTGTTTTGGTTCCTTCATGAGTCTTTAATGAGCATTCATTGCTCATTATGAATTTAAAAATAATATCTACTTTTATAAAAAATGTCATGAGTCTTTTAATAGGAATTATATTGAATCCATGAATTGCTTTAGATGGCATGAATATTTAAAAAGTATTGTTTTTTAGTCAACATATCTTTCCAAAATAGTGTATTCTTTAATTGCATTCATCAATGTTTTGTAGTTTTTGATATACAAGACTTTCACCTACTTGTTTATTTCTATGTGTTTGTTCCTCTATAGGATTTCTTTTCTTAATTTCCTTTTCTAATTTTTTTGTTAGTATACAGAAAGATAACTGATTTTTGTATGTTGATTTTGTATTCTGAAAATTTACTGAATTATTAGTTTTAAGAGTATTTTGGGGAGTACTTAGGGTTTTTCACATACAATATCATGTTATCTTCAAACAGAGGTGATTTTCCTTTCTGTGTTATAGACTTTTATTTATTTTTATTTTCTAATGGTTTCAGCTGGTACTCCAGTACTATGTGGAATAGAAGTAGCAAGAGTGGGGTCCTTGCCTTGTCCTGATATTAGATAAGAACATTTCAGTTTGTTTTTGTTGTTGTTGTTTTCCATTGAATATGATAAGCTGTGGGCTTTTCATAAATGTTCTTTTTTTTTTTTTTTTTTTGAGATGGGTCTTGCTCTGTCTTCCAGGCTGGCATGCAGTGGCATGAACTAGGTAGGCTCACTGCAACCTCTGCCCCCCAGGTTCAAGCAATTCTCTTGACTTACCCTCCAGAGTAGCTGGGATTACAAGTGCATGACACCATGCTGGCTAATTTTTGTGTTTTAGTAGAGATGGGGTTTCACCATGCTGGCCAGGCTGGTCTTGAACTCCTGAACTCAGGACATCCACCCAGCTAGGCCTCCTAAAGTGCTGGGATTACAGGCATGAGCTACCGCACTCAGCTGTTCTTTCTTATTTTAAGGTAATTTCCTCTCATTTCTATTTTGTTGAGAGACTTTTTTCTTTTTTATTCATAAACCATTGTTCAATTGTGTCAAATGCTTTATCTGCATCTGCTGAGATGTTCATGTGGTCTTCATTCATCATTCTGTTAATGTGTATCACATTTGTTGATTTTTGTGTGTTCAACAATCCTTCATTCTAGGGATAAATTTCATTTAGTCATGATGAATAAACCTCTCAATATGCTGTGGAATTAAGTTTCCCAATTTTCTGTTGAGGAATTTTTTCATCTATGTTTATTAACAGTATTGGACTGTTTTTTGCTTCTTCTTCTCCTTATTCTTCTATTTCTGTTGTGTGTTTGTCTGGGTTTGTTATCAGTATAATGCTGCCCTCATAAAATGAGTTTGAAAGTATCTTTTTCTTTTCAGATTTTTGGAAAAGATTGTAAAGAAAAGGCATTAACTATTTTTCAAGTGTTTGGTAGTGAAGCCATCTGGTGCTGGCTTTTCTTTGTTGGGAAGTTTTGATTACTAATTCAATCTCCTTATTCATTATTGTTAGGTTCTGAAAATATATTTATTCATGACTCAGTCTTAGCAGGTTGTATGTCTTTATGAATTTATCAATTTCTTCTAAGTTGCCCAATTTTTTGGTTAATAATTGTTCATAGTAGGCCCTTATAATCTTTCCTATTCTGAGGCATTAGTTGCAATGCCACTTTCATTTTTTGTTTTATTTGATTATTCTATTTTTCTTTTTAGTCTAGCTATTTGACAATTTTGTTTATCTTTTCAAAAAACTTATATCATAGATTTGTTGATTTATTTTCCATTTTTCCATTCTTAATTACATGTATTTCAGCTCAAATATATATTATTTCCTTTTTTTCTGCCAACGTTGGGCTTAGTTTGTTCTTTCTTAGCTCTTTTATGTGTAATGTTAGCCTGATAATTTGGATTTTTTTAATATAGTTGTGATTACTATAAACTTCCCTCTTAGGGGTGCTTTTGCTGCATCCCATAAATTTTGGTATGTTGTGTTTCTATTTTCACTTGTCTCAAATTATTTATATAATTTTCTTTTTCACTTGCTCTTTTATGTATTGCTTATTCCACAGTGTGTTGTTTATTTTTATATAAGTTTGACTATTCTACTTTTGTTTCTACTATTGATTTTGAGTTTTGTTCCAGATGGCTGGAAAACATAGTTGATATGATTTTAATGTTAAATTCATTAACATTTGTTTTGTGACTTAACCTGTATATACCCAGTAAAGAAATTGCTGGCTCAAATAGCCTTTCTACCTCTAGGTCTTTGAGGAAGTGGCACACAGTCTTCCACAATGGTCGAAGTAATTTATACTCCAACCAACAGTGTAAAACTATTTCTTTATCTCCGTAGCTTCACCAGCATCTGTTTTTTGTTTTGTTTTTTTTCGAATTTTAATTAATAGCCATTTGGACTGGTATGAAATGAGGTCTCATTGTGGTTTTAATTTGTATTTAATGATCAGCAAATTGAGCTTTTTTTCATGTTTGTTGGCCCTGTATATGTCTTCTTTTGAAAGTGTCTGTTCATATTCTTTGCCCACTTCTTACTGGGGTTGTTTTTTTTTTCTTGTAAATTTGTTTAAGTTCCTTGTAGAATCTGGATATTAGACCTTTGTCAGGTGGATAGATTGCAACACGTTTCTCCCATTCTGTAGGTCGTGTGTTCACTCTGATGGCAGTTTCTTTTGCTGTGCAAAAGCTATTTAGTTTAATTAGATTCCATTTGCCAATTTTTTCTTTTTGCAATTGCTTTGGGTGTTTTCATCATAAAATCTTTGCATGTGCCTATATCTTGAGTGGTATTCCCTAGATTTTCTTCTAGGGTTTTTGCAGTTTGGGTTTTACATTTAAATCTTTAATCCATCAGGCATTGATTTTTGTAAATGATGTAAAGAAGCCATCCCATTACTGGGTATACACCCAAAGGATTATAAATCACACTGCTATAAAGACACATGCACATGTATGTTTATTGCAGCACTATTCACAATAGCAAAGACCTGGAACCGACCCAAATGTCCAACAATGATAGACTGGATTAAGAAAATGTGGCACATATAGTCCATGGAATACTATGCAGCCATAAAAAATGATGAGTTCATGTCCTTTGTAGGGACATGGATGAAGCTGGAAACTATCATTCTCAGCAAACTATCGCAAGGACAAAAAACCAAACACTGCATGTTCTCACTCATAGGTGGGAATTGAACAATGAGAACACATGGACACAGGAAGGGGAACATCACACACTGGGGCCTGTTGTGGGGTAGGGGGAGGGGGGAGGGACAGCATTAGGAGATATACCTAATGCTAAATGATGAGTTAATGGGTGCAGCACACCAACATGGCACATATATATATATATATATTTAACAAACCTGCACGTTGTGCACATGTACCCTAAAACTTAAATATAATTTAAAAAAAAGGTGTCCAGTCTCAATTTTCTGCATATGGCTAGCCAGCACTCCTCACACCATTTATTATATAGGGAGTCCTTTCTTCCTTTCTTTATTATTTTATTTTGTCAAGTTTGTTGAAGATCAGTTGGTCATAGGTGTGCACCCTTATTTCTGAGTTCTCCATTCTGTTCTATTGGTCTATGTGTCTGTTCTTGTACCAGTATAATGCTGTTTTGGTTACTGTAGCCTTGTAGTATAGTTTGAAGTTGGGTAGTGTGATGCCTCCAGCTTTGCTCTTTTTGCTTAAGATTGCCTTGGTCCTTTTTTTTTCTTTTCATATAAATTTTTTTTTTTTTTTTTTTCTTTGATGGAGTCTCGCTCTGTCGCCCAGGCTGGAGTGCAGTGGCGCAACCTCAGCTCACTGCAAGCTCCGCCTCCCGGATTCACACCATTCTCCTGCCTCAGCCTCTCCGAGTAGCTGGGACTACAGGAGCCCGCCACCACGCCCGGCTAATTTTTTGTATTTTTAGTAGAGACGGGGTTTCACCATGGTCTCAATCTCCTGACCTCATGATCTGCCTGCCTCAGCCTCCCAAAGTGCTGGGATTACAAGCGTGAGCCACCGCGCCTGGCCATATAAATTTTAAAATAGTTTTTTTTCTAGTTCTGTATACAGTGCAAATGATAGTTTAATATGAATAGCATTGAATCTCTAAATTACTTTGGGCAATATGGCCATTTTCAAAATACTGATTCTTCCTATCCATGAGCATGGAATGTTTTTCTATTTGTTTGTGTCCTCTCTGATTTATCTGAAGCAGTGGTTTGTAGTTCTCCTTGAAGAGTTCCTTCACTCTCCTAGTTAACTATATTGCTAGGTATTTTATTCTTTTTTTGTGGCAATTGTGGATGGGAGTTCATTAATAATTTGGCTCTCTGCTTCCCTGCTGTTGATGTATAAAAATGCTAGTGATTTTTGCACATTGATTTTATATCCTGAGACTTTGCTGAATTTACTTATCACCTTAAGAAGCTTTGGGGCTGAGATGATGGGGTTTTATAGATATAGGATTATGTCAAGTGTAAATATATGACTTCCTCTCTTCCTATTGGAATATCTTTTATTTATTTCTATTCCCTGATTGCCGTTGCCAGAACTTCCAATACTATGTTGTATAGGAGTGGTGAGAGAGGGACCCCTTGCCTTGTGCTGGTTTCCAATAGAAAGGCTTCCAATTTTCGCCCATTCAGTATGTTTGCTGTGGGTTTGTCATATATGTCTCTTGTTATTTTGAGATAGGTTTCCTCAATACTTGCTTTATTGAAAATTTTTAACATGAATAAGTGTTTAAATTTAGTAAAGGCCTTCTCTGGGTTTATTGAGTTAATCATGTGGTTTTGTCTTAATTTCTGTTTATGTGATTAATCACATTTATTGATTTGCATATGTTCAACCAACCTTACAGACACATCTCACATGCAAAGACACATACAGACTTAAAATAAAGGGATGGAAGAAAATCTAGAAACAAATGGAAAACAGAAAAAAGCAAGGGTTGCAATCCTAGTTTAAACCAACAAATATCATTAAGGAAAAAGAAAGGCATTACATAATGGGGAAGGGTTCAATTCATCAAGAAAATCTATCTACCCTAAATACACATGCGTCCAACACAGGAGCATCCAGATTAATAAAGCAAGTGTTTAAAGACCTACAGAGAGTCTTAGATTCCCACACAATAATAGTAGGACACTGTAACACCCTACTGACCATGTTAGAAGATCATTGAGACAGAAAATTAACAAAGGTATTAAGGGCCTTAACTTAGCTTTGGATCAAGTGAATCTGATAGATAACTGCAGAACTCTTTACCCAAATTTAACAGAGCATACATTTCTTATCACCACATGGCACTTTCTGTAATATTGATCACATAATCGAAAGTAAAACAATCCTCAGCAAGCACAAAAAAACTGAATTCATAACAAACAGTCTCTTAGACCACAGCACAAACAAATTAGAACTAAAGACTAAGAAATTCACTAAAAACCACACCAACATATGGAAACTGAACAAGCTGCTCCTGAATGACTTTTTGGTAAACAATAAAATTAAGGCAGAAATTAGTGAGTTCTTTAACTAATGAGAACAAAGGAACAATGCGCCAGAATCTCTGGGACACAGCTAAAGCAGTGTTAAGAGGGAAATCTATAGCACCAAATGCCCACATCAGAAAGCTAGCAAAATCTCAAGTTAATAACTTAACATCTCAACTAAAAGAACTAGAGAAACAAAAGCAAACAAACCCCAAATCTGGCAAAAGACAAGAAATAACCAAGATTATAACTGAACTGAAGGAGATACAGACATGAAAAAAACACTTCAAATTTCAATGAATCTAGGAGCTCATTTATTGAAAAAGCTAATAAAATAGATACACCACTAGCTAGACTAATAAAGAAGAAAACAGAAAAGAATAAAAAAAATTAAAATAAAGAACCAAACAAAGAAATCAGTATTATTACTGGAGATAATTTAAAACATGGGGTACAAGTGCAGGATGTGCAGGTTTGTTACATAGGGAAACATGTGCCATGATGGTTTGCTGCACAGATCAACCCATCTCCTAGGTATTAAGCCCAGCCTTCATTAGCTATTTTTTCTGATGCTCTCCCTTCCCCTGTTTCTCCTTCAGGTCCCAGTGTGTGTTGTTCCTTGCCATATGTCCGTGTCTTCTCATCGTTCAGCTCCCATGTATAAGTGAGAACATGTGTTGTGTCATTTTCTGTTCCAACATTAGTTTCCTGAGGGTAAGGGCTTCCAGCTGCATCCATATCCCTGAAAATGACATGATCTTGTTCCTGTTTATGGCTACACAGTATTCCACGGTGTATATGTACTACATTTTCTTTATGCAGTCTATCATTGATGAACATCCATGTTTTGCCATTATGAATAGGACTGCGGTGAACATACATGTGCATGTATCTTTGTAATAAAATAATATGCATTCCTTTGGGTATATACCCAGTAATGGGAATGCTGAGTCAAGTGGTATTTCTGGTTCCAGGTCTTTGAGGAATTACCAACTGTTGTTTTTTGACTTTTTAATAATTGCCATTCTGACTGGTGTGAGATGGTGTCTCATTGCGGTTTTGATTTGCAGTTCTCTAACGATCGGTGATGTGGATGTTTCATTGTTATTTATTTATTTATTTATTTATTTATGATGGGGTCTTCCACTCCACCCAGGCTGGAGTGCAGTGCCGTGATCTCGGCCCACTGGAACCTCCACCTCTTAGGTTCAGGGGATTCTCGTATCTCCCTGAGTAGCTGGGAGTACAGGCACCTGCCACCATGCCCAGCTAATTTTCGTATTTTTAGTAGAGATGGGGTTTCACCATGTTGGCCAGGCTGGTTTCAAACTCCTGACCTCAGGTGATCTGCCTGCCTTGGGCTCCCAAAGGCTTTTTTTTTTTTTTTTTTTTTTTACATATTTTTGTGGGCTGCATGTATGTCTTCTTTAGAGAAATATCTGTTCATGTCCTTTGCCCAATTTCTAATGGAGTTTTTTTTTTTCTTGAAAATTGCTTTAAATTCCTTGTAGATTACGACAATTAGACCTTTGTCAGATGGATAGGTTTCAAAATTTTTCTTCCATTCTATATGTGTTCTGTTGGGAAAAACCAAAATAATTTTTAGCTAAAATGGAAAATAATTAGAAAGAAGAAAAATGCGTACATCAGTGAAGTAAACATTCTACTATATTTTGCTCCTCTAGAACCAAAGTCTTTTAGAGTTTTCTAATCTTTTCTCAAGTTTTTGTTTAGCACTCCCCCCAAGAAGTATAAAGCGTCTTGGGGAATATCTCAATATAACCAGCAATAATAAAACTATCAAAAATGATTTTCTGAAGATTCTTCCAAAATTTAATTTATGGCAGATATAAGAATGGTGACCATCTTGTTTTAATAGAAATGGAATAAAATTGAGAGCAATAATCAGTAATTCTCAATGCTCTGTGGGGCAGTTGGTAGGCTAATTAAAGAAAGAACCAAATTAAATCTCTGTGTTAATGCTGAATATTTCAGTTTATTACTGGTATTAGAAAAGTTGGCTGTTCAACTCTTTTTTTTTTTTTTTTTTTTTTGAGACGAAGTCTCGCCCTGTTGCCCAGGCTGGAGTGCAGTGGCACAATCGCGGCTCAAGCTCTGCCTCCCAGATTCATGCCATTCTCCTGCCTCAGCCTCCCACATAGCTGGGACTACAGGCACCAGCTACATAATTCATTATATACATTCTCAAAATTCACTTTGTCATGTGGCACTTGGACCACCTCAAAGTTCAATGCAGAAGGCTTCTTGTAGACAGTGAAAAAGCCTGTATGTGTGAGTCAACACTGTTACCTGGTGGCCCCTTTCTATGAGTTCCTCCGAAATATTCTTGACATTAAGCCAATGGCTCATGTTACAGTGCTACCCCAGTACCTTCTCACAGAATCCACATCAGCACAGCAGAGCTGAGGTAACAGAATTGTGAAAACCCACTTGTCAGACACCATGATGGCATCTCCCTCACACACTGCTCTGCAGGATTTGAGTGTTTACTGAGCAGAGTTAAAATGACAATTTAGACACACAAGTTAAAGGTTAATTTTTAAATATTAAAGATTATTAGCTTTTTGTAAGTTGAATATTTATGGAGGGAATCAAACAGAAATACAATATGTCAGGGAAAAGTTTATGCAACTGTCTAGAACTTGGAAATAAAATACATAATATAGAGATAATTTTATCACCTAGATTGGTGTTAAGAAAAATTAAACAAAAACTTTTAATGTTAATGTTTTACACACTGAAACATACACATATAAACCAATTTAGATCCATTGCACAGTAAGTCCAAGGTTCCAGATGGTTTAGGGGAATACTGTTTCATATTACTTGATCACATTGACTACCCAATGATTTAATAATAAAAATACATTTCAAGACCTATAAGAACCATTTTGATAAATTACATATATATTTAGTACAGGGTGTTCAGAATTCCAAAGGAAAAATACAATAAGTTTCATATGGAACAACTAAGAAAAACCTTAGTAATGCTGTTGACTTAAGAAGTGAGATGAAAGGTTTGGTAGGATTTATACAATGTTGCCAAAAAAGGGATTTCATAATAATTAGAAGAAATAGAAAAGAACTAGACTCGATATTTGGAAATCTTTCCAGTGGGTATGGATCACAGAGAAAGTTGAGAACAGAAAGCTAAAGAAAAAAGCTAACTTGAAATAGGAGAATGTAGTCTTAGATGACAAATTATGGATTTGAATTCTAGTTCATGGGTAAAAAAAATTACTCAAATTTTAAAGAATAGTCATAAGCTCAAGCTTTTAGCAAGCAATTCTAACAGATAAACATGAATTGGCATATAAAGGCAAAATTTATAAATGACAAAAAGATTAAAAATGTACATTAGTAATCTAAGTATGTCAACCAAATGGCCTGATCAAACATGATTATACTAAATGTGAGAAACTGATTGGATTTGTGATTATTTATTATATCTGAGATCAGAAAAAAATAGAAGAAAAAACAAACATGTTGTTTTTGTGTGAATAAGCAAAAGTTTGATAATGTCATTAGGGAAAATATTATGCCCACAATTAGCATGAAGGTTTAGAATAAATATAATCTTTCTAGCATTTTTTTCCTGCACTGATTGATTTAGTGATTAAAATCAACTCTGTATAAATGTTTTTATGGACTATGGATATGCAGATTTAGGTACATAAACAGTGTTTGTGGACCTTCAATGCTAAGGGTTGGGCAAAAAGGCAGCGTTTTAAGATAGGGAATGAGTAGCATTCCCCAGTCTACTCAGATATCTATCTTTCTGTGAAAGGAAAATAAATCTCAGAGCCCCAAAGTCACTACCACGGAGCTACCCACAGATCTCCTTGAGTGTTGGGCACTCATTCGGATGAGCTGCCTGTGGAAAGGAGCTACCCACAGGTCTCAAGTGTTGGGCACTCATTGGGAATACCTGCCTGTGGAAAGGAGCTAGTCACTTAGAGTCTCCTGAGAGCTATTATGTCACTCAAAGAAGCTCTTCTCTGCTTTGCTTACTCACCATTTGACTGTGTACCTAATTCTTCCTGGACATGGGCCAAGAACTCAGGAACCACCTAATGGTGGGACTGAAACATCTGTAACACAAACAGGCCTGAAACATGCTCCCTTACTTGCCATATTGCAGGTGGCAAGACAGAAGAGTTGTAGCCCTTTGGGGAGCCCAGACCTAAGGTCTCCCCAACCAGGAACGTGACACCCTCTTTGGGGCTCTGCAGTTCCTGACATCTCCAAGCTTCCAGGTGCCACCACATTCCCCTCATCCAGACGTGGATGACTGCAGCAGAAGTTGTGTGCAGTACGTCTGGTCCAGCTGCAGCCTCACACAGAACTGGTAACTGTGTTGGTGCCTGGAGCTGCCCACCTCTCTGCAACAGCCAACATGCCTGGCTGTGCACAGTGGCTGGACCTTGCACTCACTTGTCCACACACTCCTCACCACTTCCTGCTTAGGTTGATGTTGGCAGGTGTGGGATCCAGGCCAGTAGCAAGAGCCAAGTGCAGCCTGCCAGGCCAAGTGGGTGGAATGAGCCCAGCAGGTGCAAGCAATAGTTAGGCAGAAAGTGCCACCACACACAGAGGGTTCTGGCTGGTGAAGCGACATCCCAAGGATCCCATGACACTAGGAACCTATAATAATTTGTTATATGAAGGTAGCCAACATGATCACCTTAAATTCTATAAAGCAGGAATTTTCTCAATTATAAGCAGAATATAAAAATTAGCCATCATTGCAGAAATTTTGTCACTGTTCTTTCAGGAACTGATATGCCAAATGATGCAGCGAGTGTAGTATATTAATACTTTGAGCAAGAAGACTAACACTCATGATTTAATAGGCATATCTAGCCTTTTTTATCCAAGATTTAGAGATGATGTGTTCCTGAGGAAAAGATCATTGGTTGGTGAATAATTAACTGATGTTTATTGACACATGGAAAAAGATGCAAATATATCTGTTAAAAATGTTTCAACTTTCTAGAATATGAAAATTAAAATAAATAATACAGATTTACATTTAATTTATAGGTTACTAGTGAGAAAAAATAAGAAATTAGAAATCAACATGTTTACTACATGCACATACACACAATCACAAACACATTATACACAACCTAAGTTTGAATGTTTCCGATAATTAAGAATAATGCAAATTATCAATCATTTTTCTCATGTAGACTATCTGCTAGGTGGTAGATAACAAACATGAAAAATCTACAGGTAAACTTCAGAGATATTAGGGACTTAGTTCCAGACAATTGCAATACAGTGACCATTGCAATAAACTCAGTCACATAAATGTTGTGGTTTCCCAGTACATATAAAAGTTATGTTTACAGCATTAGTAAGTCTATGAAGTGTGCAAATAGCATGATATCTAAAAAATAATGTACACATCTCAATTGAAAATATTTATTGCATAAAATGCTAACAATCATCTGATCTTTAAGCCCCGTGATAATCTTTTTGTTGCTGGAAGGTTTTTGCCTCCATATTGATTGCTGCTGACTAATCAGAATAGTGGTTTCTAAAGATTGAGATGGCTGTGGCATTTTCTTAAACTAATGCAATAACATTTGTCACATTGACTGACCCTTCCTTTTATGAAAAAGTTCTCTTTAGCATGCAATGGTGCCTGACAGCATTGTACCCATAGTAGAACTTCTTTCAAATTTGAAGTTCATTCTCTCTAACTCTGCTGCTGATTGATCAAGCATGTTTATGTAATATTCCAAATCCTTTGTCATCATCTCAACAATGTTCAGAGCATTTTCACCAGCAGCCAATTTTATCTGAAGAAACCACTTTCTTGCCCAATGCAGAAGCAGCAAATTCTCATCTATTCAAGTTTCATCATGAGATTGCAACAATTCAGTTACATCTTCAGGCTCCATTTCTAGTTCTAGTTCTTTTGCTATTTTCACCACACCTGCAGTTGTTTCTTTAACTGAAGTTTTGAACTCTTCAAAGTCATTCATAGGAATTTAATAAATAAATCACCTTCTTCAAAACTCCTTTTAATGTTGTTATTTTAACTTGCTCTCATAAGTCATGGCTGTTTCAAATATCTTCTAAAATGGTAAATCCTTTTCAGAAGTTTTCCAATTTACTCAGCCCATACCAATCACGGAAATTACAATTTAAGATAGTAATATCCTTAAAAAATGTATTTCTTAAATGATAAAACTTGAAAGCCAAAATTACACCTTGATCCGTGGGCTGCAGAATGGATGTAATGTTATCAGGCATGAAAATAACATTAATCTCCTTGTACATTTCAATCAGAGCTCTTACATTAGCACGTGCCTTGTAATTGAGCAGTAATATTTTGAAAGGAGTCTTTATTTTCTGAGCAATAGATCGCAATAGTGGGCTTAAAATATTCAGTAAACCATGCTATAAAGAGATGTGGTGTCATCTAGGCTTCGTTGTTCTACTTACACAGCAGAGGCAAAGCAGATTTAGCATAACTCTCAAGGGCTGTTAGACTTCCTAATAAGTAAACATTGTCTTCAGCTTAAAGTCACCAGCTGAATTATGCACAAACGAAAGAGTCAGCCTGTGCTTTAAAGCTTTAAATCCAGGCACTGACTTCTCATCTTTCGCTATTAAAGACTAAGGTGACAAATTTTTTCAATAAAGGGCAATTTTATCTACATTGAAAATCTGTTGTTTAGTGTTTTAGTCTTCACCAATTATCTTGGCTACATTGTTTGGATAATTTTCTGCAATTTCTACATCAGCACCTGTTGCTTTGATTTGCACTTTTTTGTTATGGTAGTAGCTTATTCTACTAAGTTTCATGAGCCAATGTCTGCTAGCTTCCAAAATTTTTCTGCAGCCTCCTCAACATATTTCAGCCTTCACATATTAAAAAGAGCTAGTCTCTCTCTCTGGATTAGGCTTTGGCTTAAGGAATGTTTGTGGCTGGTTTGATCTATCCAGATTAAATTTTCTTCACATCAATGATAATGCAGATTAACTTCTTACCATTTGTGCATTCACTAGAGTAACACTTGTAATTTCCTTCAATAACTTTTTGTTTCTGTATTCACAACTAGGTTAACTGCTGCAAGAGGCGTAGATTTCAGCCTATCCCAGCTTTCAACATGCCTTCCTCACTTATCTTAATAATTTCCAGCTTTTGATTTAAAGTGAAAGATGAGGTACTCTCCTTTTCACTTGAACACTTAGAGAGTTTTTAAGGTAATTAATTGGTTTAATTTTAATATTGTTGTGTCTCAGGAATAGGCCAGAGGAGAGGGGGAGAGATGGGAAAAAGTGGTTCATGGGGCACTCAGTAGACAAATAACATGTATTAAGTTTGACATCTTATATGGGCATAATTTGTCACACCCCCAAACAATTACAATAGTAATATGAAAAATTACTGATCACATATCAACATAATGAATATAACAATGGTGAAAAAGATTAAAACTTTGTGAAAATTAGTAAAATGTGTCACAAAGATATAAATTGATGACTTGCGGTTGGAAAATCATGTTAATAGATTTGTTTGATTATTAGATTGCCACAAACCCTCAACTTATAAGAAAAAACCCCAAATATCTGCAAAGCATAATAAAACAAAGTGCAATAAAATAAGGTATGCTTATCCTATGAAGTATATTATAATGCATCATGTTTCTGGTGCAGAGGGATCAGAAAACCAGAGAACATAATTACCCCTCTATGGAGCAACCAGAAAAAGCTGTTGTGACAGATCACATACAGGGTAAGACAAAAGCTTTGGCAGGATCTAGGCAGAGTGTGGCTAAGAATTCACAGTGATTAGAAGAATGAGCAAAGGTCATGATATTTAGAAAACATTCCAGTATTTATGAATTTTATCGTAAATTGTGTGCCAGAGATTATTTTGAAAAATTGGTTGAAATTGGAGACCTTATATAGCTATGTATAGTATATATGGGGTTTTATTTTAATTTACAAGCAAAATAACTTAATCAAGTATTTAAGAAAGCCAGTCAAAATGTCAAGTGTTTTTTTTTGTTAGTTTATTTTGTTTTAAGCAATTAACTCTTGCTGCCAAACACAGATTGACAAGTAAAGTCAAGAGCTCAAATGTAGGAAAAATGATTAAAATGTGTATTAGTAGGCTAAGTATGAGACGATAAGGGTTGGGGCTTGTCTTGATAATAGTAAATGTGAAGAACAGAGATTAAATTTGTGAATCCTGAGTACATCTGAGACTAGAAGAAATGTACAAAAGCAAAGACACTGCTGTGGTTTCTACATGAATGATCAAAACACAGATAATGATATTAGGTAAAGTATGATACCAAACGTGAATGGCATGTTTGGAAAAAAAAATACGAACCATTTGCAATCTGTATTCCTTCAGTGCTTACTTTTTTAGTAGGTCTTCTCCATAAAAATAATTATAAGTTTTTGGAGACTCATGTTTTGGGCAATGTGATATAGTTTCAAGACATGGGTTAGGATAATAAATTATTTACTCAGCTGTCTATGCATCTGCCATTTTTTCACATTACACATTCAATGCACAATTTATAGCACTTAATCCATTCGTTGATGGTTTGTAAGAGAGCAAAAGACATTATGATATAGTCTCTGTGCTCGAGCAGCTCACATGTTTATATTTAAACAAATTGATTAACATTTATTTTTATATTAAAGAAAGGGCTTCAGGCTGGGTGCGGTGGCTCACACCTGTAATCCCAGCACTTTGGGAAGCCAAGTCAGCAGATCATGAGGTCAGGAGGTCGAGACCATCCTGGCTAACACCGTGAAACCCCGTCTCTACTAAAAATACAAAAAAATTAGCCGGCTTTGTGGTGGGAGCCTGTAGTCCCAGCTATCCAGAGGCTGAGGCAGGAGAATGGCATGAACCCGGGAGGTGGAGCTTGCAGTGAGCTGAGATTGTGCCACTGCACTCCAGCCTGTGCTACAGAGGGAGACACTGTTTCAAAAAAAAAAAAAATTGCTCCAATACTCCAATACAGATAGTTTATGGTGAGGGGTGTTTAAAGAATGTTTAGTACAGAAAGCCAAACATGCTTTAGTTCTTTCAGATAAAGCTATGTATACTACAACTCCATAATGGATGTAAGAAAGAGTATTTCTGGAATACAAGAGATTCCTTAGGGCATCTCTTAGTATTACCATGCCCTGTGATTATGATCAATGGGAAACTACAACAACTAAATCCAGGCAGGACTACAAATGACTCAGACCCTTCAAAAATAAAGGTTTGGGTTAGTCCACCAACTGAAAAATGACCACCAGCTGAGGTGCTTGCTGAAGGCAAAGAGAATATAGAATGGGTAGTAGAAGGTAATTATTAACACCAGCTACGACCACATAAACAGTTGCAGAAACAACAACTGTAATTGTCATGAGTATTTTCTCCTCATTTTATTAAGAATATATTTGTGCATGTATACACTTGTACTAAGAAAACATTTTCATTTTTTTCCTTTTTTTCTTTATCATGTAACATAAGATTGATTTAATTCATATTAGTATTTAAGTGTTTTTAACTTTATGTAGTAGCATTTAGGTTAAGGATTAATGTACTTCCAGTTGTAAAAAGAATAGCTGTATTATGTTAGATGTAAATACAATCTTATTATTTTGTATTTGGTGATTAATATGATTTCAGGAGATGTGTATTAGTGCCATGTTGACAAGGGATAGATTTGTGATAGTAAATATTAGGTGTTAACTTGGTTAGATCGAAGCATGCATAGATAGCTGGTAAAGTACTGTTCCTGGGTGTTATCTGTGAGGGTATTGCCAGAAAAGATTGAAATTTGAGTCAGCAGACTAGGAGAGGAAGGCTCGCCCTCGACGTGGGTGAGCTCCATCAAATCAACTCCCAGCATGGCTAGACCACAGCAGAAGAAAGAAAGTGGAATAAGCTGGCTTGCTCTGTCTTCTGGCTATTATCTTTCTCTCATGCTAGATGCTCCCACCTGTTCCTCCTGCCCTTGGACATGAGACTCCAGGTTTTTTGGCCTTTGGACTCTTGAACTTAACACTAGTGGTTTGCCAGGTTATCTCAGAACTTCAGCCACAGGCTGAAAGCTGCATTGTCAGGCTTCCCCGTGTTTAAGCCTTTTGGTCTCAGATTGAGCCACTACTAACTTCTTTCTTCCCCAGCTTGCAGATGCCCTATCATGGGACTTCATCTTGTGATTGTGTGAGCCAATTATTTTTAATAAACACCTTTATATATACCTATATCCTATTAGTTCTGTCACTCTAGAGAACCCTAATACAAGCATTATCATGGATACTACCAAAATAACTCATATGTCTATAAGTTGTCCCAGATACATTTGTATGGTAAAGTCTACTCAATGATTCAATAATAATGAGGGAGTTTTTCTTACACTCATATAGGAGAGGAGTCCATAGAGAGTATGAAGTAAAAAAAATTAGGTAAGTCTTTTTATTATCTCAACTTGGTTGTGGTAAAGAAACTGTGATACTGGGAACTTCTTTGAATGTTTTCTATGTTGTATATATGTAAATGTGGTTTAATTAATTGTAGTATATTTATGTAATGGAATATTATAGTACAAAAATGAACAAACTACAGTGATATACAAAAATGTAAATAAATTAGACAATATTGAAGAAGTTAGACATAGGATATTTTTAAATTACTTTATTGCCTCATTTACACAGATGCAAAGACGTACAGATTTCACTCATTAGCCAGAGATGGAAGAAACAATCAGGAATCATATGTCTGCCATTTAAGTAACATGTAGACATTTATCAGCCAAATGCTTACCTCCAAAGCAAGATATAAAGACTTCTACTTTCTAGTTTCTGTCGTAGTGGTATTTGTCATTCCATGGTCTGTGTAAATATTTCATTTACTTTTCCAACAACTAACCGGTAGGAACAGCAGTTATAACCAGAAAAACACATAGAATAGAATGTAGTTAGATAAAAATTAAGGCATTAGAGCTTTTAAAATTTAGTGTTAATTTTTAACAAGAAACCTCAAGATTTTCACTGAAGGGGGTATGATATTACATTCATATTTTGAGGATAAGATGAGAGACAAGATTATGTGAAAAGTATTTCTTTCCTTTACTTTCATGAATATTTGGTCTTATATCTGGAGCTGGAAATCTAAAATAATGTTACTGTTTTGTAGGGCCCCTACACATTTTCTATTTCCCACCACCATATGAGAATAGCTGTATATGGAAAAAGAGGAGTAGAGTCCTTTTTGGAGAAGGTGAAATATGGAATGATCCACAAAACTTTGACACACTCATAGTAAAACAAGAGAGGAGGTGACTGCAGAGTAAAGAAAAGAATCAGAGTACACAAGAAAATTGTGAATTTTTTAGTAGTGCGTTCAGGTGGGATGTGATGACAGATAAGATGAATAATACATTTCTTAATATAGGTAAGAGCATAGATAATACATAGCTTGAGTTTAAAACACAAGCACCTGTATAGAACTTGAAGAAAACATGAAACACATAAGAACTTTCCTTATGTTTATAAGGAATCAAACTGCTTACTTCTAACCTAAATGCTACCAATCTTACTTACAATTATAAACATCCTTTTCTAATCCTCCTCTTCCATTAAATGAATTTCTATGCTGAGTTTCACTTCTATTAAGGCCACTCTTCTGGAGATCCTCACCTTATCTAGTACCCCTCCTTCCTTTTTTCTGTATCCATAACTTCCCTTCCATCATAACTCTTTCCCATTTAAAATCAGAGATAATTTATTTTCAAATAGTATTGACCCTGGGCTCCATCAGTTTATGGTAAATTATACCCCAATAACTACCAACGAACATAACATTGTAAAATGACATGATCTACTTGTCTCTGTTCTCTTATTGGTAAAATTTGTCTAACACTAATACATTTTTTATAATGTTTAAGAATGCATTGAGTTAATACATTGTACTTAGACTAACATCAAGCATTTTACATAAAACAATACTACAACATACTGGATCTTGATCTTGATGCCACATCTTGATGCTATGTCTTCAGGCTGCCATTGCTTTTGATGGCTTATCTTTAAGTTTGATGGATCTTAGAGCCATTCAAGTTTCATGTTATTTCCTTTTATTTTCCATTCACAACTTACTTTTATAGGAGGTGTCTATGCATTTCATCTTCTTTCCTTACTATTTTGTAATTCACTTTCTGTTGCTGCCATTTCACTGAAATTGCAAACATACCAGAAGAAGTTAAAAAAAAGTCTTCAAGTCAGATTTCAAAAACTTTTTCAGTCATTTTATTGACACAATCTAGAATTCAATACTATTTTACCCTACAAAAATTCTTATTTTGAATTATGATTCACCATAGCCTCACAGTTTTCTCATATTTTTACTTGTTCTCTCTTCTTTATCAGATATGACAGTCTGTTTCTATCTAGTAAATGTGAGTGTTTTCATTTATTCATTAGTTCAGTCAATACGCATCGAATTTTTTCTTTGTGCCCAAATGATCATTAGGCACAAAGAATATGGAGACAAATGAGATCAGTCTTTACCTTCTGCTATCTTTATTTTATTGATTAATGCATATCTAAATAAAAAAGTGAACAAGATGAAGAGAGTAGTTAAATTTGGGAAGAAAATTATGGGAATTATATAAACGTATTTTGAATGCCTATATTTCAGTGGCTTTAAAATAAGTCGTTGCAAGAATTAGTTTATTTCAGTATTTTCAAGTCGAAGCCTGTAATTTAAAGTTCAGCTCGGATGCTTCTCAAGTATAACCAGTGTATGGAATTTTTTGTTCTTGATTCTTTTCTTGCTCAGGATCACATCCATGAAAGAAAAAGTCTATAAATTTGGTGAGTGTGGGTAATTTGCCCAGATGTGTCATCTAAGAGAGTATATTATGAAGATGTTGCAAAATGACATATAGAGATTGATAGAAAATATTTTTATCATGTAAATACTGGGACTTCTCATGTTTGAGACTGATTTTATTTAGGCTACCTGGACTCTAGAAGACTTAACGGTCAATATTTAATTATTGGCTGGTTATCAGAGATTGGGAAAGCTTACACGGTTTCGAATGGCTCAAATCTTGTCTGACTCTGAGGTTGTTCTCATCTTGAATTGATACACAGATGCTTTTTATAAAAAAATAGAACACTGGTTACGTGTTTTATGCAACAGTATTCATGACGCTTCAAATGATCACTGTTTGCAGTATGTTCTAACATGTTTATTGTGGGCAAGTTTTGTGAGCTCAAATTTGAAACTTGCTTGTTATAATGCTGATCAAAGATCCACAAGGAATGAGTGCTTCTAAGTTGGAAAATACATAGATAGAAAAGGAAAGATTAGTTTAGCGTTTTGAATTTTTAACTCATGAAAGAAGAAAAAAAAAAAACCTCTATGGAAGGAAGTTGTAAATAATATCTAATATCATGTAGCCAAGTGGAAATCATGACTATCAGGCCCCAAATCTAATTGTAGTGGTGAATTGTAGTGACTGCTCAATGTGCGAGCTCATAGATGTCTCTAATTTCCCTAATATTATATCAGGAAACTGAGTAGAAATGAGTGGGACCCTGAGATTTAGAGAGGGATATTTCAGGAGACACAGACAACTTAGAAACTTGTACTTCTAAAACTCCTTGAACTTCTTTTATGGGCTAAATGATACCCTCCTTCTCTATCTGAAAACACTAATTTTGTGTTGTGTAAAACGTTGTAATAACTTAGCATGGCATAGTGTTCCAGCAAGGGAAACTACGGTTTCCAGAAGATCCAACTCTACCACTTCTCAATGCTTCACTTCAAGAAGAGAATTGCAAAGTCCACCCACATATACAACAACATGAGGCACAATTTCATCACTTTGATGGACTGAACTAGAGGCTCATTTTTCATGTTAAGGAAAAACTATTAAAAATAACACTTTATCAGGCCAACTGCTTATAAAGATGCATTTATCCACTACTTTGAAGTTAATGTGTTGGTCCAAATAGTTAATTATTTCATTATCAGGCATTTGGTTGGATAATTAAAGCCTGGATTTAACATGGCTTATAGTAAATAAAGTTGAAATTTGATAACATTTTTTATATTCTATATGAAAATAACCTATAGGCTGAGGGAAAAGGGAATGTTAGAGGAGATGTATTATGTGCAGTATGCTCAGAATCCATTTCACCATCTCAGTGACATTAAAAAATGCATTCCTGCTAAGCATATCAATATCCCTGAAAATCTCTGTTGTGTTTTTCTTCTGTAGAGTAGAGATGAAAGTGAAAGATGCTGCAATAAAATTGGGAACCACTATTTCAGTGGAAAGAAGAGACACCCATAATGCTAGAGGATGGTTGGGTTATATTAACTACAAAATACTTGATTTGGAAAAGTACCAAATCCAGCCACAGGACTGAAATTGTAGAGTGTTTCAACTTACAGGTAACCGTGGCATTGGCTAATTGCTCAGATTACTTTTCGGAATAAAATGTATGAACAGCCTACTATGATGTTGCTTCATCTTTTATGATTATATGAAGTAGATATCCTATGTGTATACACACACACATATCCTATATACCTTATACACGTATTGAACATGTGTGTGTGTGATTAGATAGACAGATAGATAGATATTAGATAGATGTATAGATAGAGAAATAGAGAGGTAGATTAGATAGAGAGATAGATAGATACATATATAGATGATTAGGTTGCCTATAGACACCTTGTGATATTCATCTTATAACTCAGAAATTCCAAGTTTGCTTCCTATGTCTGTAGTAGATACCAAAGTTAAATAAATCTTTAACAAAATCTAGTAAGAGTATCTCAGGATTTTGGAGCTAAACTATCACCTATTTTCCTGAAATGTCTTCTCCATTAGAAAAATAGTCCCTGATTTACTATTGAGTTCTGGTGGATACTTACTATTAATATTTGTCCATGGGCACCAAGAACCTATGCTACCTGAGATGGCCATTCTGTTGTGACAACAACAAAAATATAACTGAACATTAACAGCAATATTCTACTGTTAATGAACATAGAAATATAAGAAAAGGACCGAGAAATTTCAGATAAACAAGAAAATCACTTTAGCAAATGGATAAGGCTCTCATGGAACTGAGCAATGTTTTTAAACCAATCTCAATAAACCTGCCTAGAGATTCATGAGGTAATTTCTAATTTAAAGAACAAAACACAGAGTTACAGTCCCACGCAGGAGTGTCTCTTAAAAAATATTTAAACAGGCCGGGTGTGGTGGCTAACGCCTGTAATCCCCGCCCTTTGGGAGGCTGAGGCCGGCAGATCACGAGGTCAGGAGGTCGAGACCATCCTGGCCAACACGGTGAAACTCCAACTCTACTAAAAATACAAAAAATTAGCCAGGCGTGGTGGCGGGCACCTGTAGTCCCAGCTACTCGGGAGGCTGAGGCAGGAGAATGGCATGAACCCGGGAGGCTGAGCTTGCAGTGAGCCGAGATAGCGCCACTGCACTCCGACCTGGGAGAAAGAGCGAGGCTCCATCTCAAAAAAAAAAAAAAAAAAAAAAATTAAAAGAAATCCTTTTAATGGGCAAAATATCAAGCAGGACATATAAATAACTGTCTTTTTGGGGGGAAGGTGGAGGAGCAGAGAATGGCCTGTGTCACAGATCTACAGAATCATAGGTAGTACCTAATGAATTGACTGGTTTGTTAAGGATATGGAAATAATCTTAGTGAAAAATTAATGGAAAGATATTAGAGGTAGACTTACGTGGGTTTACCTCTTGTAATTGGCAGAAATTACTTAGAAGGCATGCACTCTAGGAACTGCCTCAGCAATAAGGTGGATTGAATAAGCAGTCCTATGGAAATCAGTCTTTTCCTCCAGACTTCCAGAATTTGATCGTAAAGTTTATTTTTAAAAAGGAACGGTGGTGTCTAGGCCAGAGACTATATATAAGTTTATGACATGGACTTTACCCTATCAAGGCTGATCTGGCTACTACAGCTGCTACATGCTCAATATGTTAATAGCAGATGTCAACCTGATCCCTCCTCAGCATGGCATCATTCCCTAAGGTTCTAGCCAGCCAAAGGTACATTACATACATCACCTTTCATCATACAACATGCATTCTTTTTTTCATAGTACATATAATTTAAAAAAAACAGAATTTTCCACATCTTCTCTTTATTATTTCTGTGGCATCAAGATCTGTGAACATGAAGGACCCATAGTCAAATCATGATATTAATCTCAACATTGAGTATGAACAGGAAATATATTCACAGCCAAGGAAATGCAACAAGTTCTGATGTCTATGAAATGTGCTGATTTTACAAAGTTCCCCATTATCTAATGAAGATCCTGAAAGTTTTACCTGAGAGACAAAACTGATTTTATGGTCTTAAAGAATGCAGTATGTGCTTTAAATTAGAATCTGATAGCTGATATCTTCCATATTTTAGTTTAAGTACATGGGTCTAGAATTCAAGGGATTTAAAAAGGGAATGGATTCTCTCAAAAGTATGCTCCATTATTCTTCCTAGACTACATTTTTTATTATTGCAACCTTGAGGCAATTTGAAGGTTGTCAATCACAAGAGAGGAATATGGGATCCAAATATGGTAATATGGGATGCATATTACCTATGGATTTGGCCACAATTTACTTAGATTGGAAGCTGAGAGTGCCTCTTGATTATTCTGAGCTACCGTGTTTTAGACTTTGGCCAGAGAAAGCATTACTCTCCTGGCTGTGGTTATTGATCCAAAATACCAAAGATAAACTAGGATGCTAAAATATGTTGAGTGTAGTCTAAATTATATCTAATATCTACATATTACAATAATATATCTTAATACTTTGGTATTCAATAATAAAATTCAGTGAAAAGTAATGGCAAATCATTAAGACAAAACATATTATTACATTGATTTGAAATTGATGAAATTTTGGATAATTCTACTAGTTAAAGAACTTTGACCAGAGGAAGTGCTGCCAGAGAATAAGGGACTCATGCAATGTTTACAAACAAAATAAGTTAAACAACCAGCTTCAGCCTCCTGATTAACTCTAAGGGACGATCTTATAAGAGCTGTGCAAAAGCACTCTCACTGATGTGACCTGGTGTCTGCTTTGTGAGGGATGAGACTTTCCACATTTGACTAACAGCTGTTAGGGAAAGTTGATCCTCGGTCTGTCTCTCTCTCTCTGTCTCTGTGTGTGTGTGTGTGTGTGTGTGTGTGCGCGCGCGCGTGCGTGTGTGTCTGTGTGTGTGTATCCATGTATATCCTGCAGTTACACTGACTAATCCAGTTAGCATTACTCAGGAATTTTTGCCAGCTGGTCTTCTAATGATATTCAGACAAAGAGAGATAACTGCAGAACATCAAAGAGAAGGAGGAGAGAAAAAGATCCTAACTGGTCTTTCTCTACCTTGGCCTCGCCTTGCTTTCAGTGGCTGTCTCTCTCTGCAACCCCATCTCTTACCATGGTATCTTGTTTCCACAGTTCCACTTCTTAAGGAACTCTAAAATGTCACTTCTTTTACTTTTCCTTTCCAATCTAGGGTTGATGGAGAGTTTCTTCTCTTGGTAAGTCATAGTTCCTAGTTTATTTTCTTAGCTCTGTTAACATTACTGGGAATAGTAACATCCTAACGCTGAATTATCATGGGGATACACCTGTGAATAAAATAAAGCCCCTCAGCTTTCAGGCAAAACAAAACAAACTCATCAGCAAGGAGACCCCAGGCAGATTCAGTGGCTTTGGCAAGGCCGGAGGTTAGTCACACCTCATTACTCCCCTTCCCTATAACTGCCACAGGACTTTATTTTCTAGTAATTGAACAGACACCAATTCCTGAAAAAAAAATGACTGAAAGGTGTTTCCACCAACGTTGACAGACTGTCTCACATCATGCCTAGACTCCCCTCCCTTACTGTGGTTTCTCTAGGACAGCTGACCGGACTTACAAAGCTTTCTTTCCTAAGCAATAACGACTGACCACAGACTGGTTCTGACCAGCCCACGATGACTGTGTACAAGGCGCCTTTACGCCCTCTGATTGACTTTTTGATATAAAGAGACAAGTTTCAGTTCATGCTAATGTTAACTCTCTGTGCCAAAGTAAACATGGGATGAACATACATGTTTGTTCACGATGCATGTGTTTGGTCTTCTTCATAAATATTCCTAGGATTATTATATATCCTACTGAATATGTATGCATAACTGGTAGGGTCCTGTTAGGCATAAAGCCCAGCCCCTATTTTTTGTCTCTGAATCATATGCTTTTGGTATTAGCTGGAGACTCTGTTTGCTAGCCTGCAGATTATAACTCTTTGTAACAAATAAATCTCTCCTTTTTCTTCTTCCACATATTTCACGGTGTTTCATTAACACATTTTCCTGAAGCTCCTAAGCACCTAACTAGCTCCTAAACTGACAATTTCAATATAATCCAGTAAATTATTTTTATCCATGCATATATTTTAAAAAGTCAATTGACTGGAATAATTGAGAGGGGAAAAGAGACAACCAAGTCTGACTCTTCAGGACTGAATTTAAGCCAAGTGTTGAGAGTATTCCTATTTGGAAATGAATATATTGTTCCCTTTGTCCAGAAATCATGGTACAAGGGCTTTGAAAAGATAGTTTTATGTAGACAACTTCCACTAAAAAAACACCTGCACAGAATTCCATTTGAGTTTGCCTTCTTCCCTACTTCTCAAATGCCAGGCATCAAAAATAAATGGAGTATTATATCTATCCTTCAAGTTTGGAAACTAAATAAAATAATTGTCTCAGCCTAGAAACAAGTTTAAGGCACTATACAAATTCAGAGCAAATACTGAGAAAGAACGATTAAAAAAAATGAGATGATAACCATTTACACAATATTATTATTTTTTTCTAAATGACTAAGAAGGCAGTCAAGCATAACATAAGGTATGGTCTGAATGTGCCCTCCAAAATTCATACATTGAAACTGAATTGCCAATGTGTTAGTATTACGAAATGGGCCTTTAAGAGATGATGAGGTCATGAACGCCAAACCTTCATGAATGAAATTAGGGGCCTTATAAAACGGCTTGGAAGAATGGCCTTCTTCTCTTCCACTCTTTGCCATGTAAGAACACAGCATTGGCCCACTATTTATCTTCCATCTTTTCTGCCCTGTGAGAACACCAAGAAGGCACCTTCTATGGCCTTCAGCAGATGCCGAAACTGCTGGTGTCTTGATCTAGGACTTTCCAGCTTCCAGAAATGTGTGAAAATAAATTTCTCTTCTCTATAGATTGATGAATCTCTGTTTTTTTTTAAAGCAGCAGAAACAGGTTGAGACAATATGTGAATCCCCAAAAGAGAATATTTGAAATAAAATAAGAATGTGAGGGTAATAGATACTAGATCAAAAATCTGATTATGAAACAAAATCATAAAAGAGATAGGTGAGATGTTAAATTAATTTGTGAAAAATAACACTTGAAAGAATTGATAAATAAATTAGAAACAGAAAGCAATGCTTATGACATTAAAGTGAATTTACTAATTGAAATTAAGGCAATCTCAACGAGCTAAGAATAATAAAAATTAATTAAAATAATTAAACAGAAAGTAATACAGAATGAGGATGATCAAAATATTTTAACATAGGGACAACTGAAATCTGATGTTCCAAAAGTAGAGAAAAAATGGAACTGAAAGTTATCCTAATAGTCAAACAAAAATTAATTTATAAAATAAAAAATGAATATATTAAATCTTGGATTAGCTGTGTTATAAAGACACGCTATTAGCCTGGAAAATGTATAAACTTTATAAAAATATACTAAAATTAAGCTTCTGAGTTTCAAATATAATGAATTTTTTCTAGTCAAAATGGAAACTTTTAAAAAAGAAAATAATTTGACAGACCTCAAAAGTTCTTTAGTAGCATTTAAAGCTAGAAGATTGAATATTATTTACACAGTTTTGAAGGGAAGAAAGTGAGAGCTAAGTACATGATATTAAGATTTAGATTATGGTCATTCTCACATAAATGCAATGAGTAAATATTGCCAAACGTGGTCTCAGAGAATTAATATCCATGAGTCTTTATTGAAAGCAAATTCTGTATGACTTGTTCAAACCAGAAAAAGTTCAAAATATTCTGGAATAATCTCTGATTCAATAATGAACATTGAATTCCTTCAAATATAGCAAAAAGACCAAAGAAATGTCAAGCATATAAATGTCAGAACTATTGACAAGTTATAATTATGACATAAATCATATAAATTGGGGATGAATTACTTCCATAGCAGAAGTTTAGCTAATGGCTAAAATTAAAATACAGGTTTAAAAATAATGACTAAAACTATGCATACATATATCATACTATTTCTTAATGTTAGAGACATCGCTCAGAGAAAAAACAATATATAAAGATAGATATCTAAAATTCAGTAGAGATTAGAGTTCCAGTTCAATATCTTTCAGCTAAATTAAATAAAATTATACTTAAAAATCCACAGATAGTATTAATCCATTAGTGTGGATAACCCCCAAAAAAGGCTGTCACACTGGCCCTTTGCTCTTGCTGGTGGAGGGCAGCTGCCCCACATGACGAGGCAAAGGGCCCACTTAGCTGTTAACACTTAAGCCATCCACAGATGGCTGAGCTGAAAGAGCACTGTAACACACCCTCTGGAGCTTCAGGGTGTAACAGGCATCTTTACCTAGATGATGCCATGGGGTCCGCACAGAGTTTTCTCATGCTGCTGTCCAAAAGCAGCTGGCCAGACCCCGTACTTGCTTGCCTAAGTGCTCCTTCCCACAGTGGGTTGAGCCAGGCAAGCTGAGTAAATGGAGTTTGTTCCGGCCAGTGTCCAAAAGTGGTTGTCCAGTTCCTGCACTTGCTCACTCCCGGTTCCTACACTTGTTTGCTTGCGTGCTCCCTCCTGCAAGGGGTACAGGGACAGGCTGAGTAAATGAGACACCCCTGTGGTGAGTCCCGCAAAGGGGTCAAGAAAATATCCTGCATCAATAGGTTAGACTTTATACACAGTGCTACTTATCTGGAGGTTTATTAATGACTGCTGTTAAGATATTTAAAAAATTCCAGTTTCATCCATGTCCCTACAAAGGACGCGAACTCATCATTTTTTATGGCTGCATAGTATTCCATGGTGTATATGTGCCACATTTTCTTAATCCAGTCTATCGTTGTTGGACATTTGGGTTGGTTCCAAGTCTTTGCTATTGTGAATAGTGCCACAATAAACATACGTGTGCATGTGTCTTTATAGCAGCATGATTTATACTCCTTTGGGTATATACCCAATAATGGGATGGCTGGGTCAAATGGTATTTCTAGTTCTAGATCCCTGAGGAATTGCCACACTGACTTCCACAATGGTTGAACTAGTTTACAGTCCCACCAACAGTGTAAAAGTGTTCCTATTTCTCCACATCCTCTCCAGCACCTGTTGTTTCCTGATTTTTTAATGATGGCCATTCTAACTGGTGTGAGATGGTATCTCACTGTGGTTTTGATTTCCATTTCTCTGATGGCCAGTGATGATGAGCATTTCTTCATGTGTTTTTTGGCTGCATAAATGTCTTCTTTTGAGAAGTGTCTGTTCATGTCCTTTGCCCACTTTTTGATGGGGTTGTTTGTTTTTTTCTTGTAAATTTGTTTGAGTTCATTGTAGATTCTGGATATTAGCCCTTTGTTTGATGAGTAGGTTGCAAAACATCATTCTCAGTAAACTATTGCAAGGACAAAAAACCAAACACCGCATGTTCTCACTCATAGGTGGGAATTGAACAATGAGAACTCATGGACACAGGAAGGGGAACATCACATTCCGGGGACTGTTGGGGGTGGGGGGCGGCGGGGACAGCATTAGGAGATATACCTAATGCTAAATGACGAGTTAATGGGTGCAGGAAATCAACATGGCACATGGATACATATGTAACAAACCTGCACATTGTGCACATGTGCCCTAAAACCTAAAGTATAATAAAAAATAAAATAAAATTAAATTAAAAAAAAAGATATTTAAAAAATTCACTCTTGTCATTGTGTATACATTCATCTCTACAGCTGCCCTTTTGACCTTTATATGAATGATGTCATTAGGCTGATGAGTAAATACGGGAACTCACACCATACAGAACTACGATAAAGAGCTTTATAGATCCCATTACTTACACCATAAGTGATAAACGCTTTCTTTTTGAGATGACCTACTTTGTGGAATGGATGAGAATGAGATAAAGATTTCATTCAAGGGCAGAGCCAAGATGATGAACTACAAGCAGCTCATGTGTGCTGCTCTCAGAAACAGGAAACAAAAGGGTTAGTGGACCCTGACCCTGCAAGTCAGTCATTTGAGAAACCATGTCGGGATCCATCAAAGCAGCAAAGGAACAAAGACAGGAGAGAGGAGCAAAGCTGGGCACTGACCTGTTTAGACTTAGAACGGAGCAAGGAGAACCTCTCCAACATGAGAAAGGAAGAGTGAGTGACAGCTCTGAGGGGGATTCACACTTTCCACAGGGACCTGTACAAGAATAGGAATGTGAAAATCTCCCTTCCCCGTCCCCAGCATCCCCGCAGTGTGCTTCTTGATTGAGGCCGAGAGCTACCCAAACATTTTGCCAGGTGAACTTACAAGGAGATCTTATAAGCTTGGGCCCAAGAGAAGACCAGCAATGATGCCACAGGTAAAACAGAAGACAGAGTTGTGGCGCCTGGTAGCAGTAAGATTGCTCCCTTTCCTGGAAGGGGTTTAGCACCATTTTCCAGCCCAGCTGTCCTGCTTTGGCCCAAACTTGGCTGGATACTCCACCAATCCAGCTACTAGTAGCCAAATGGGCAATGCTTATTCGAGATTCCAGCCCACTGGTCACATTTTAGTGTAAACTCAGCTGGAGTGCATAGTCTCCTCATGTCCCAGGAAACACCCAGACGGCAGGGCATGTGACCTCACTCAGCCACACCGATTATAGCCAGGTGAGCAATGCCTCTAGAACTTCTGGCCCAGTAGCCCTGAATCTGTGTGTACTCAGCTAGGGCATGCAGCATTCCATTGGTCCGGGAAACACCTAGGTGAAAGAGTGCATGAGGTTGCTCAGCTCCATCACTAGTAGTCAGGTGGGCAATACCTGTTCGAGCATCGGACTCAGCGGTCCTGCTTCTGTGGGAATTCAGGTAGTAGGTACAGCCTCTTGTTGTCCCAGGGAGCACCCATACAGGAGGGCAGGTGTCCCCCACAATTACTGCTGCTGATAGTTGGGCAAGCCAAACCTGCTAGAACTTTCTGCCCAGCAGTTCTACTGCTGTCTGAATTCGCTGGGCAGCACATCCTGCTATTGCCTTGGAAACACCCAGACTACAGGGCAGACAACTCCACTTACCCCTACCTCCAATAGTCAGATGGGCCATACCCGTTTAGAGCTTCCAATCAGTATCCCCCCTTCCATCTGAATTCTGCTGACAGGTGTAACCCTGGGCTGCCCCAGAAAGCATATACACAACACATTAGGGCTGGCCTGTAAAGGATATGTTGTGTCTGCCAACAGTGGCCCCTGCCTGAGAAAGCTCCACGGACCAGAACAATCAACAATAGAAGCAGGGATATGGAGACAGTAATTGGAGACAAAACACAAACAATCCACTATTCCAAACCCAGGAGTGGACTAGAATTGAAGCCAGTCAACCAAACCCACGTAATATCATAGTCACTCACAGGAGAAAAAAGTAAAAAATTCCATTCAAAGGACAATAACTTCAAATAATAAAGGAATATCAGTCCACACAAATGAGAAAGAATGAGTGCAACAACTCTGGCAACTCACAAAGTGAGAGTGCCTTCTTCCTTCCAAATGACTGCACTAGTTCTCCAGCAAAGTTTATTAACCAGGCTGAAATGGCCAAAATGACAGAAATAGAATTTAAGATATGGATAGGTATAAAGACCATTGAGATTCAGGAGAATGTCAAAACCCAATTCAAAAATGCTAAGAATCACAATAAAACAATGCAGGAGCTGAAAGATGAAATAGCCATTATATAAAAGAACCAAACTGATCTGTTAGAGCTGAAAAACATACTACAAAAATTGCATAATGCAATCACAAATACTAAGGACAGAATAGGCTAAGCTGAGGAAAGAATCTTAGAGCTTAATGCTAGGCTCTCAAAATAACTCAGTCAGAAAAAAATAAATAAAAATAATAATCTCTGAGAAATCTGGAATTATGTAAAGAGACAAAATATATGACTCATTGGCATCACCGATAGAGACAGGGAGAAAGCAAGCAACTTGGAAAGTATATTTGAGGATATCATCCATAAAACTTTCCCAAACTAACTAGAGAGGCCAACATTCAAATTCAACAAATGCAGAGAACACCTGCAAAAAGACACCCATCCCCAAGACACATAATCATCAGATTCTCCAAATTTGAAATGATATTTTAAAAAATGTGAAAGGTGACTAGAAAGAAGAGACTGTTCTCCTACAAAGGGAACCTCTTCAGACTAACAGCAGGCTTTTAAACAGAAAATCTACAAGCCAGAAGAGTTTGGGGACATATACTCTCAGCATTCTTCAAGAAGGAAATTTCCAAGCAAGATTTCCTATCCAGCCAAATTGATGTATAATGAAGGAGAAATAAGATTCTTTTCAGATAAGTAAATTCTGAGCAAATTTACCACAAAACCTGACTTTAAAAAGTCCAGGAAAAGTGATGAATATGGAAACGAAAGATGGCTACAAACCACTACAAAAACACATGTAAGTGGCTGGGCGCAGTGGCTCACGCTTGTAATCCCAGCACTTTGGGAGGCCGAGGTGGGCGGATCACGAGGTCAGGAGATCGAGACCACGGTGAAACCCCATCTCTACTAAAAATACAAAAAATTAGCCAGGCGTGGTGGCGGGCGCCTGTAGTCCCAGCTACTCGGAGAGGCTGAGGCAGGAGAATGGCGTGAACCCGGGAGGCGGAGCTTACAGTGAGCCGAGATTGCGCCACTGCACTCCAGCCTGGGTGACAGAGCGAGACTCCGTCTCAAAAAAAAAAACACATGTAAGTACTGAGATTGCTGACACTATAAAGTAACCACACAAACAAGTCTGCATTATAATGAGCTAACAATACAATAACAGGATCAAATCTGCACACATCAATACTAACCTTCAATATAAATAATCTAAGCATCCCTCAAGTGGCACAGAGTGACAAGCTGTATAAAGAAGCAAGACCCAATGTCATGCTATCTTCAAAAGATCCATCTCTCATGCTATGACATCCACAGGGTCAAAATAAAGGGATGGAGAAAAATCCATCAAACAAATGGAAAACAACAACAACAAAAAAAGCAGGGCTTGTAATCCTAATTATAGATCAAATGGATTTTAAGAAAGGTAAAGAACAGCATTATATAATGGTAAAAGGTTCAATTCAACAAGAAGAACTAACCATCTTAAATATGTATGTACCCAACAATACAGCACCAACATTTATAAAGCAAGTTATTTTAAATCTATGGGGAGACTGAGATTCCTATACAATAATAGCAGGAGACCTCAACACCCCACCGACAATATGAGACAGATCATCAAGGCAGAAAATTGACAAAGATATTCATGACCTGAACTCAAAACTTGACCAAATGGACCTAATAGACATCTACAGAAGTCTTTACCCAAAACAGTAGAATATACATTCTTCTCATAGCCATGTGGCTCATACTTCAAAATTAACCACATAATCAGACAAAATACAATAATCAGCAAATTCAAACAAAAAAAATCATATCTACCATTCTCACAGACCAAGCACAATAGTAACAGAATAGTAAGAGCATCACTCAAAACCATACAATTACATGGGAAAAAAAAAACTACTACTGAATGATTTTTGCAGAAATAAAGAAATTCTTTGAAATTAATAAGAACAAAGATACAAAATACCAAATACTCCAGAACACAGTTAAACAGTTTTAGAGGGAAGTTGATAGAATTGAATGCCTACATGAAACATTTTAAAATATTTCAAATTAACAAACTATCATCACAACTAGAAGAACAAAGGACGCAAAAGCAAACCAACCCCAAAGCTATCCGAAGAAAAAAAAAATAGTCACAGTTGAACTGAAGAAAATTGAGATACAAAACAACAAAAACAACAACAACAACAAATCAATGAATCCAGAAATTAGTTCTTTTTAAGAATTAAAAAGAAAAGTACACTTCTAGCTAGAGTAAAAAGAAAAGAAAACAGACAGAATATCCCAATTAATCTCAACTGCAGATGACCAAGGGGATTTTTCCACCAACTACACAGAAAAACAAACAACAAAAAATCAAAGCCTAAAATGAAAACAACACTCCAAGCACACAAGTTACAAAATCCAAAGGAAATAGATAAATTTATAGACACGTTCATCCTACCAAGATTGAATGTGGAAGAAATTAAATCCCTAAACAGACTAACAACAAGTTCTGAAATTGAATAAGTAATAAGAAGTCCGCCCACCAAAAATAGCCCAGGACCACGTGGAGTCACAGCCAAATTCCACCAGATGTATAGAGAAAAGATTATACCACAATTTCTTCTAAACTCTTCCAAAAAAAAATGAGAAAGAGGTACTGCTTCCCAACACATTATATGAAGACAGCATCATCCTGATACCAAAATCTGACAGAGACACAAGAAAAAATGAAAACCTCATCCCAATATCCTTGATGAACATAGATGCAAAAATCCCTAACAAAATACCAGCAAACTAAATGCAGAAGCACATCAAAAAGCTAATCCACCATAATCAAGTAAGCTTTATCCATGGGGTGAAAGGTTGATTCAACATATGGAAATCAATAAATATTGTTCATCTCATAAACAAAACTAAACACAAAAAACACGTGATTATTTCAAAAGATGCAGAAAAGACTTTCAATAAATCTATGACAAAACGACTGCCAACATAATATGGAATGGACAAAATTTGGAAGCATTCCCCTTGAAAACTGGCACAAGACATGGATGCCCTTTCTCACCCCTCTTATTTAACATGGTACTGGAAGTCTGGCTAGAGATATCAGGCAAAGCAAATAAATATAGGGCATCCAAATAGAAAGAGGAAAGTCAAACTCTCCATGTTTGCAGATGACATGATTCTATATCTAGAAAACCACAAAGTCTTTTCCCAAAAGCTTCTTGTTTTGAGAAACAATTTAAGCAAAGTCTCAGGATACAAAACCAAGGTTCAAAAACCAGTATAATTTCTATACATCAACATCCTTCAGGTTGACAGCCAAATCAGGTACATAATCCCATTCAAAATTGACACAAAAAGGACAAAATACTTAAGAATATAGCCAACCAGGTAGGTAGATCTTTACAATGAGAATCACAAACCACTCCTCAAAGAAATCAGAGAGACACAAACAAGTGGAAAAACATCTCATGCTTATGGATAAGAAGAATCAGTGTCATTAAAATGGCCATACTCCCCAAAGCAGTTTACCAGATTCAGTATTATTTCTATCAAACTACCAATGTCATTCTTCCCAGAATTAGAAAAATAAAAACTATTTTCAAATTCCTTTGGAACCAAAAAGAGCCCAAATAGCTAAGGCAATTCCAAGTAAAAAGAACAAAGCTGGAGGCATCACATTACCTTAGTTCAAACTATACTACTGAACTATAGTCACCAAAACAGCATGCTGCTAGTACCAAAACAGGCACATAAACCAATGGATCAGAATAGAGGGCCTAGAAGTAATGTTGCACACCTACAACCATCTGATCTTTAACAAAACTGACAAAAACAAGCAATTGGGAAAATATTATCTATTAAATAATCAATGTTGGAAAAACTAGTTAGCTATATGCAAAAGAATGAAATGGGGACAGTTGTTTTCACCATATACAAACATCAACTCAAGATGGAAGAAAGACAAATGTAAAACTTAAAACTATAAATAGGCTGGAAGATTACCTAGGCAATACCATTCTGGACATAGGAACTGGCCAAGATTTTATGGGAAAGGTCCAGCTTAAATTTTCACTTTAAGCTGGTCCCAGCTATGTTCTGTGTACAATGATTTAACTTTCATCTGGAAAGGGCACTGTTAGTCAATCTACCTTTCCAATTAGTAGAGTGGCCATAAGGATTACAGTACTGATCTTCTGTGAATTTGAGCAAGGGCTTAGAAAATGTATTAGTCTGTTTTCATGCTACTAAGAAAGACATACCTGAGACTGGGTAATTTATAAAGGAAAGAGGCTTAATTGACTCACAGTGCCACATCTCTAGGGAGGCCTCACAATATGGTTGAAGGCAAAGGAGGAGCAAGCACATGTTTTACATGGCGGCAGGCAATATAAGGTGTGCAAGGGAACTCCCCTTTATAAAACCATCAGATCTCATGAGATTTATTCACTATCATGAGAACAGCAGGGGAAGATCCACTCCCATGATTCAATTACCTCCCACCAGGTTTCTTCCATAACACGTGGGAATTATGGGAGCTACAATTTAAGATGAGATTTGGGTGGTGACACAGCCAAACCATATCAGGCAATGAGATTGACGTTTCTTCTGTGAGATTTTTGACTATTGATCTTACAGAAAATAAACAACCCCATCTTCACTAAACATTGTGCAAAATCTTGTCTTTCTTGTGAAGGTAAAATTCTCCCTATTACCAACGTGCAGCATCATAGAGGAAAATAAAATTTTCACATATACTTCTAACTAGAAACAGTAAAGAAATGTCAGAGACATAGTTAGGCTGCTTCCTTCTTCTGACAAGTAGAGCTGTCTAGTCTCCTGTAGAATCATTATGATTCTAATACTTACAGCTTAAATGCATTATCAGTGATCACAAGTAAAAGCATGAAACAAAATTGGATTAGAAAATGAGTAGATGATAAAGAGTAATTCTTCTCATGGTGCATGGAACTGTTACTTGAACAGCATAATTTAACCAACCAACAAAGTTGTTTGCAAAGATACTAAAATATTCTTTGTAAGGAAGCCCAAGAGAGTACTGAGCTCTTTGCTTTTGAAATAGGCAGTATGCCAATTTGCAACCAAAAAGTATTAATAAAATGATCTTCATTTCTCTTAGGCAAGCACTGAGTATTATTTTCTTCATGTTGATACCTTCCATTGTTAATAGGGCTAAGACGAAATTTCTTAGAAAGAAAATACACAGTTAATATATTTGTTTTACGTTTTTATTTTGTTTTCTTTAGGTGGAATTTCACTCTTGTTGCCCAAGCTGGAGTGCAATGGCATTATCTCAGGTCACTGCAACCTCCGCCTCTCAGGTTCAAGCGAGTCTCCTGCCCCAGCCTTCCAAGTAGCTGGGATTACAGGGATGTGCCACTACATCCAGTTAATTTTTGTATTTTTAGTAGAGACGGGGTTTCATCATGTTAGCCAGGCTGGTCTTGAACTCCTGACCTCGGTGATCTGCCTGCCTTAGACTCCCAAACTGCTGAGATTACAGACATGAGCCAAAAATACATAGTAATATATTTGAATAGAAGATAACACAATTAAACTCTTGTGATATTTGTTTTTACATTAATGCAAAAGGGCTCCTCTGCCTCACTGATGTGCAAATTACCATGTGATTATGACACTAGCTGTACACCTTTAGTTTGAAGTTTAGCACAATAGTGGACATCAGTGGTGATCTGTCAGAACCCACTGTAAACTGATGGTGGTAAGTGGCCATCATAAGAGGATCCTTTGCCTTTGGAAAGGAGAGGAAAGACAGAAAAGGCTTTGTATTGTGCTTTGAGTGCCAGCTTAGCCAGAGCAGAATAAAACATCAAGTCAATTTCTGACGTTCTTGACTCCAATCTCTGGCTCCCAGGCAGCATCTCTGAACATGCCTGGGGCCTGGGCCAACAGACAACCCTAAAAGAATGGGTTTTGGCAAGGCCCAGTCCTGTACTGACTTCAGATCTAATCCAGCAAAGTTACAGTGGTGGTGGCCATGGGGTTGCTGGTATCTCTGCATTCACAGTTCCAGGTGGCTCAGCACAGAGGGAGAAATTCCATTTGTTTGGAAGAAAGTAGTGAAAAAGAGCAAGAGTCTCTGCCTGGTAATCCAGAGAATTTTTTCAGATCTTATCCAAAATCACTAAGGCAATATTTCCATGAGTCTGCAAAAGCCACAGCATTACTGCATTTGGGGCCAAAGTTTCTGAATACATGGAAAGCCATTCCAAGAAGGACAGGCAGAAACAAACTCAGACTGTGAAGACTACAACAAATACCTAACTCTTCAATTTGCAGACACCAACGAACATCTACAAGCATCAACACCAACCTCATTAAATTAGTCACCAGGGACCAATCCTTGAGAAACAGAGATATATAGTCTTTCTAAAAGAAATTCAAATTAACTGTTTTAAGGAAACTCAAAGAAATTCAAGATAACACAGAGAATGAATTCAGAATTTTATTAGATAAATTTAAAGAAGAGATTGAAATTATAAAAAAGAATCCAGCAGACATTCTAGAGTGGAAAAATGCAATCGACATGCTGAAGAATGCATCAGAGTCTCTGAATAGTAGAATTGATAAGGCAAATGAAAGAATTATGGATGAGCATGGTGGCTCACGTCTGTAAACCCAGCCCTTTGAGAAGCCAATGGCGGGAGGATCATTAGAGCCCGGGAGTTTTAAACAAGCCTAGGCAATACAGGGAGATCTCATCTCTATAAAAAGATAAAATAATTAGCCAAGCAAGGTTCTGCAAATCTATAGTTTGAACTACTCAAGAGGCTGAGGTGGGAGCACCACTTGAGCCCAGGAGGTCAAGTTTGTGCTGAATTATGATCAAGCCACTGAACAGCAGCCTGAGTGACACAGGGAGACCCAGTCTCCAAGATAATAATAATAACGATAAATTTGGTGAGCTTGTAGACAGGCTAATTGAAAATACGCAGTCAGAGGAGACAAAAGAAAAAAGGAGTAAAAATCAATAAAGCACTAAAACAGACCAAAAAGATTTAGAGAATAGCCTCAAAAGGGCAAATCAAAAAGTTATTTTCCTTAAAGAGGAGGTAGAGAAAGAGACAGAGGTAGAAGGTTTATTCAAAGGAATATCAGAAAACCTCCCAAACCTAGAAAAAGATATCAACATTCAAGTTCAAGAAGGTTATAGTACACCAAACAGATTTAACCTCCCCAAAAAAACTACTTCAAGACATTTAATATCAAATTCCCAAAGGTCAGGGATAAAAAAAGAATCCTAAAAACAGCAAAAGGAAAGAAAATATAACATATAATAGAACTACAGTAAGTCTATTGACACACTTTTCAGTAGAAGTCTTACAAGCCAGGAGAAAGTTGCATGATATTTTTAAAGGGCTGAAGAATAAAACTTCTACTCTAGAATGGTATGTCTAGTAAAAACATCCTTTAATCAAGAAAGAAAAATAAAGACCTTCTCAAACAAAAAAAAAGCTTATAGAGTTCATCAACAACAGACATGTAGCATAAGAAATGCTAAAGAGAGTTCTGGCTGAAAGAAAAGGATGTTAATAAGCAAGAAGAAATCACCTGAAGGTACAAAACTCATTGGTAATAGTAAGCACACAGAAAGCACAAAGTAGTGTAACACTGAAATTGTGGTGTGTAAACTTTTGACTTAAGGAGAAACGTAAATGACAAACAAATCAAAAAGGATAATGACAACAACTTTTTTATTCTTCTTTTTTAAATTCACCATTTTTATTAAAGTGCACAATTCAGTGGTTTTATCTTTTTATTTTTTATTATACTTTAGGTTCTAGGGCACAAGTGCACAATGTACAGGTTTTTTACATATGTATACATGTGCCATGTTGGTGTGCTGCTCCCATTAACTCGTCATTTACATTAGGTATATCTGCCAATGCTATCCCTCCCCCCTCCCCACCCCAAAACAGGCCAAGGTGTGTGATGTCCCCCTTCCTGTGTCCAAGTGTTCTCATTGCTCAATTCCTACTTATGAGTGAGAACATGCAGTGTTTGGTTTTTGTCCTTGCGATAGTTTGCTGAGAATGATAATTTCCAGCTTCATCCATGTCCCTACGAAGGACATGAACTCATCCTTTTTTATGGCTGCATAGTATTCCATGGACTATATGTGCCATATTTTCTTAATCCAGTCTGTCATTGTTGGACATTTGGGTTGCTTCCAAGTCTTTGCTATTGAGAATAGTGCTGCAATAAACATACGTGTTCATATGTCTTTATAGCAGCATAATTTATAGTCCTTTGGGTATATACCCAGTAATGGGATGGCTGGGTCAAATGGTATTTCTAGTTCTAGATCCCTGAGGAATCGCCACACTGACTTCCACAATGGTGGAACTAGTTTACAGTCCCACCAACAGTGTAAAAGTGTTCCTATTTCTCCACATCCTCTCCAGCACCTGTTGTTTCCTGACTTTTTAATGATCACCATTCTAACTGGTGTGAGATGGTATCTCATTGTGGTTTTGATTTGCATTTCTCTGATGGCCAGTGATGATGAGCATTTTTTCAAGTGTCTGTTGGCTGCATAAATGTCTTCTTTTGAGAAGTGTCTGTTCATATCCTTCGCCCACTTCTTGATGGGGTTATTTGTTTTTTCCTTGTAAATTTGTTTGAGTTCATTGTAGATTCTGGATATTAGCCCTTTGTCAGATGAGTAGGTTGCAAAAATTTTCTCCCATTCTGTAGGTTGCCTGTTCACTCTGATGGTAGTTTCTTTTGCTGTGCAGAAGCTCTTTAGTTTAATTAGATCCCATTTGTCAATTTTGGCTTTTGTTGCCATTGCTTTTGGTGTTTTAGACATGAAGTCCTTGCCCATGCCTATGTCCTAAATGGTATTGCCTAGGTTTTCTTCTAGGGTTTTTATGGTTTTAAGTCTAAAATGTAAGTCCTTAATCCATCTTGAATTAATTTTTGTATAAGGTGTAAGGAAGGGATCCAGTTTCATCTTCCTGCATATGGCTAGCCAGTTTTCCCAGCACCATTTGTTAAATAGGGAAACGTTTCCCCATTTCTTGTTTTTGTCAGGTTTGTCAAAGATCAGATAGTTGTAGATGTGTGATATTATTTCTGATGTCTCTGTTCTGTTCCATTGGTCTAGATCTCTGTTTTGTTACCAGTATCATGCTGTTTTGGTTACTGTAGCCTTATAATATAGTTTGAAGTTAGGTATCTTGATGCCTCCAGCTTTGTTCTTTTGGCTTAGGATTGTCTTGGCAATGCAGGCTCATTTTTGGTTCCATATGAACTTTAAAGTAGTTTTTTCCAATTCTGTGAAGAAAGTCATTGGTAGCTTGATGGGAATGGCATTGAATCTATAAATTATCTTGGGCAGTATGGCCATTTTCACGATATTGATTCTTCCTATCCATGAGCATGGAATGCTCTTCCATTTGTTTGTGTCCTCTTTTATTTCATTGAACAGTGGTTTGTATTTCTCCTTGAAGAGGTCCTTCACACCCCTTGTAAGTTGGATTCCTAGGTATTTTATTCTCTTTGAAGCAATTGTGAATGGGAGTTCACTCAGGATTTGGCTCTCTGTTTGTCTGTGATTGGTGTACAAGAATGCTTGTGATTTTTGTACATTGATTTTGTATCCTGAGACTTTGCTGAAGTTGCTAACCAGCTTAAGGAGATTTTGGGCTGAGACAAAGGGGTTTTCTAAATATACAATCATGTCCTCTGCAAACAGGGACAATTTGACTTCCTCTTTTTCTAATTGAATACCCTTTATTTCTTTCTTCTGTCTGACTGCCTTGGCCAGAACTTCCAACACTATATTGAATAGGAGTGGTGAGAGAGGGCATCCCTGTCTTGTGCCAGTTTTCAAAAGGAAGGCTTCCAGCTTTTGCCCATTCGGTATGATATTGGCTGTGGGTTTGTCATAAATAGCTCTTATTATTTTGAGATACATCCCATCAATACCTAATTTATTAAGAGATTTTAGCATGAAGGGCTGTTGAATTTTGTCAAAGGCCTTTTCTGCATCTATTGAGATAATCATGTGGTTTTTGTCTTTGGTTCTGCTTATATGTTGGATTACATTTATTGATTTGCATATGTTGAACCAGCCTTGCTTCCCACGGATTTAGCCCACTTGATCATGGTGGATAAGCTTTTTGATGTGCTGCTGGATTCAGTTTGCCAATATTTTATTGAGTATTTTTGCATCGATGTTCATCAGGGATATTGGTCTAAAATTCTCTTTTTTTGTTGTGTCTCTGCCAGGCTTTGGTGTCAGGATGATGCTGGCCTCATAAAATGAGTTACAGAGGATTCCCTCTTTTTCTATTGATTGGAATAATTTCAGAAAGAATGGTATCAGCTCCTCCTTGTACCTCTGGTAGAATTCAGCTGTGAATCTGTCTGGTCCTGGACTTTTTTTGGTTAGTAAGCTATTACTTATTGCCTCAGTTTCAGAGCCTATTATTGGTCAATTCAGAGATTCAACTTATTCCTGGTTTAGTCTTGGGAGGGTGTATGTGTCAAGGAATTTATCCATTTCCTCTAGGTTTTCTAGTTTATTTGCATAGATGTGTTTATAGTATTCTCTGATGGTAGTCTTTATTTCTGTGGGATCAGTGGTGTTATCCCCTTTATCATTTTTTTATTGCATCTATTTGATTCTTCTCTCTTTTCTTCTTTATTAGTCTTGCTAGCAGTCTATCAATTTTGTTGATCTTTTCCAAAAAACAGCTTCTGGATTCATTGATTTTTTGAAGGGTTTTTTGTGTCTCTATCTCCTTCATTTCTGCTCTGATCTTAGTTATTTTTTGCCTTCTGCTAGCTTTTGCATGTGTTTGCTCTTGCTTCTCCAGTTCTTTTAATTGTGATGTTAGGGTGTCAATTTTAGATGTTTCCTGCTTTCTCTTGTGGGCATTTAGAGCTTTTAATTTTCTTCTACACACTGCTTTAAACGTGTCCCAGAGATTCTGGTATGTTGTATCTTTGTTCTCGTTGGTTTCAAAGAACATCTTTATTTCTGCCTCCACTTCATTATGTACCCAGTAGTCATTCAGGAGCAGGGTTGTTCAGTTTCCATGTAGTTGAGTGGTTTTGAGTGAGTTTCTTACTCCTGAGTTCTAGTTTGATTGCACTGTGGTCTGAGAGACAGTTTGTTATAATTTCTGTTCTTTTACATTTGCTGAGGAGTGCTTTACTTCCAACTATGTGGTCAATTTTGGACTAAGTGAGATGTGGTGCTGAGAAGAATGTATATTCTCTTGATTTGGGGTGGAGAGTTCTGTAGATGTCTATTAGATCCGCTTGGTGCAGAGCTGAGTTCAATTCCTGGATATCCTTGTTAACTTTCTGTCTCGTTGATCTGTCCAATGTTGACAGTGGGATGTTAAAATCTCCCATTATTATTGTGTGGGAGTCTAAGTCTCTTTGTAGGTCTCTAAGGACTTGCTTTATGAATCTGGGTGCTCCTCTATTAGGTGCATATATATTTAGGATAGTTAGCTCTTCCTGTTGAATTGTTCCCTTTACCTTTATGTAATGGTCTTTTTTGTCTCTTTTGATCTTTGTTGGTTTAAAGTCTGTTTTATCAGGGACCAGGATTGCAATCCCTGCCTTTTTTGTTTAAATTTGCTTGGTAGATCTTCCTCCATCCTTTTATTTTGAGCCTATGTGTGTCTCTGCACATGAGATGGGTCTCCTGAATACAGCACAATGATTGCTCTTGACTCTTTATCCAATTTGCCAGTCTGTGTTTTTAATTGGAGCATTTAACCCATTTACTTTTAAGGTTAATATTGTTATGTGTGAATTTGATCCTGTCATTATGATGTTACCTGTTTATTTTGCTCTTTAGTTGATGCAGTTTCTTCCTAGCCTCAATGGTCTTTGCAATTTGACATGTTTTTGCAGTGGCTGGTACCAGTTTTTCCTTTCCATGTTTAGTGCTTCCTTCAGGAGCTCTTGTAGGGCAGGCCTGGTGGTAACATAATCTTTCAGCATCTGCTTGTCTGTACAGATGTTTTATTTCTTCTTCACTTATGAAGGTTAGTTTGGCTGGATATGAAATTCTGGGTTGTTAATTCCTTTCTTTAAGAATGTTGAATATTGGCCCCCACTCTCTTCTGGCTTGTAGAGTTTCTACCAAGAGATCAGCTATTAGTCTGATGGGCCTCCCTTTGTGGGTAATCCGACCTTTCTCTCTGGCTGCCCTTAACATTTTTTCCTTCATTTCAACTTTGGTGAATCTGACAATTATGGGTCTTGGAATTGCTCTTCTTGAGGAGTATCTTTGTGGCCTTCGCTGTGTTTCCTGAATTTGAATGTTGGCCTGCCTTTCTAGGTTGGGGAAGTTCTCCTGGTTAATATCCTTCAGAGTGTTTTCCAACTTGGTTCCATTCTCCCCGTCACTTTCAGATACACCAATCAGATGTAGATTTAGTCTTTTCACTTAGTCCCATATTTCTTGGAGGCTTTGTTCATTTCTTTTTATTCTTTATTCTCTAAACTTCTCTTCCTCGGTTCATTTCATTCATTTAGTCTTCCATCACTGATATTCTTTCTTCCAGTTGATTGCATTGGCTACTGAAGCTTGTGCATTCATCACGTAGTTCTCGTGCCATGGTTTTCAGCTCCATCAGATCCTTTAAGGACTTCTCTGCATTGGTTATTCTAGTTAGCTATTCATCTAATCTTTTTTCAAGGTTTTTAACTTCTTTGCATTGGGTTTGAACTTCCTCCTTTAGCTCGGAGAAGTTTGATCATCAGAAGCCTTCTTCTCTCAATTCATCAAAGTCCTTCTCCGTCCAGGTTTGTTCCATTGCTGGTGAGCGGCTGTGTTCCTTTGGAGGAGGAAAGGCACTCTGATTTTTAGAATTTTCAGTTTCTCTGCTCTATTTTTTCCCCATCTTTGTGTTTTATCTGCCTTTGGTCTTTGATGATGGTGACGTACACATGGAGTTTTGGTGTGGATGTCCTTTCTGTTTGTTAGTTTTCCTTCTAACAGTCAGGACCCTCAGCTTCAGGTCTGTTGGAGTTTCCTGGAGGTCTGCTTCAGACCCTGTTTGCCTGGGTATCAGCAGCAGAGGCTGCAGAACAGTGAATATTGCTGAACAGCAAATGTTGCTGCCTGATTGTTCCTCTGGAAGCTTCATCTCAGTGGGGTACCCGGCTGCGTGAGGTGTTAGTCTGCCCCTACTGGGGGGTGCCTCCCAGTTGGGCTGCTCAGGGGTCAGGGACTGACTTGAGGAGGCAGTCTGTCCATTCTCAGATCTCAAGCTCCATGCTGGGAGAACCACTACTCTCTTCCAAGCTGTCAGACAGGGACATTTAAGTCTGCAGAGGTTTCTGATGCCTTTTGTTCAGATGTGCCCTGTCCCCAAAGGTGGAGTCTACAGAGGCAGGCAGGCCTCCTTGAGCTGCAGTGAGCTCCACCCAGTTTGAGCTTCCCGCCCACTTTGTTTACCTACTCAAGCCTCAGCTATGGCGGGCGCGCCTCCTCTAGCCTCACTGTGGTGTTTCAATTTGATCTCAGACTGCTGTACTAGCAATAAGCAAGGCTCCATGGGCATAGTACCCTCCATGCCAGGTGTGGGATATAATCTCCTGGTGTGCTATTTGGTAAGACCATCAGAAAAGTGCAGTATTAGGGTGGGAGTGACCTGATTTTCCAGGTGCCATTTGTCACCCCTTCCCTTGTCTATGAAAGGGAATTCCCTGACCACTTGCACTTCCTGGGTGAGGCGATGCCTTGCCCTGTTTTGGCTCATGATCAGTGCACTGCACCCACTGTCCTGCACCCACTGTCTAACAATCCCCAGTGAGATGAACCTGGTATCTCAGTTGGAAATCAGAAATCACCAATCTTCTGCCTTGCTCATGCTGGGAGCTGTAGACTGGAGCTGTTCCTATTCAGCCATCTTGGAACTGCCCCAATGACAACCACTTTCAAGACAGACAATTCAATAAGTCATAAAGAGAAACAACAAAAAGTTAAAAATCAGAGAGATAAAGTTAATGCGTAGAGTTTTTATTAGTTCCTTTTTGCATGTTTGTTTATGCAATCAGTGTTAAGTTGTCATCAGTTTAAAATAATGGGTGATAAGATAGTATTTGTAAGTCTCATGCTAACCTCAAATAGAAGAACATACAACTGAAACCAAAATAAATTAAAAAGCAAGAAATTAAACATAGTACCAGAGAAAATCACTTTCACTAAAAGGAAGATAGAAAGGAAAGAAAGAAAAAGCTAAGATCACAGAGAAATTATAAAACATATAACAAATTGGAAGGATTAAGTCTCTTCTTTTCAATAATAACATTGAATGTAAATGATTAAACTCTCCAATTACAAAATGTAGAGTGAATGGATGAATAAAAAAAATACCATTGCTCTGTTTCCTGCAAGAAATACACTTCAGCTATGAAGACACTCATAGACTGAAAATACAGAGATGAAAAAAGGTACTTAATGCCAATGAAAACCAAAAAAGAGCAGGAGTTACTATACTTATATCAGACAAAATGGATTTCAAGAAAATAACTATAGGAAAGACAATGAAGTACACTATATAATAATAAAGTAGTCAATTCAGCAAGACAATATAACAACTTTAAATATATATGCACCCAACACTGGGTCACCCAGATATACAAAGTAAATAGTATAAGAGATAAAGAAAGATATAGACCCCAATAAGATCAGAATGGAAGACTTGGATATCCCACTTTCAGCACTTTCAGATCTCTCAGAAAAAAACTTGACAAAGAAATATAGGACTAAATCTGCACAATAGATGAAATGAACCTAACAGATATTTATAGAACATTTCTTCCAGTGGCTGAAGTATACACTTTTCACCACATGGATCATTCTTAAGGAGATACCATATATTAGGTCACAAAATAAATTTTTAAAAATTTATAAAAAAAGTGAAATAGTATTAAGCATCTTATCTAACCACCCTGGAATAAAACTATAAATCAATAACAAGATAAATGTTGGAAACTATATAAAAACATAGAAATTAAACAATAGGTTTTTGAATGATTATTGGATCAATGAAGTAATTTTTAATAATTAAAAATTCTTGCAAAAAATATAATAAAATCACTACAAAAACCTAAGGGATTCAGTGAAAGCAGCACTAAAAAGATATCTCTAAGTGCTGACAAAAAAAAAGAAAAACTTCAAATAAGTATCCTAAAAATGCATCTTTAAAAACAAGGAAAGCAAAAGCAAAATGAACAGAAAATTAGTGGAAGAAAAGAAAGAATAAAAATTAGAGCAGAAATAAATGAATTTGAAATAAAAAAGCAAAAAATATCAATTAAAGAAAAAGTTGTTTTTTTGAGAAGATAAACAAAATTGACAAACTTTTAGCTAGACTAAAAAAAGAGAGAAGACATAGATAAATAGAATCAGATATGCAAAAGGAGACATTATAATTGATACTGCAGAAATTCAAAGGATCATTGGTGGCTACTAAGAAAAATTATATGCTGAAAGTTTACAAAAATCTAGGAGAAATGAACAAATTCCTAGACATATACAACCTATCAAGATTGAACCATAAAAAGATCCCAAATCTGTCCATGCCTATGTCCTGAATTAGGATTTTTATGGATTTTTGTCTTACATTTAAGTCTTTAATCCATCTTGAGTTAATTTTTGTATAAAGTGTAAGGAAGAGGTCCAGGTTCAGTTTTCTGCATGTGGCTAGCCAGTTTTCTCAACACTCTTTATTAAATAGGGAATCCCTTCCCCATTGCTTGTTTGTGTCAAGTTTGTCAAAGATCAGAAGGTTGTAGATGTGTGATGTTATTTCTGCTCCACTGATCTGTATATCTGTTTTGGTAGCAATGCTATGCTGTTTTGTTTACTATAGCCTTGCAGTATAGTCTGAAGTCAGGTAGTATGATGCCTCCAGCTTTGTTCTTTTTGCTTAGGATTGTCTTTGATATGTGGGCTCTTTTTTGGTTCCTATGAAGTTTAAAGTAGTTTTCTCCAATTCTGTGAAGAAAGTCAATGGTAGCTTGATGGGGATAGCATTGAATCTATAAATTACTTTGGCCAGTATGGCCATTTTCATGATACTGATTCTTCCTACCCATGAGCATGGAATGTTTTTCCATTTGTTTGTGTCCTCTCTCATTTCCTTGTGCAGTGGTTTGTAGTTCTCCTTGAAGAGGTCCTTCACATCCCTTGTAAGTTGTATTTCCAGGCATTTTATTCTCTTTGTAGCAATTGTGAATGGGAGTTCACTCATGATTTGGCTCTCTGTTTGTCTGTTATTGGTGTATAGGAATACTTGTAATTTTTGCACATTGATTTTGCATGCTGAGACATTGTCAAAGTTGCTTATCAGCTTGAGGATAAATTTGGGCTGAGATGGTGGGCTTTTCTAAATATACAATCATGTCATCTGCAAAGAGAGATAATTTGACTTCCTCTTTTCCTATTTAAATACCCTTTATTATTTTCTCTTGCCTGATTGCTCTGGCCGGAAAAATAACAAATTACAAAATCAAAGCCATATCCTAGGAAAGAAAATCCCAGGACCCAATAGCTTCACTGTTGAATACTTCCACATATTAAAAAACTAATATCAATACCTTTCAAACTCTGCCAAAATAGAATAAGAGGAACACTTCCAAGCTCATTCTATGGGGCAAATAGAAAACCAGAAAAAGACACATTATAAAAAAAAAGAGAAGTACAGGCTGATATCCCTGATAAATATTGGTGTAAAAATCCCGAACAAAATACTAAGAAATCCAATTCAACAGCACATTAAATAAAAATCATTCATTATGACCAAGTGGGCTTTATCTCAGTGATGCAAGGAAAGTTAAGCATATGCAAATCAATCAATGCAATACATCTTATCAACTGAATGAAGAACAAAATCCATATGAACACTTCAATTTATGCTGAAAATCCATTTGATAATCTTTAACATACCTTCCTGATAAAAGCGTCAATAAAATGAGTGTACAAGAAACATACCTCAACTTAATAGAATCCATCTATGCAAGACTCATAGTTAGTATCATACTGAACAGGAAAAATCTAAGTATTTCTTCTTAAATCTGGAACACAATAAGGATTCCCACTGTCACCATTGTCATTCAACATAGTCCTGGAAGTCTTAGGTAGAGCAACAAGACAAGTGAAAGAAATAAAGGACATTGAAATTTGAGAAGAAGTCAAATTATCCTTGTTTGCAGATGATATGTCTTATATTTCAAAAAACCTGAAGGCTTCACCAAAAAAAAATTAAAACTGATAAATAAATTCCATGAAGTTGCAGATACAAAATGGACACACGTAAATGAGTAGCATTTCTATATGCCAACAGTAAACAATCTAGAAAAGAAGTAAAAAAGTAATCCCATTTACAAGAGCAACAAATAAAATTAAATACCTAAAATGTATCTTAACCAACAAAGTGAAAGACATCTACAATAAAAACTACAAAACACTGGTGCAAAAAAATTGAAGAGGACACAAAATATAAAAAAGATATTTCATTTTCATTGAAGAAGCAATTTTATTAAAATGCTCATATTGCCTAAATGAATCTACAGATTTGATGCGATGCCTATCAGAATACCAATTATATTCTTCACAGATATAGAAAAAAAAACCCTAAAATATATGTGAAGTCACAAAAGACCCAGAACAATCAAAGATAATTTGAGCAAAAAGAACAGAACTGGAGGAATCACATTATCTGACTTCAAATTATACTACAGCATTATAGTAACCAAAACAGCAAGGTAGTGGCATCAAAAGACAAACATAAGTCAATGGAAGATAATTGAGAACCCAGAAACAAATTTACACACATAGAGTGAACTCATTTTTGAGAAAGTTGTCAAGAACATACATCACAAAAAAGACAGTCTCTTTATTAAATGGTTTTGGGAAAAACAGATGTTTATCTACAGAATAATGATATAATCCCTACTTCTTCCCTTACACAAAAATAAAATCAAAATGGATTAAAGACTTGAATATAATACATCAATCTATAAAACTAATATGGGGACACATTGGTGAAACTCCCCAGGACGTTGGTCTGTGCAAACAATTTCTTGAGAAATACACCAGAAGTAGAGGCAACCAAAGCAAAAATAGAAAAATGGGATCCAAAGTAGAATTACAGAGCCAAAAAATATCTTCACATTTAATGTGAAAAGGTTTTTCCAACTTACATTTCATCAAAAAATTTTTCTTAGATTTGTAAAAGTTGTAAATCTCTGGAAAAAGAACTCATTGACTAAAACTTTATTTCTCTAAGTATCAGTGACTTTTGCTGTCTTATATGTTGTTTGTCTTTTTTACTTCTGTGAATTGCCTGTTCATATATCACCTACATTCATATGGGTCTGTTTGTCATTTTGGTTGATAATTGTTACTAGTTTCACTGTACAATGGACCAATCTTTTGTTACATGTTTTGTAGGATAGATTTGAAAAAAAAATAATTCTGGCTTATGTGAAAAGTTTTAAAGTATCTACCATGGTAGTATATTAGTTCTATTTTTCTTTTAAAATCTATCAATTATCTACATGAGTTAAAAATTCTGTTGTAAACTCTTTCTATAATTCTCTTAGTGTCAAAGTTTTAATATGTTTTTAAGTTAAGTTCATACCTCAGCCTGGAGAATGTTTATTGTGCAATTTGAATGATGGTCTTCTTACTAAAAAAGGCAACTGTTGTTGTCATTGTTTAACTCAAAAATTTTGATCATAAACTGCTCTGCTGATCTGTAGTTTTCAGAAGAGCCTGGAATATCTCTGTGAATATCCCATAAGATTGTTGTAATTTTTGTATTTTTTGCATTGTTATTGATTATGGTTAACCACAGTATGCATAGATTTTAAAAATTTGTTAATACTCTATTTTTAATCATGCCAAATTATCTAGTGTTTTCATATTATGGTTATGAGAAGAGTGTAGCAACAGTCTTCTGAGGAAAGAGAGAAGGAATAAGACATGCTCATCTAAATTATGGCTACATAAAAATAATAATTATTAGTGTAAACTATCTTTTACAAACATATGTTGAATGGTACAACATATCTGAAAAGTAGTTACTGAAAGAAAAATCTTCTCTAAATGACTCAATTTTGTAGCAAGAAGCAGATTGGCATTGCTATTTTTTCTTATTCCACATAAATTCTACTGAGAAATGCTTTAATCTATGTTTTAGGAGAGAAAAGGTTATCCTGACTCTGGATGCACATTAAAGTTAAGTAGTGCTATTTGTCTCCCAATCCTTGAAGGAGTATATGAGAGTATTAATATGGTTTGGCTCTGTGTCCCCATGCAAACCTCATTGAATTGTAATAATCCTCACATGTTATGGGAGGGACCTGGTGGGAGATAATTGAATCATGGGGCCGGTTTTCCCCATACTGTTCTTGTGATAGTGAGTGAGTTCCATGAGATCTGATGGTTTCATAAGTGTGTAGCATTTCCCCTGCTGGCATTCATTCCTCTCTTACCTGTTGCCAGGTACGATGTCATGTACAACATGCCTTTCCCCTTCTGACATGATTGTGAGGCCTCCCCAGCCACGTGGAACTGTGAGTCCATTAAACCTCTTTTTCTTTATAAATTACCCAGTCTGGGGTATGTTTTTATCAGCAATGTGAGAACTGACTAACACAATTTTATAAATTTCTTTGACCTTGGCTTCAGGCAAGGACACAGATGAGATCTCAACAAGTCCTGAAGTATTTATTTTAGACATATCTGACTACAGTGCAATAACATTTTTTAAAAAATAATAATTGATTAAAAAGGAATGTACTACTCCCCAAATACATACATTTCAGTGTTTCATACAGTGTAATATACTGAGATAATTATAAGCAAGTCAATTTTTCCCACTTCTTCTGCTTCAGAAACATACACTTCCAGAAGAAAAAATGACATTGAACAACATATACAGCCTAGCATAAAATGAAGACGTTATGACTACCAACTGTTAACATTAGAGGGAATTCTATGATTAGATCCTTGTAAAAGCTATGAAAAAGTGACTTTTGAGAGGAAACCAAATAAGACATAGTCCCTGGAAGTACAGAACAAAATTTGGAGTGCAATGACTTCCTGCTTAAAAATAAAATAAAATAAAACAAATGTAATGTAACTAGAGATCTTCCTAGACTAAAGCAGAGTCAATTTAAAAAATTGTGAAGACATGGTCTTACATGCAGAGTGTTCAAAAATCAATACCTGATGAAAATTTCCTAAAGAAAACCATGTAAGAAAATAACCATATACAATAGAAAGATTTGCATCCAAGATTTGTAGACAGAGAAAAATGTCAGAATGAGATGTTTATGTTTTATTTTAATTGTTTTGAAATAGGATGTTGCTCTATTGCCCAGAGTGGTATGTTTTCAGCGGTATGATTATGGCTCATTGCAGCCTCAACCCTCCCAGTTTAAGCAATTGTCTCACTTCAGCCTCCTGAGCAGCTGGGGCCACAGATTGATGCCACCACACCCAGCTTATGTTTTTAATTTTTTGTAGAGATGAGCTCTCGCTATGATGCTCCTGGGCTCAAGCAATCTTTCCACCTTGGCCTCTCAAAGTTTTGGAATTATAGATGTGTAGCACTGAACCTGGACAGAATAAAAATTGTAAATAAGCATGATTCAAATATTCAGAGAAAAAAGAGTCACTAACATAAGACAAAGATGGGATGGGGTAAGAAGGATGAATTCTAAAAAACAAACAAACATAATGAGATACCACCTTACTCCTGCAAGAATGCCCATAATAATAATAATAATAATAATAATAAAACAGTAGTTGTTGGCATGGATGTGGTGATCAGGGAAAACTTCTACAATGCTAGTAGGAATATAAAGCAGTGCAAACACTATGGAAAATAGCGTGGAGAGTCCCTAAAGAACTAAAAGTAGAACTACCATTTGATCCAGCAATCCCACTACTGGGTATCTATCCAGAGGAAAAGAAGTCATTATATACAAAAGATACTTGCACGTGCATATTTATAGCAGCATAAAATTGCAAAATCGTGGAACCAACCCAAATATATATGATGGAATACTACTCAGCCATAAAAAGGAATGAATTAACAGCATTCACAGCAACCTGCATGAGATTGGAAACTATTATTCTAAGTGAAGTAATTCAGGAATGGAAAATCACACATCATACGTTCTCACTGATGTGGGAATTAAGCTATGAGGATGCAAAGGCATAAGAATGATACAATGGACTTTGGGGATTTGTGGATAAGGGTGGAAGGGGGTGAGGGGTGAGGAATAAAAGACTACAAATCAGGTGCAGTGTATGCTGCTCAGGTGATGGGTGCACCAAAATTTCACAAATCACTACTAAATAACTTACTCATGTAATCAAACACCACCTGTACCCCAATAAGCTATGGAAAAATAAAAAATAAAATAAAATAAAATAAAAAACTAGATATTTTTATTTTTGAAATTAGAAATGGGCTCCCTAAGTATATGAAATATTTATTGGTGGATTACAATAAATAAAATGGAACTAAATGCCTGGCTGATAGAGCCCCCAAGAAGAATCACCTAATTCTCTAGAAATTGACAGTAAAATGATGAAAACAAGCATTTTTTTGACAACTTACATTAAAGCTGTCCTCATTACCTGTTTTTCTTCTAAAACTGTCGTGTTTCTAGTTGTCTTGTTCTTAACCACACATATTATGCTTTGTTGAAATATTTGTGATCTGATTCAGTGTGTTTGTTTCCATTTTTATTTCATGCTATCCCAACTCTTGCAACTTTCACATCCTCATTATGATTGATCAACTCAATTGCAAAGATCACCTTATCTGACCAAGGATTATTCATTAACTTTTACTAGTTTATCTGACCTTGGTTAATCTTATATCTTTGCCAGTCACTCTGAACCACAGTCATGATGACTCAGGATTGTAGATCTCTTTCAAATAACAAATTTGTCTTTTGTAAAGTCTCTATACCAGATAAGAATCTATAGAAAAACACAGCAAGAAAAATTGAAGGCAGTATATGAACAAAATTCTGACTGGATTACAAACCAAGAAAGTGATTAATCAGAATAAGTAGGAATTTACAAGGAAATTAATGATATATTTGTATATATTTGCATTGATAAAATTAATATTTATTTACAGGCAAAGCACAAAATAACTGGCAACTCCAGGGCTGGTTTGTTGGGAATATGACTGGTAATAGGAGAAGGGTACATAGGAGCCCAGAAGAGCAGATTGCAACCTCCTAGTATCTCAATTCTTATTATACATTTGGACATTAGGAAACTAACCACCAGTGGGACTGAAAATTCTGTGCGCCAACTCTAAGCTTATCTTTGTGGGAACCTCTATATGCCCCAACTTACGAAAACATTATTTTCAAAAGAAAGCCATGCCGCTGACTCATCTGAATCTAAGATTCAATGGCTAAGTGTACAAGAACTTTGGGGATGCTAACAAATGAGAAATTTGAAATTTGTTTACCAGTTTTCAATTGATTGTTCATCAGGTACAAATAAAGCTTTGTGATGTTGAATCAGGACCCTGTAAACATTCCTCATTTGCCAGCTGTCTGAATGGTAAGCTTCATCAATAGAGGACACTGGAGTGACTGCGAGGCAGGTGGAGGCAGGAAGACTCCTCCCTCCCAAGGTCCTACTCTTTACTGTTATTCAGTAATTTTTATGATGATTATTGGCTTTTAACAATATGTATTTTAAAGAATATACTTAAAAATATACTTAAAGAATATAAGAAGGACATTTTCAATTAGCATATTTGTTTTATCTTTTAAGAAACATAGTATTCTGCACAGGAAACAACATAGAAAACTCCTACATATACAGTTTGTCTTTGACATAGATAGACCCAGCTTTATCTGTTATTTTCAAGACTAAGTTCACAATTATCCGATTTTTGTCTTCAACCTCCATGGTGCTTGCATATTCATATCTTTAAGTATCGTACTCAAAATAAAAATAAAAAAGATTATCACAGTGATGAAGAATGTTACATAAATTCAGTCATTCTATGTGATTACTTAAAGTTTATGTGTTTACATATTGTTAATGGCTGAAACATTTAAAAGTTTGTTGAATCAATATCAAAGAAACAGACACATGCACAATATTACAATGTTTTGAATTTAATGTACTTTGGAATTTTTATGACTCTCTATCAAGTACACATTTATGTTTACATATTTTCCTAACTATATATGTATATATCACTTTATGTAAAAAGACTTTTCAAAATTAAACCAATCAAAGTGAAAGTATTAGGGATAGGTATAGATTCATGTATCTGGCTATGTGGTCTGAGAATTGCAAAGAAGATCTATTTTGACAAAGCCATTAATAGTCCATGTTGAGCTTCATTATTGACTTAGGCTAATATTTATATGTAAGGTTTACCCCTTTTAAAGAAACACATTAATATAATTAAAGAGCATTCATGCATTACTTTTCTCCTTCCTTGTATTTTACTCTTTTTTCTTTTGAATGGAATGACTATATGTTCAGTTTAATAAAATATTTAGTGTATATTTCTTTTCTAGTCATTACCATACTTAGTTTCATTACCAATTATTGTTAAACATATTTATAGAGAAGCTCTGTAAAATTATTTCCCATGTGTCATAAATTATTATTATGCATATTTTACATTCAACTGTTCAGATATATCTCGTCAAACGGAAGAACTGCTCTTAACTTGGTTTCTTTCTTCTCTGTGATTTGCTTTGTAATTCTTATTCTGAATCTAAAGGCTATAATGACCAAAATTTAAAGGCAAGATTTAGAGCGCTTTTGCCATTTATTATGGTTTCTCCATCATAGACATTAACAATTGTTGTACAGAATATTTGGTTCTTTATTCAATCTACAATTTATTTTTTTGTGTTAAGAGAGGATAGTGAGTAAAATGATTATACACATTTCTGGTTTGTGTGTCCTCAGCATGCCAGGTATTAAAGTAATTGGAAGTATCTGACTTGACATGGTAAGGACGAGAAGTGTGAGATCTTAGTGCAGGAGAGAAATCTTGTAACATTATAATCTAGAGGGACTGGACTAAACTTGCTGGGTTCCATCTGTCACTCCTAACTAAAAGGAAGTAGCCTCTCCTTTTGTTTTGTGTATTACTATCCAATTACAAAGGGTCACTACTAAAGCAAAAATAGCAAACCAAGCACATTTAAGGCCGTACGAGCAAAACATCTTTAGACTTTCTAAACAAATAGTTTACCAGGTTGCATAGTTTTAGATAGGAAGCCAATTATGACCATCTAGCATTTTTGAAACAAAGAAAATTTTCACGAGGAAATACTGTGTATTTCATAAAGAATGTGAATTTAAACTTTGATGTAACACAAAAGACTTGCCTAAACACCATGCTAAGAGACTTGGCCAAGTTTATCTCAGCTTATATGTGCACTAGGTGATGGATTTGTCCTGAAAAGTGACCCCAGCCTTCATGTTGAGACTTTATTCAAAATAGCATGAACCTGCCGAACTGCAAAACATACACTGTCTAGCTGATATTCCCAAACAATTATCAATTATTTTCCATTTCATTCCTAGAGAATAAAGAAGTTAAAGCCAAAAGGAATATATATATATATTTATATATATTTATTTATATATATATATATATATATATATTTATTTATATATATATATAAAATTTGAGATTACAGAAGTTTAATTATCTGGCATAAAAATCATTAATGGATGTTGTACACAAGGTTCAAAATAGTAATGCATGTGGTATACAAAGTTCAAAATAGTATCAAAGTCTAGAGATAGGAGACAAATACATGACAAGGTTCAGGAACACTTCCAGGCAAAGTTGATAAGAAGTTCGTATTGATCAGGAATTAGTATTGACATTATATCAGTGGATTAATGTTTAAAAGTATGAAACTGGTTGGATTTAGTTTGAATCTTAGAATACTTGGTAGAATTATTCTCACGATAAAGAGGTTCTCAGTAAATGTTTGCTATCATTTTTATTCTTTTTCTCGTATTGTGATTTTTAGAATCTAAGTGGTGCTCAATATTTTACTTTGAGGTATTGTACTTCCAATTCTTTCTGCTGTTGAAATAATTACAGACTAATAGACAAAGAATAAGAATGCGTGTAAGTATATAGCTTACCATGTCGAAACCAAAAAGTGCTGTATAGAAGCCTCATATTTCTGGTTTGATACATTTTGGCAATTAATTTCTTTAAGTCAATTATTTTTTGATTTTATATATTTTTCAAAAAAAAAAAAAAAAAAAGCAACCACAGCTATAAAAACAAAGAATATAGCTACATTTATACTAGTATCTTCTTTTTATAATAATTTTTAAAAGGCACATTTGAAAGCTCTGGTAGTTTACAATTTATCAGTGATAGGAACAAAATGTTAGCATAAAAAATTTGGAAGGCATTAAATATAATGGGAATTAGAGTTTGATTATGTCATGCTGACATAAGAAAATGAATTGTTTTTAAAGAGTTTTAAAAATAAGGACAAATGTGTAACTAATGTGAGATGCTGGACATGTTTATTCGCTTCGCTATGGTAACATTTTTACTATCTATTTGTATCCCATAACATCACTTTGTATACCTTCAATATATAAAATAAAATTTATTTAAAATATAACATTTGATGAGCTCTCATGCTGAAAGACCCACATAAATTAGTCAGTACTTTCATGATATTCATGTTTCCCTGCTTCAGGTTTGTTCTCAATCTTCCTTGTAATCCTTCTGTTACCATCATCAGCAATTTCTCTTATTTCAGTTTTCAGCTATGTAAAAACTTATGCACTATCCTGAAACCTCTGACAAATGTTTCCACTAAAACCACACACACACACACACACAAACAGATTGTGATATTCACAGCGGTTTATTGATGACTGTCTTCAAGCATTAGAAAATACACACATATGTAGTCAGCATTGTGTTCATGTTCAGAGTCATTGCTGCTCCCTTGGTCTTCATGTGAGAACTCATCAAAACACGCTATGTAGTTTTTTTAAAAAAAACCCTGTACATTCATGAAGGATCATTAATGGCTGCCTTTAATGCATTGAGCCAATCTGTAGTTGACATTGTTTTTGTGTCCAGTCTAACAGCTTCTCCCCTAGCCTTCATGTGAACAATGTTATCAGGTCAATCTGCAAACAAAGGAAGCCCCCTCCACATAGGGATCCCGTGGTAGATCCTTTCATAGGTGCCGTTGGCTCCACCATGAGTTATGAAAGCTTTGATTTTTGGATGACCAAGGATTCAATTAATTTTTGAATAATTATTCATTATAAGTCTTAGAAATAAAATGAGCAATGCACGATATGAGGCAATGAAATGGTCAGTGTTCTCTAGATAACAAATTACTATTACAGTAAAACTGCATTAAAATTGCTTTAGATCTCAGAGGAAGAAACACCTCTGGGGCGATAAGTGAAGGATCCACAAGTGGTATGTGAATTGAGGCTTGAAGAATGAATACAAGATTGTCAAGTGGACAAATAGAAAGAGCACACCATGAATACAGAAAACTGCATATCCCCCACTCCAGCCCCAAAAGCAGGATGCATGCCGGAACATGTTCTCTTAGAGAAATAGTGAAGTCGCTGAGTGTGATAGGGCATGGTGTCCAGGGCAGCAGGGAGTGGGGTGGTGGTGGTGCTTGAATAGAGGAAGGACGGACCACATTCCATCACAAAATGCGTTACCACTTCATGATAAAGACTGGGGATTTATTCCCATAGAAAATACAGTCACTGATGATAAAAGAAGGGCTGTTATTTTTAAGCTGTATTTGAAATGTCTATATATTAGGAGAAAGGGTAGGTGTAACATTCAAATTAGGAAACAGACAACCCAGAAAATTATTGAAAAATTATCTGTGCAATGTAACTACACTGAAATAAAGGTAGTTTGTTTGACTGTATGATAAAATGCCAACTGTTGTAGTTTATCATATTTTTCCCCAGGACTGGAATAGTGATGTAAAGAAGTTAGATTTTGTGTTTTTAAATAATAAATGGTGAATCAGTTAGCTTTCTGTTGAGCCATTTTCATCCTGATTGGCTGATACCCACTTATACAGCTGAGTATCGGTACTAACGTATCTGATTTCCTATCACCAAATTTCCGTAGAACCATACAGATAAGGGACCCTATCAATGATAACATGTGGATACATAGAGGGCCGCAACACACATTGGGGTTTTTCAGAGGGTGGAAAGTGTGAGGAGGGAGAGGATCAGGAAAAATAACTAGTGGGTACTAGGCTTAATACCTGGGTGATGAAATAATCTGTACAACAAACCCCTATGACACAAGTTTACCTGTGAAACAAACCATCACTCGTACCCCTGAACTTAAAGTGAAAGTTAAAAAAAAACAAAGTACCTTGTCATATGAGACAAATTCAAATTATAGCATGTTCATGAGAATTCTAAAATGATAAACAGATCACCTAGTTAAATGCCTTCCATATAGCAGGGAAGGATATGAGGATAAGACAGGTCAAGTAACAGAACTACAGAAGACTGAAGTAAATATAAATAAATAAATAAATAAATAAATATTTGGTTGGTGTAAAAGTAATTGCAGTTTTTTTTAAAAAAGTAATGTCAAAAACCTCACTTTTTCACCCAACTATTTTTTATTTATTTTTACATTAAATCAGGTTAAACGCAATCATGGTGTTTCACACATAGTGACTCAGACACTATGTTCCCCAGTTTGGTCTTGAACTCCTGGACTCAACGGAACCTCCCACCTTGGTAGCCCAAAGTGCTGGAATTAAAGCATGAGTCACTGCACCTGTTCTTGACTCTTCCTTATAGTCAGTTTTCAGGACAGTTTTCAGATACAAGTGGTAAAATTACTTGATGTTTATAATATATGCCGTGTACATTTTCTCTATCCTTCTCTGTCAGGCAGCTATGATGTTGAGAACCAAATTTTACAGTGATAAATTCAAACATTTAAGTAATTGTTAAGCAGTCATAATTCTAATGTAAAGAAGAATAATAAATTACTAGTGGTCTCCACCTTTTTTATTAATGTATTTACCATACTCACTTTCATCTGCCAAATTTAATATTAAGCTTTTTATTTTTAAATCAATTAAATTGGAGAGAATTTACTTATATTCACTTGTTCCATAAGTTAGAGTCTGACAGCTGATGATTTACAAAAAATCAAATCTATGCAATCATTTATGTATGAGAACTAAATTAATTCTGCTTAGAAATTACATATAGCTTGTTTCTAATTACAAATTACTAAGCATTTCTTCCTTAAGAAATTCAAGTGACATTTTCACATATATTCAGAATATTATCATCTTTGCTAACATTATAAATTCTTTAAATATAGGAAAGACTGATTGATAGTTCATTAATAATAGGGCAGTTGAAAATTTTCCAAAATTATGATGATGCTAAATTTTGTTCAACTTACTGTTATCTTTTCAGTGACAAACTACAAAGCATTGACAGCAGTGGTCATTATGGTCATCTATAGCTAAGCCATTTGGTATATGCCTAATATCAAAATGAAGTCCTGATTTTGGAGTTACCAAACAATCTTCATAAATTAGAGTATAATGAACATATTTTAACATATATTTGCTATATAAGTATTAAATGTAACTTCAGGTTTGCAGCAAAAAAAATAGTAAAGGTGATTACAGGAAGGCTATATAGGATATAAAACTAAAGAATACCTCATAAATATTCAATACAATATTTAGCTCAAAGTTGTATTGTACATATTGGAAAGTTAGTTATTACTATATTTTATGGGGTATCTGAATCTCTCTCCTTACCTGGCTTCCTTCTGCGTGACTCTTCCTCCTCCTCCTCCTCCTCCTTCTCCTTCTCCTCCCTCTTCTCCTTCTTCTCCTTCTTCTTCTTCTGAGATAGGGTCCCACATTGTCACTCAGGCTGGGGTGCAATGGTGCAATCATAGCTCACTGAAACCTCAAACTCCTGAGCTCAATCAATCCTCCTGCATCAGCCTTCTGAGTAGCTAAGACCACAGATGTGTATCTGCATGTCCTGCTAATTTTCTTTTTGCTTGTTTGTAGAAATGGTAATCTCACTATGTTGCCCAGTTTGGTCTTGAACTCCTGGACTCAACGGATCCTCCCACCTTGGTAGCCCAAAGTGCTGGAATTAAAGCATGAGTCACTGCACCTGTTCTTGACTCTTCCTTATAGTCAGTTTTCAGGACAGTTTTCAGATACAAGTGGTAAAATTACTTGATGTTTATAATATATGCCGTGTACATTTTCTCTGTCCTTCTCTGTCAGGCAGCTATGATGTTGAGAACCAAATTTTACAATGATGCTTTACTGAGCTGTTTTATAGGCATTGCGTAAGGCAGAAAACACCAGGTCTGATAAGATAAAACACCATTCTTTTTTACTTTAAGATGTGCAACTCTGTGATCTGAAATAAAGAATGACTTAGTCCTGGGGTGAAAGTCAATAAACATTGGATTTGGATGCAAATATTGTTGGGGCCACACGTTTATACTATTGAAAATTGGTGTACGTTTTAAGCTAAAATAATGCTAAAGTGCCTCAACCCTTGTATTAAAATTTTAGCATTTCATTCTCTTCATTCTGTTGCCAAAATGTGTACATTTACTTTTAAACAAGTACATAGGATTTCTATTCTCTCAGATTTACCTGGGAGTATAAACTTAATATGTTAGAATAACAGTTCTTATTGAATGAGATGGTATCTGAACTGTCTGGCACATACTAGGAAATTAGTAGTGTTAGTAACAACAAGAAGAAATAGAAATAATGTTACTAGTCAACATTAATTCGACTCACTGACTAGGTATCAAATATATTTTAAGAGTTTTGTCTCTCCTAACTGCTTTTCCCACATAATCCAATATAAGATTTGTACTACTATTATTAGAGTAGTCATAGTCTTCTCTAAGAATAGTCTCGGATAATTTTATCAACTGTTGCCTGAACTCTTACAGCAATTATCTAAATGCTTCTTTGCATAGTTGTGGCCCTCTGCAATCCAGATCAGGCACTGCATCTTAAGGCTTTTTTTTTTTTTTTTTTTAAATGAAGTCTGGTCATATCTTTCCCCAGCTCATTTTTTTTTTTTTTCCTCTGGCTCCCCAATGCCTTCGTTAGATATTTCAAATTTATTTATGTTACCTGATTCTCTCTAAGGAAATCTGCCTCTTTATTCAACCTCTTCCTGCTAAACTAAACTTGGAGTCTTCGGAACTGAACTATCATTACTATTCTACCTGCTTTCGTTTTGTATCTTCCTCTGCCCTTCGTCACTTGACCTATTTCTGCAAATCATTCAGGTCTCACTTTTATTATCAGTGTTGCTGGTATACCTACTATTATCCCTACTGAATGTTTTCCAAGCATCGTGGTCCTTCTGTTTTAAAACATTTTATACACATATTATTACATGCTATTGATTCTACAATTCCAAATAGAATTTAAAGTCTATGGGAGCAGAAAATGTGCCTAAATTTGTTTCTCTGCAAATACAGCACTTACCTCTGGTGCATTTTAGTCATTTTATAAATACTTTTTCAGGAAATGATTTATACTGTCTTATGTGTTGAGTAATGAATTCCTTAGTTTCACCGACCCTGTTCTTAATGTTTCAAAGGCGTCTCACTTTATTCTATAATGATAATGATAGTTATTTTAGACAGGGGGCTAGCAGGTTTTCAGTAGGGTCCTTTAACAAAATCAAAGCTTGGTGAGTTTGGGAGAGAAAATACTAAATACTATTAGGTTCTAATTAGCCATATTTCTGTTTCCTCATTGTCTTAGACAATGTAGTCAGTCTCCATGAATGAGTAAAATAAAGGACAGAATAATGAGATAATTGTCGTGAATAGACTGTGAAATTTTCCAAAATGAGTTGGAATAATACAGACAATGCTTTACAAAGTATCTGTGCATTAATGAAACAATTATACTAATTTGGACATAATATAATTTATATGAATAATTTGTGTTATATAGTGTATGTATACACACACATACACACACATATATGAAAGGCAAAGTGAGGGAATACTGTCTCTAATATCACCTAGTCATTAAAATAACCCACTATAAAATAAAATATGCATTTGTTTTCTCTCTAAAGACATAAATGTAAACAACTATTTTAGCCCCAGAATCAAGTAATTTTAACATATCCATGGAAACAGGTTTCCCAGGAGTACGCATTTTAGTTTCTACTATTTAGCAAACTGGTTCCTGAACCTTGGCTTTCTAAGTGCATGTGATGTTTTTGAGAGAATGTCTGAATTTCTGGTACCCACTACTGCTTTTGGTTATGTTAGAAACTGAAGAATATTGTTTATAGAAATATTTGCAAATAGCAGTTGAAATGTTTTCAGAAATTATGAAAATAAAGATTTGTGCTCACCCTTAGTTTTGGCTGATTTTTTAAATGGAGAAAAAATAGATTTTAAAAAGTAAAGACTAATTACTTGTATGTGCAAACTTTAACAGTATTATATGTCTTTAAAACAGACTTGTGAGGACTTAATAAAGAAATCTATAATTATTAAAAACCTCAAAGTACAGGTTTTTTTGCATCTGGAGAAAAAGATAATTTATTCCTCACCTGTGAAGAGTCTTTTAAGTAATATGAAATAAATATTTTCATTTTAAATGAGGAAACTGATCTAAAAAGGAAAGGCAATTTCCTCAATGCTACACAACTGTGCTAGAAATATGTGTGCCTCATCAATCTATGTCTTGGTTTATCAATATTAGGAAGATGTCTGCTGAGTTATATAAGATGAAAGCAAATGTATGGTAAAATGTATATCTCACTGCTTAAATAAATCTGAAATTCATCAATTCATAGTTGCATGATTTCTTACGGTGTCCTATATGAGTGATGGCCACAGGCTTCTATCTGATCCTGTAACAGCAGTCTTTCCACCATATTTGTAAGATTATTGATCATTTTATCTTTGCATTTTATCATTTCATCTATAAAATGCACTTTTTTTTGATTTTATATTTATATAAATTTACCTTAAAAGGCATAAGGAAAGGTAGGACTTCAAACTACCAATTAAAAACTTACATAGTTCTTCACTGTAAAACTAATCCTATTTTTTTTCCTTTTTTTTTTTTTTTGGAAAAATAAAGTATGCTTTTATTCCCTTCGTCAAGCTCATAGTTTTGAGGTTTTTTTTAATAGTGACAATCCATAGATATAGACATTCCTAAAAGAAAAAAAAAACGTAATTCAGTAGATATGTCACTGTTACAGAACCTGAACGTGGAATTCATTCGATGTTTTTGTTTGATTTTGTTGAGACAGCATCTTGCTCTGTCGCCCAGACTGGAGTGCAGTGGCATGATCACACCTCGCTGCACCCTTGGCCTCTCAGGCTCAAGTGATACTCCTGCCTCAGCCTCTCAACTAGCTGGGACTACAGGCGTGTGCCACCAGTTTCAGCTAATTTTTTGTAGATATAAGGTCTCAATATATTGCCCAGGCTGAATTTGATGTTATTTCGAGTTGATTTTCATGTGTTTGGAAGCTTGTCTTGTGCCTCAACTACTATGCAGGTAGACAGTCATCCCCCAGAGACTCACGAGAGGCACTTTATCATTTCCCTATTGTTCCTAATACAGAATTGTAGAGCTGGAGAGTACCTTCAGTTTTCTAAATCTATTCCCAAACAGGATATCACTAACCTCTTTAGAATCATTCCTCAGTATACATCAATTTATTGAGAACTGCCTAATACTCAAAGAAATGAAATCTTGAGTTCAGTAAGCTGTGTTTCGAACAGGAATTATTTTCACTTACCAAAATATTTCCTATTACCTCAAGGTATCCTTGTTGAGGAATGCTGAAAATTAAATTTTAAGTATCTAGTCTAGACCATAGAGTGCTTTGATGGGAGTATTTTGATTATATACCTACTACCCATCAGAAGCAGGCAGCTAATATTGTGAACTGAGCATTTTTGTCAAAAATCACAGGGAAGAGACCAGACAAGAATGAGAAAGGTCAAATGGACTTAGTGTGGCTGACCACATGGATCTTGTCTCTTAGAGGTCTGTCGTAGAAGAGAAAATACATAGAGGTGAAGAAACAGAACAGGCTCAATTAGTGTTTAGTTTATAATATGTACATACTTATTAATTAGTTTATAAAATTAAGCAGACTATCCAGAAAAAAAATGAGAATTTATATAATCATAGCATTATTTATTTTGAAAAATATTGAAAGAATATTTGAAGTCTTAAGATTTTCTTTTTTTTCCAATTTCAGCAAATCACTTCAGCAGTTTAGCAAATAAAATAGTTTATATATTGGTCGGGTTATGGTTGTTATTGGAAAATAATTAAAAAGTATTAAAGAATGTACATTTTCTGGTATTATAAATAACATAATGTTTGACAAGTCGTTAGGAGCGTTAGTACTTACGAAGGTTCATTAATGACTGTTCTCAAAGCGCTAAGCAAATCCACACTCGTCATTGTGTTTAGGTTCACTTCCACAGCTGCTCCTTTGGCCTTCATGTGAACAATGTTATCAGGCTGATCAGCAAACGTGGGAACTCCCACCATAGGGACTCCGTGGTAAATAGCTTCATAGATCCCATTAGTTCCACCATGAGTGATAAAAGCTTTGGTTTGGGGATGACCTAATTTAAGGATGCAGTGAGAAGTAGTCATTAAATTGAATAATATAAATCAGAAAATGCATGTTGTTGGACTATAATATTTGAATTTTAATTGTTTTTAGCTAGAGAATATTCAACTTAGAAAGACTAAGTGAATCTAGGCTTCTACTTCTAAACCAACTACACTTTGATAAAGTTGTAATAAAACCTAGATATTTGAATTACATTTTTAGCATAATTTCTCCCTGCTTTGTGTTTACACTCTCTTTTTTCCTGGGCCATGGAGCTAACAAACTTCAGAACTTTTGAAAGTAGTCAGTGGAGAACAAAAAAAAATCAAATATTTACTACAGGTCAGTGGGGGTTTAAAGTTTTCATTTCTATTCCATTAAAAATAAATGACTTCAAAAAAGTATGTGTTTCCAAAATAATGCCAAGGTTCAGTAGGCAAATGATTCAGTGTGCTAATGTACACAATTTTAATATACTACACAATGTTACTTACAACTGTTACTAGTGATACTCAGTGTATAATTAGTTTCAACTTTCACAGGGAAAGAACGTTACTAGCCGCACTCTCTCCCATTAGTAAAAAGCTGTGTACCAGGATCCGAGGCTGTACTGACCTTCTGTGGAATCTAGGCAAGGGCTGAGGCAATAAGATTGGCCTTTGCTTCTGTAAGATTTTTGACCATTGATCCCAGAGAAAACACCACAACACCATCTTTACCTGAGCTCTGGGTAAATTATTCCATTTCCTGCATACATTACGTGTTTTCTATTCAAAGGTGTAGCACCACAGGAAAAAATAAGCTTACTTACACATTTACTTAGGTAAAATTAAGAGATATATCAGAGAAATTGTTAAACTGGTCTGTCTTCTTACATGTAGAAAGATCTAGTTTCTATTTTTTTGTTTGTTTATTTGTTTTTGACAGAATCTCTCTCTGTCATCCAGGCTGGAGTGCAGTGGCCTGATCTCTCCTCACTGCAACCACTACAAACTCACCTCCCCAGTTCAAGTGATTCCTACACCTCAGCCTCCTGAGTAACTGGGATTATAGTCTCATGCCACCACGCCCGCCTAAGTTTTGTATTTTTAGTAGAGACGGGGTGTCACCATGTTGGCCAGGCTGGTCTCAAGATCCTGGGCTCCAGTGATCTACCTGCCTCGGCCTCCCAAAGTGCTGGAATTACAGGCATGAACCACTGTGCCCAGTCAAATCTAGTCTCCTTAAGAGGAAACATGTCTCTGAAATGTATAACATAAATATACAATCAATAATTGCAAGTCCAAGCATGGAACCAAAACCATTAGAGACATGAACACTAAATAAGGGACAACCCTTCTCATGGTACTGAAATTGTTATCGCCAAGGCTTAATTTAACCAACCAACAGGGTTATTTGCAAACTCATAACAACAGTTTTTGGAAGGAAGCCCAATAAAAGATCCTGAGCTAGGCTTTAAAACTTGTTAGCATGCCAGTTATATCTAATAAATTATCAATAAATTTACCAGCTCCTGTTAAGCATTCAAGATCATTTTCTCAAGTTTATGCCTTCCTTGATTAATATGTCCAAAAAATTTTGTTTAAAATGTCATTTAATAGTAACATATTTTAGAAAAGGATAACAAAGTGCATCTCCAACTATAATCACGATGCTTATGAGACAGTGCATCTCTTTCTTCCTGATGTATAAGCTGCCATGAGTGTGATGTTAGCTATGTGCCCTTAATTTGAGCCTTAAAGCAAAATATAAATTTTTCTGCCAATAAAATTCCCTAGGTAATTACTTATAGTTTTGCAAATTTGACACTGCAAAATCTGAAAAGGCCTTTGACATCATAAGCTATGTGAATGCTACTTTCTAGAGATGTATCCTGCATTCCATGTGCAAATATTTGTTGTGATCATAGTGGAATCACTGATATATCAGTTTATGACTAGCCAAATTATTAGTGGAGGGTAGTACTTGAAGTGAAAATAGACTGCTATTTTTGACTAAGTTAATGTCAGGAGAATATTTCTGAAGTCCCAGGAATTGGTGCTTTGCCGCTTTGATTTATTTTCCAAACAGATATTGATTCATTAAAATAACACACACACACACACACACACACAGACATACACACCTACCATATTGACATGGAATTTTCATTTGACAGGTTCTTGTTGCTTTTGTATTCTGTGTACCCAGTGAATGGCATAATTATTTCATCAACAATATAATCCATGATTGGTATTCATATTTCTCAAATCCTATATCAATATTTAAATTGATTGAATATGAAATGGCATAATGTCTGCTGTCGTAAAACACGGCTGATTTGTCTTTGTGAAATTGTGAGAGTATGTGTATTTGTCTGTGTTTCTGTAAAAAGTAGGTTTGGGAGGAAAAATATAATAGTGTGGCGTGGGTCATTATCCAGTGACCTATAGATACGTCATGTATATTTCTGTGTCTTTATTTAGATATTGGTACATTATCTCCTATAATAAACATTCACTAGAGCTTGCCTGCAGCCATAACTTGACTGGCAAGAAAATCCTGAAATAAAATTTTTAGAATCTTTAAATAAAATTATAAAATTAAATATATATTTTACCATAAACAGAAATTTAGTACTCTTATGGGAACCTGCAACTTTCTGAAAAGATTACGCTTGTTTGTGTATGAACCAAATAAATAATAGCCTAATTCCTCACTCCTTATTGATAGTTAAATACATTGCTCGTACCATGTGTACCTGTATTCTATTTTGCTTCTCAATACTTTTTGTGTATAACATTTCTTATATTCCACATTTCTTCTCTGAAGACTTCATATTGTAGCATACAATTTCTTTCTCATGCCATAAAATCTGACACTATATTTATAAAGAACCAATACAACATTTGAGTCTCTCAGTTTTATAATAGCTACTTTATGCTGATGAATCTGAATCTATTTCTAATGCTTCCTGCTTGGATTTACACTTTGTACTACTTAAATGATTTCTAGAAATTACCGAAAATCCTTTTGGTTCTTTAGGGTTAATATCCATAATCTACAAAGAACTCAAACAAATTTACAAGAAAAAAACAAACAACCCCATCAAAAAGTGGGCAAAGGATATGAACAGATACTCCTCAAAAGAAGACATTTATGCAGCCAACAGACACATGAAAAATGCTTATCGTCACTGAACATCAGAGAAATGCAAATCAAAACAACAATGAGATACCATCTCACACCAGTTAGAATGGTGATCATTAAAAAGCCAGGAAGCAACAGGTGCTGGAGAAGATGTGGAGAAATAGGAACACTTTTACACTGTTGGTGGGACTGTAAACTAGTTCAACCATTGTGGAAGACAGTGTGGTGATTCCTCAAGGATCTAGAACTAGAAATACCATTTGACCCAGCCATGCCATTACTGGATATATACCCAAAGGATTATAAATCATGCTGCTATAAAGACACATGCACACATATGTTTATTGCCACACTATTCACAATAGCAAAGACTTAGGACCAACCCAAATGTCCATCAGTGATAGACTGTATTAAGAAAATGTGGCACATATACAGCATGGAATACTATGCAGCCATAAAAAATGAGTTCATGTCCTTTGTAGGGACATGGATGAAGCTGGAAACTATCATTCTCAGCAAACTATCACAAGGACAATAAACCAAACACTGCATTTTCTCACTCATAGATGGGAACTGAACAATGAGAACATTTGGACATAGGAAGGGGAACATCACACACTGGGGCCTGTCGTGGGGTGAGGGGAGGGAGAGGGATAGCATTAGGAGATATACCTAATGTAAATGACGCGTTAATGGGTGCAGCACACCAACATGGCGCATGTATACATATGTAACAAACTTGCACGCTGTGCACATGTACCCTAGAACTTAAAGTATAATAATAAAAAAAGGAAATAATAAATAGCTAAATTCTAATTGCGTACATTTGAGCCAGAAGGATGACATATTCAAAGTGCTGAAAGAAGAAATATGTGATCAAAAATTTTATATCTAGCAAAGCTCTTTCAAAAGATGAAGGCAAAATAAAGACATCCTTATGTAAACAAAACTGAAATAACTGGCTGATAGCTGACCTGCCTTATAAAATATGTTGAAGGAAATTCTTCAGACTGAAATTACGTGATTCTGGGCAGTCATTCAAATCCAAATAAGAAGCAAAGAGTCATGGAAAAGTTAATTATTTTTAGAATTACCAAATATAGTGGCACATACATTCTTCCTTCCTTTTCTCAGCTAATTTAGGTAGTTGCATAAATCTATATTTTCTAGTTTCTTTGTGATTTTCATATTTGACAGAGAATGTATGTTACATGATTAGAATCCATTTTAATTTTAAAGGCTTGTTTTATGGTCTAACACATAGTCTGTTCTGGAGAATAATCTACATACAATACGTGTTGAGATGAAAGTATAATCTGCTGTTGGATAAAATGTTCTACAAATGACTGGTCTAGTTTGTTTATAATGTTGTTCTAGTCTTCATTTTCTTGTCAATCTTCAGCATAATTGTACCCATTAATAAAAGTAAGGTATGAAGATTTTCAACTACTATTATTGAAAAAATAATAACAATAAATAAAGTAAATAGGTCAAAAACTAAACTCACCATTGTCAACTCAAAAGAGTTTTTTTTTTTTTAGCAATTGTTTCCTGACAGTAGATGTCACAACTATCTAATAAATTCTCAAGATTAAAGCCTAAGAGCCCTGCCTCATTTCATTGTCTTTCTTCAATAATGACTTCTTACTCAGCAAGTTATGTGGAATTCACCCAAGAGTTTTCATGAAGACATCTTTATCTCTCAAGAAATTTGGTAAATGTTCCTGCTCATAATGCTATGTGGCTTGTTAAGAAGACTAGGGCAGTCTCTTTAGTAGTTTCTATGATCTGGTTTTCTGTTCCCCCAGGTCCATTATCAAGCTGTAGACGCATTGATATTTGTAACACAAAACTTGAATCATTTTATTCTTCAGTTTAAATTGTCAGTGTAAAGTCCAAAACACCTAATATCACTTGTAGGAGACCTCTACCATGAGGAAAATGGATGTGGAGTAGCAAACTGAAATAAATGTCCAGGAGCATTTATTTGTTATTGAGGCTATAAACTTTAAAAGAAAATTAGGTATTTTATTATGAGGAGCATAACATCCTCCACTGTTGTAGACCTACCTTAGGTAAAGGTTTGGCAGGTTTGCAGTGCAATCCTCCAACGAACTCAAAATTAGGTAAGTATGGATGAGGAAATGCAAGACCCCAATATGTTTGGATTAACCAAATTTCAGCTTTCCCCATAGTCTCACATAATATAGTGGGTTTTCCTGGACAAAATGAAAAAAGTTGGATGGAGGAAATTAACTGATATGTTTGCTGATGACAAAAATACTACCAGTAATTTCCTGATAAGCTATTAAGAAAAAATTCAATTAGGTCTTCTAGAATACTTATCATGTCTATATATTAAGAGGAAGGAGAAATTAAAGAGGATGGAAGATAGGAAGGAGGAAGGAAGGAAGAAAAGAAGGAAGGAAGCAAGGAAGGAAGGAAGGCAAGCAGGGAAGGAGAGAGGAAAGCAAGGAAAAGGGAGAAAAAATGAAGAAAGAGGTAGAAATAAAGAAAGAGAGAGAGAGGGAGAAAAGGAGAAAGGGAAGAAGAGAGGGAGTAGAGTGAGACATGGGGAAGGAAGGAGGGAAGATTTTTAGTTAGTGAAAAAGAAGTAATGTGTAAGTGTCCTTTCACAATAATAAACCAACCAAAATTAAACTATAACTACAAATACTGACAAATTTAACATTCATTTTCTCTCTTCAATTAAATGCCAGATAACTTTTTTCCCCAAGACAGCAGATTGGAGGCATTGTTAGCATGCCTCCTTCTACTTGAAAAGACAATATAGTGAGTAGACATTCACGCTGTGAATTTTTTTACAAGAAGCAACACAGAAACTTAACAGAAAAAAACAAAAGTAACCATAAACCCTTTGAAAAAAGTGGGGGGCAGCAGCCTATCCTGTGAGCCAGGTGAAAAACTGAGTCCCCAGAGTGTGAGTGGGGAGAAACTGCCTCTGGGATAGATACACCCACTGGGAAACCTGGCAATCCAGACCACGAGAAAGTGCCTTAACCCTACCCAGTACTGGAATTGCTTTAGTGAGCAGTGTGAAATACATGAGAAAGAGCAGCATCTGGACATGGTTTGTGTGCACTCACAGACTACAGCAGGAACAGAGAAAAGTCACTCCTAATCCTACATCACAAGGGACCTTGTGGAAGTCTGCCAACTAACTCAGGTTGTGGTCACAGGTTGAGAGAAGCTCCCAACTGAGAATCACAATGCAATCTTGAGTGGGGACAAACTCCCTTTGGCCAGAATTGAGGAATGAGTAGGAAGTGTGCTATGGCCACAGGCACAGGAGATAGACACCCCTGCTTCAGAGGAGCATGGCCTGAAAACCATAGTTTCCATCTCAGTGGGTGTGTTAGGCCATTTTCTTATTCCTATAAAGAAATACTTGAAACTGAGTAAGTTATTTTTTTAAAAAGAGGTTTAATTGGTTTATGGTCCCATAGGCTGTACAGGAAGCATAGTGGCTTCTGCTTCTGGGGAGGCCTCAGGAAGCTTCTAATCATGGCAGAAGGCAACAGAGCAGCAGGTTGTTTTGCCTGATGGGAGCAGAAGCAAGAGAGAGAGTGAGGGCAAAGGTGCTATACACTTAAAAAAAAAAAAAAAAAAAAACAGATCTCCTGATAACTCAGTCACTATCACAAGAGCAGTACTAAGGGAGGATGGTGCTAAACCATTCATGAATACTCTACCCCCGTGATCCAATCCTCTCCACCAGGCCCCACTTCCAACATTGGGGATTACAATTTGACATAAGATTTGGGCAGAGACACAGATCTAAACCATATCAGTGGGGAAGGCTTTATGACCTGGGGCATTTTCGAGTTTTGAGAGGAGTGTGCCTGGAATCCAGTTACCTGATGCTAATGGAACACTGCAAATGTGAGACCTGCCTTGCCAAGCATGTAGGAGCCAGGTGAGATTTACTTCCTGGGGCTACACATACTCCCCATGTGGATTTTTTTGTGCAGCAGAGGCAGCTGCACTTCTCCCTGGAATATCACCCCAGCAGTCAGAGAGCTTCCCGCTGATCCTCATTGTGACCACTGCTCCTGCCTGCACAGGGGGAGTGAGAGCACAGACTTGGCTGACCCAGCCTCCACCTGTCCTTGCCCCTGCACCTGCCCTGGTAGTTTAACAGAAAGGACAGGGAATTTGGGGAGCTCTATGGCCCCGCCAGAGTACTTCTCCTGGGTAACATAAGGCAAGCACAAAACTCACTTCTACCACTACAATTGGAGCTCTTTTGCAAGTGCCACCTCCTGGCTAGAGGCCAACTGAGAGTCCATTACAGCATCTGCAGGCAGAAAAACACAACACCAGGAAGGAAAAAACTTCTGCATGACCTCAGCTATCACTATTGCCTTCATCACTCTGGGTAACCAGGAGGTCCTGAGTTTGTCCACGTGCCAGTACATTACTACTACAGCTGGCATTTGAGAAAGTCAACATTGCTAAGGCCAATAACCAAGAAATCTCACAAAGAGTATGTAACTGCCCTGCCACCCCTGTCAGAGTTGGTGCTGGTATCCACTGATGGGAGACTAGAGGACAAGTCACATCACTGAATCCCTTGCAGACATTCCCTAGGACCAGTCTAGGGTGTGATAGGCCCACTGGGTGGCCAGGTCCAGAGGAGCAGCAGCATTCATAGTAGTCTGGCCCTCAGAGACTTCTACTCTTAGGCAAAGGAGGGCTGTACCACACCCATGCAACTTGAGAAGTTAAAGGGTAGAGTAAAACTAAGACAACTTGAATAATTAATATAATCAATAAAAAGTAAATTATTGAAATAGAAATCAAATTAAAAGTCAATCATACTCCAAAAATAGATGCTGTTACACTTAAAATGATTATCTGACTAAATCTAGTTATATTTTAACAAAAGATATGAAAAATTTGGAGTCTATACTAATGGAATGATAGCTTAAAATTGAAAAATAAATAAGTTCACCTTATTAAAAGGTAAAAAGAGAAAAATCCTATCACCTCAAGCAATAAAAAACTCAACAGTTGTTCATAATCTTGAAATCCTATTAGTAAATTACAAATAGAAAAGAATTTCTTTACACCAGCAAAGGCACTCCAAATAAAACAGTTTCATCAAATGTAACTTTTATGTTAAAATACTAAGAGCATTCTTATCAAGATGAGAAAAAGTCAGTGGTATGTACTAATGACAACTTTAATTCAACAATATTTTACGCTACTGCAGTTAAACAAGAAAAACAATTTTTAGAATAAAAAAGATTTAGGAGTTCTATTTATCTATCTATCTGATATCATGTTATGTAACTAATCAAAAACAATATACACATAAATCTTCAGAATGTGCAAGAGAAGTTTTAATTTTGCTGAATGCAAAACCATAACACCAACTGAAATTTCTGTGCACAAGTAGACAAAAATTTAATTTAAAACCTAAATTTCACTGAAAAACTTGGAATACTTTTTATAAAAGTTACATAATCTATTCATGTTTAGAATTATAAAATTGTATTAAAACCCACAATAGAAAAGTAAATAGAGCTAACATGTTCACAGATAAGAACAAAATTCATAAAGATATCCATTCTCTAAAATCGGTCTATAGATTAATTATAAATCTTATTAAGGGTCAAGAGTTCAAGACCAGCCTGGCCAAGATGGTAAAGCCCCGTGTCTACTAAAAATACAAAAAGTTAGCTGGGCGTGGTGGCAGGTGCCTGTAATCCCAGCTACTCTAGATGCTGAGGCAGAGAATTGCTTCAACCCAGGAGGCAGAGCTTACAGTGAGCCAAGATCGTGCCACGGAACTACAGCCTGGGTGACAGAGCAAGACTCCATCTCAAAAACGAAAAAAAAAAAAAACATTAGAATTTCACAATCTCAAGTTTCACAAACCTTTACAATTTTTGTAGAACTTTATATGTGATTCTAAAATCCACAGGGAAAAGCAAAGAGCCAAAAATAATCAAGGTACTTCAGATGAAGAGATACAACGGAAAAGAATATTATTTTATCAGATACCAAGAACTAATATAAAGGAAAGCAGGTAAGATAGTGAAAAAAAGCAAAACCACTTAAGTAATGAAATTCTTGAAGGAAAAAGATGCAGGTGTATAGGAAAAGAACTAAGTTTGCAATAAATAGTGATGGGACAACTCCTTACACTAGTGCAAAGGTAGAAAAAAAATTTAAAAGTTAGGCTGAGAGGGAGCCAAGGAAGAAGGAAAACGGTGAAAAAATGAAACAAAAGGCAACTCAACTCTACAAAATGAACAAAAATAAATAATTTTATTATTATTATTTTTTGAGACAGAGTTTCACACTTGTTGTCCAGGCTGCAGTGCAGTGGCGTGATCTTGGCTCACTGCAACCTCTCCACCTCCTGGGTTCAAGCCATTCTCCCGCCTCAGCCTCCCGAGTAGCTGGGACCACAGGCACACACCACTGTGTCTGGTAATTTTTGTAAAAATTAATAATTTTAAATAAATTCAGGTGTTTAAAGTAAAAGCAAAACCATAGCTTCTATGAAGACAGCATAAAAAATCTTTTTTTTTTATTTCGTAGTAAAAAAGGATTGCCTCAGGAGCAGAAAGAAAAATTATAAAGAAAATTATTAATATATTCACTTCCATTAAATTTAAAATACATGATTCATTACCTGATATTAAAAGAGAATGAGAAAACTATCAGAAACTGTAGGAGGATATGTGCAAGATATAAAACCGGCCCAGACTTATCCAGAATATATATATATATTTTTTTTTTTTTGACACAGGGATTTTCTCTATCTTCCAGGCTGGAATGCAGTGGTGCCAACACAGCTCACTGCAGCTTTGACCTTCTGGGCTCAAGCAATCCTCCTACCTCAGCCTCTCAGTAGCTGGGACCAGAGGTGCACAACACCACACCTGGCTTTATTTATTTTTTATTTTTATTTTTATTCTTTTTTGAGACTACGTCTTTCTCTGTTTCCCAAGCTGGTCTCAAACTCCTAGGCTCAAGTGATACACCTAGGCCTCCCAAAGAGCTGGGAATACAGGTGTAACAATCATTGAATTGTAGACTTAAACTGTGAATTTCAAAGCATGTAAATTATATCTCAATTGTCCCTGTTTGCAGATGACATGATTGTATATTTAGAAAACCCCTTCATCTCAGCCCAAAATCTCCTTAAGCTGATAAGCAACTTCAGCAAAGTCTCAGGATACAAAATCAATGTGCAAAAATCACAAGCATTCTTAGACACCAATAACAGACAAACAGAGAGCCAAATCATGAGTGAACTCTCATTCACAATTGCTTCAAAGAGAATAAAATACCTAGGAATCCAACTTACAAGGGACGTGAAGGACCTCTTCAAGGAGAACTACAAACCACTGCTCAACGAAATAAAAGAGGACACAAACAAACGGAAGAACATTCCATGCTTATGGATAGGAAGAATCAATATCGTGAAAATGGCCATACTGCCCAAGGTAATTTATAGATTCAATGCCATCCCCATCAAGCTACCAATGACTTTCTGCACAGAATTGGAAAAAACTACTTTAAAGTTCATATGGAAGCAAAAAAGAGCCCACATTGCCAAGACAATCCTAAGCCAAAAGAACAAAGCTGGAGGCATCACACTACCTGACTTCAAACTATTCTACAAGGCTACAGTAACTAAAACAGCATGGTACTGGTACCAAAACAGAGATATAGACCAATGGAACAGAACAGAGCCCTCAGAAATAATACCACATATCTACAACCATCTGATCTTTGACAAACCTGACAGAAAAAAGAAATGGGGGAAGGATTCCCTATTTAATAAATGGTGCTGGGAAAACTGGCTAGCCATATGTAGACAGCTAAAACTGGATCCCTTCCTTACACCTTATACAAAAATTAATTCAAGATGGATTAAAGACTTAAATGTTAGACCTAAAACCATAAAAACCCTAGAGGAAAACCTAGGCAATACCATTCAGGACATAGGCATGGGCAAAGACTTCATGTCTAAAACACCAAAAGCAATGGCAACAAAAGCCAAAATTGACAAAAGGGATCTAATTAAACTAAAGAGCTTCTACACAGCAAGAGAAACTACCATCAGAGTGAACAGACAACCTACAGAATGGGAGAAAATTTTTGCAATCTATCCATCTGAAGAAGGGCAAATATCCAGAATCTACAAAGAACTCAAACCAATTTACATGAAAAAAAAAAAAACATCAAAAAGTAGGCGAAGGGTATGAACAGACATTTCTCAAAAGAAGACTTTTATGCAACCAATAGACACATGAAAAAATGCTCATCAACACTGGCCATCAGAGAAATGCAAATCAAAATCACAATGAGATACCATCTCGCACCAGTTAGAATGGCGATCATTAAAAAGTCAGGAAACAAGAGTACGTGGAGAAATAGGAACACTTTTACACTGTTGGTGGAAATGTAAACTAGTTCAACCATTGTGGAATACAATGTGGCGATTCCTCAAGGATCTACAACTAGAAATACCATTTGACCCAGTCATCTCATTGCTGGGTATATACCGAAAGGATTATATAAATCATGCTGCTATAAAGACACATGCACATGTATGTTTACTGTGGCACTATTCACAATAACAAAGACTTGGAACCAACCCAAATGTCCATCAATGATAGACTGGATTAAGAAATTGTGGCACATATACACCATGGAATATATGCAGCCATAAAAAAGGAAGAGTTCATGTCTTTGTAGTGACATGGATGAAGCTGGAAACCATCATTCTCAGCAAATTATCGCAAGGACAGAAAACCAAACACTGCATGTTCTCACTCATAGGTCAGAATTGAACAATGAGAACACTTGGACACAGGAAGGTGTACATCACACACCGGGGCCTGTCATGGGGTCGGGGGAGGTGGGAGGGATAGCATTAGGAGACATACCTAATGTAAATGATGAGTTAATGGGTGCAGCACACCAACATGGCACATGTATACATAACAAACCTGCACATTGTGCACATGTACCATAGAACTTAATGTATTATTAAAAAAATAAAATAAAGCATGTAAATTGTATCTCAATACAACTGTTAATAAAAGTCCTTAAATGAACTGAATAGTTTGCAGAAGAGTGGGAAATATAACACCCTACTCATAAAGTATAAACTAGTATAATCTCTCTCAGATGAGATTACTTATACCTATACCTATTCCTATATCTATACCCATACCCATACCTATACATATACCTACACCTATACCTATACCTATACCTATACCTATACCTACACTTATACCTATACCTATACTTACTGGGTGAAAATAAATGGTTTATATCCTGTAAATACAATTGCTCTTATGGAACAGGAGACATATACCAAATGTTCACTGCATTCCATAAAAAAACTACAGCCAATTGTCAATTGACAGAATGTCATGATATAGTCACCTGATGGAAAACTGTCTACAGAACTTGGGGAAAAACGAAAAGGAAATACATGATTGTATCTCTACACTAACGCTGAACATAAGTAGAAATTCTACTCATGTGTTTGTATACATTTCAAAAAACTAAATAACAGAATGTTGAGGAAATTAACATATAACTAGCAGACCTATAAAATTTTTAAAGACAGTGTTAAAACCAGTGAGGCTTCTGGTTTCCATTGGAAGAAGTGTGTTTCTAATACTGGAAGCAAAACTTTACACTCATATATTATCAATGTTGATATAGTTTCTAAAAGCTGAAAATACATGCATATTTTAAAAGATACATAAAATATTTTTAAATGTGCAAAAATTAAAGTTCATGGGTGAATCTTGCATTGTTCTAATTCTGCTATTACCAAAAAAAGATTGCATTTAATTCATTGTCCTTCTGCGTCTAGCATGAAGCACCCTAAAATTGTTTAATCGTTTAGTGTTTACCCTCAGACATTTTCTGGGGCAGGGTAGAAATCATTTTATTTTCTATTTGACCATTTACCTTCTTGACTTGTAACTGTTATGGAATTTTAGGTAATTTGAGCCGTTTTCCTGTGATATGTATTACAAATATTTTTCTTCAGTTGACTTATGAACCAATAATCTTTATGCACCCTTTAAAACTTTAAACATAAACTTTAAATAATCTATTTTAAAAATCAGTGTTATGAATTGAATTGTGCTCCCTGAAAATTTGTATATGAAGCCTGACTATATTTGAAGATAGGGCCTTTAGAGATAATTAAGCTTAAAATAGTTCAAGGGTGGGTCTCTAATTCATTATGACTAGTGTCCTTCCAAGAAGAGGAAGTGACACCAGGAATGCCCATATGCAGAGAAAAAACTATATGAGAATATAAGATGGTGGCCATAAAAGCTTCAAGAAAAAACATACCTGGCAAATCCTGATCTTGGACGTCTAACCATCAGAACTGTAAGAAAATAAACTTTTATTATTATTAGTTCTTGTATTAGTTTGCTAGCACTGCTACAGCTACACACCGCTGATTAGGAAGTTAAATTAGCTAATATTTTGCATATCCAGTATAATCTTTGGTTTGTTAGTTCACATTTCTTTATGATTCTCAAAAATAATAGTTGGAGTGGAAGCCTACCTTAGCTGATGGATTTAGATGAGAGCTGTGTGTATAAAAATTAGAAAGCAAAACCATTATTTACTAGAATAGGGAAATAATTTTAAAATAGGTAGAATAAATGTTATCATTGAAGTAAAAAAAGAAATCTATTTTGTTTTTGTTTTTATTTTTTTGAGACAGAGCCTTGCTCTGTCACTCAAGCTGGAGTGCAGTGGCACCAACACAGCTCACTGCAGTCTCGACCTCCTGGCTTCAAGCAATCCTCCTACCTCAGTTTCCCAGTAGCTATGACCACAGGTGTTCACCGCCGACTCCAGCTGTTCTTAATTGCCATTAATTTCTGCCAGATTAAAAAAAAAGTCAGAAACAACAAAATATAGCAGGATCATAAAAGTACTCTAAGACAATAGAGGTAACATTATAATTTTAGAGAATGGAAGTCCTTTTCTAAAAGATAACCTAGAAACGAAAAGAAAAAAAAAACTAATAAATATATGTACATACTATGATAAGGTTCATAATATATTGAGGGCTGCCAGCACGCTGTCAATTGAGAGGTGACAGCATGCTGGCAGCCGTCACAGCCCTCGCTAGCTCTCAGCGCCTCCTCTGCCTGGACTCCCACTTTGGCGGCACTTGAGGAGCCCTTCAGCCTGCTGCTGCACTGTGGGAGCCCCTTCCTCGGCTGGCTGAGGCCGGAGACAGCTCCCTCAGCTTGCTGGGAGGTGTGGAGGGAGAGGCGTGGGAGGGAACCAGGGCTGTGTGCGGTGCTTGCGGGCCAGCATGAGTTCCAGGTGGGTGTGGGCTTGGCAGGCCCCGCACTTGGGCACTCGGGCGCTCGGAGTGGCCTGGCAGCCCTGCCGGCCCTGGGCAATGAGGGGCTTGGCACCCGGTGAGCAGCTCCAGAGGGTGTGCTGGGTCCCCAAGCAGTGCCGGCCCACCGGCCCTGCGCTCGATTTCTCGCGGGGCCTTAGTTGCCTCCCCGCGGGGCAGGGCTCGGGACCTGCAGCCTGCCATGCCTGAGCCTCCCTGCCCGGACACAATATTATGAAATACTTTAAATGAAGAGCAATGCTACATGATATAGCTCAGAGTTTTTTCCTCCAAATCTGTGTGTTACCATAGAAACACCTCTAAATTATTATTATTATTATTATTATTATTATTTATTTTTTATTATTATACTTTAGGTTTTAGGGTACATGTGCACAATGTGCAGGTTTGTTACATATGTATCCATGTGCCATGTTGTTTTGCTGCACCCATTAACTCGTCATTTAGCATTAGGTATATCTCCTAATGCTGTCCCTCCCCCTCCCTCCACCCCACAACAGTCCCCAGTGTGTGATGTTCCCCTTCCTGTGTCTGTCTATGAGTTCTCACTGTTCAATTCCCACCTATGAGTGAGAACATGCGGAGAAACACCTCTAAATTATTTTATCTGAGAAAACTAAGGTCTAGCTCACCTTAAGCAGTAGAATTTAATTGCATAAATTTAAAAGTATGGGAATATTTTTCATTAGGCTGGGTGAAATCTAAAGTTGTTCCCTTTACAAGTCATAAACTGTAGGAGGATATCTGCAATATATAAAACTGGCCCAGGATTATCTAGAATATGTAATATATATATACATTTTTTTGACATAGGGTTTTTCTCCATCTTCCAGGCTGGAATGTAAGAAAATTTTTGAATGCAAAAATTTTGATTAAGCAAGAAAATAAAAATCAGCACACTGCCAAAACAAAGTAAAAACAGGAATTCTGAAATATACAATTTAGTAAAACTTGAACAGTTCCTTCTGAAGATGCACAGTATGTTTTAGGGTGGGAAAGTAGGAAAGCCTAATGGGTTGCCCTAGCGTCCCTCACTACACATATGCAGTCACACAAGTTCAACTCCCCAAATCTACACTCACTCTTACAAATAAATTCCATTACATGGAAGTGCACAGCAAGAAAAATTTCCTGTGTTGACTTGTCCCCGTGTGCAAGAAAAATATCTTCTCTGAGAATTAATATAGTCAGCACTCGTGTGAAGCTCCAGTTAAAATTCAATCTAGAAAAGCCTTTTCAAAGAAACTGACTCTAGCCTCAAAGGCTTCCCACAGATCAAATTCCAAAGTTAATAGGCAGCTCCTGTTTACCAAGAAGCAAGACTTCATGTATGAAAATAAGCAAAAGTAACAGAGACTAGACATATTAACATAATTATTTTAAATATTAGAACTTTTGAAATAAAACATAAAATTATTCCATATACTATCGTGAGTTGGATGATAGCTCACGAGTTGGAAGAATCAGTATTGTATCATTAAAATGGCCAAATTACCCAAAGTAATTTACACATTCAATGATATTCATGTCAAACTACCAAAATCATCACATAATTAGATAAAAACTATTCTAAAATTCATATAGAACCAAAACAAAGTGAGAATAGCCAAAGTAAAGAGCTAAGCTGGAAGCACCATACTACCCAACTTCAAACTATACTATAAGACTACAGTAATTAAAAAAGCATGTTACTAGTTTGAAAAGAGACACATATACAAATGGAGGAGAAAACAAAGTCATTAAAAAAGCCACACACAACCATTTGATTTTTCACAATATGGACCAAAAAAAGAAATAGGGAAAGCACTCCCTAGTCACTAAATGGCACTGGGATAACTGGCTAGCCATATGCAGAAGAAAGAATCTGGATTGTCACAATTTACCCTATACAAACATTAATGCAATGTGGATCAAAGATTTAAATGGAAGACCTCAAAGTATAAAAATCTTTGAAGGAAACCTAGAATATTATTTATTGACATCAGCCTTGGCAAATAATTTTTGGCTAAGTCCTTAAAAGCAATTGCAACAAAAACAAAAATTGTCATGTGGGACATAATTAAATAAAGAACTTCTGCAGAAAAAAAAAAAAAAAAAAACAACTATCCAGAGAGTACAAAGACAACCTACAGAATGGGAGAAAATATTTACAAACTATTCATTTGATAAGGGTCTCATATCCAGATTACATAAAGAATTTAAACAACTCAACAAGCAAAAAACAAATAACCTCAATAAAAAAAAACAGGCAGAAGACATGAACAGACATTTCACAAAAGAAGACATACAATCAACCCGCATATGAAAAAATGTGCATCATCAGTAATCATCAGAGAAATGTGAATCAAAATCATAATGATATATTATCTCACACCAGTCACAATGACTATTATTAAAAAGTTAAACAACAGAAGGTGACTAGACTATGAGGAAAAGGGAAGCTTAGAAACTCTTGGTTGGAATGTAAATTAGTTAAGACAACGTGTGTAACAGTTTGAAAGTTTCTCAGAAAACTTAAAACAGATCTACCATTTCATCCAGCCATCCCATTACTGGGTGTGTACCCAAAGGAAAATAAATCATTCTATAAAAGGATACATGTGCTAATGTGTTAGTCATTGTGCTTTTCACAATAGCAAAGACAAGAAATCATCTACCAAGAATGGTGGATTGGGTAAATAAAATATGGTACATTTATACTGTGGAATACTATGCAGCCATAAAGAGAACAAAATCATGTACTTTATAGCAACATTGATGCAGCTGGAATCCATTATCCTAAGTCATTTAAGGCAGGAACAAAAACCAAAATACCCCAAGTTCTCACTTATCAATGGGAGCTAAACACTGAGCACACATAAACTTAAACATGGGAACAATAGGCACTGTGGACTTCTAGAGTGGAGACAGAGGAAGGGAGGTGTGGGCTAAAATACTACCTTTTGGGTACTGTGTTTACCACCAGGCTGACAGAATGCATACCACAAACATTAGCATCACACAATATACCCTTGTAACAAACCTAAACACGTACCCCTCTATCTAAAATAAAAGTTGAAATTTAATACAAAACAAAATAGGAAATGCAAGCTAGAAAAGCAAGAGAAAACCAAATCAAAAATTAGTAGAACAAAAAATAATAAAGATTAGAACACATTAAATAAAATTGTGTTCTAACAAAATAATACAAAAGCTAAACAAAAAGTTGTTTATTTAAAGATAAACAAATCCTACAAAACTTTAGCCAGACTGACAAAAAGAAGTGAAGGGATGGCCTGCCCCTCCACACCTGAGGGCATTTCTCATCAGGTGGAATGAAAGACTTGAGAAAAGAAAGAGACACAGAGACAAAGTATACAGAAAGAATAGTGGGCCCAGGCAACCGGCGCTCAGCATATGGAGGACCGGCGCTGGCAGCGGTCTCTGAGTTCCCGCTGTATTTATTGATCATTATCTCTACCATCTCAGAGAGGGGCATGTGGCAGGACAATAGGGTAATAGTGGAGAGAGGGTCAGCAGGAAAACATGTAAACAAATGTCTCTGCACCATAAACAAGGTAAAGAAAAAAGTGCTGTGCTTTTGATGTGCATATACATAAACATCTCAGTGCCTTAAAGAGCAATATTGCCTCCAGCATGTCTCACCTCCAGCCCTAAGGCGGTTTTCTCCTATCTCAGTAAATGGAATATACAATTGGGTTTTACACTGAGACATTCTATTGCCCAGGGATGAGCAGGAGACAGATGCCTTCCACTTATCTCAACTGCAAAGAGGCCTTCCTCTTTTAGTAATCATCCTCAGCACAGACCCTTTATGGGTGTCAGGCTGGGGCATGGTCAGGTCTTTCCCTTCCCGTGAGGCCGTCATATTTCAGCTATCACATGGGGAGAAACTTTGGACAACACCTGGTTTTCCTAGGCAGAGGTCCCTGTGGCCTTCCTCCGCAGTGTTTTGTGCCTCTGGATACTTCAGAGTAGGGAATGGTGATGACTTTTAACAAGCATGCTGCCTTCAAGCATTTGTTTAACAAAGCATATCCTGCATAGCCCTAAATCCATTTAAACTTGAGTTGACACAGCACATGTCTCTGGGAGCACACGGTTGGGGGTAGGGTTAGAGATTAACAGCATGTCAAGGCAGAAGAATTTTCCTTAGTACAGAACAAAATGGAGTCTCTTATGTCTACTTCTTTCTATGTAGACACAGTAACAATCTGATCTCTCTTTTCCCCACAAGAAAGAAAGGTCCAAGTGAATAAAATCAGAGGCAAAACAGTAGACATTACAAATGGTGCCACAGAAATTCAAATACAGACTGCTAGGAGAAACTATATGCAAATAAATTGGAAAACCTAGAATTAAACACATACCTAGATATATACAACCCATAAGATTGAACTGTGAAGAAATCCAAAACCTGAACAACCCATTATTAAATATGAGGTAAAACAGTGATAAAAATTCTACCATCAAAGTAAAGCCCAGGACCTGAAGACTTTCATGGCTGAATTCTACAAAACATTTGAATAACTAATGTCAATTCTACTTAAACTATTCCAAAACGTAGTTGAAATATGTTCCAAAACATAGCATTCCAACTATGTTTGGAATACCGAAACCAAAGACACAACAACAAAAACTACAGGTGGATATCTGTGATGAACATAGACACAAACATCTTCACAAAATGTTAACAATCTGAATTCAACAACATATTAAAAAGATCATTCATCATTATTACGTGATTCATCTCAAGGATGCAAGAATGTTTCAACATATGCAAATCAATAAATGTGATACATCATATCAACAGTACCAAGACAAAATCCATATGTTTACTTTATTTGATGATGAAGAAAAACATTTGAGTACATTAACATCCCTTTATGATTAAAAACTCTTAAAACAACTGAGTATAGAAGGAACATAGCTCAACATGATAAAAGCCATAAACCACAAACCTACAGGTAGCATCATATTGAATGAGTACAAATTGAAAGCCTTTCTTCTAAGATCTGTAAGAAGAGTATGATATGAACTTTCACAACTTTTACTTAACACCACAGTAGTAGTCCTAGCCAGAACAATTAGATGAGTGAAAGGAGTAAAGTGCATTCAAATTACAGAGAAATAAAGTCAATTATTCTTATTTACGAAAAAAAGATCTTATATCTAGAAAAATCATAACAACCCCACCAAGAAATGATTTAACCTGATAAGCACGTTCAGTAGTTCCAGGACACAAAATTAACATACAAATATCAGTATGCCAACAGTGAACAATATGTTAAAAAAAGGAAGTAATCCCATTTGCAACAGCTACAAATAAAATAAAATACCTAAGAATAAACTGAATCAAATAAAAGAAATATATCTACAATGAAAACTATAAAATATGGATGAAAACGATTGTACAGAACACAAAAAATGAAAATATGTTTTATGTTCACAGAATAGAAGAATTAATAGTGTTAAAATATCTATAGCACCCAAAAAATCTACAGATTCAATGCAATTCCTATCAAAATACAAATAAAATTCTTCACAAATTGAAAAAAAAATATCTAAACTTTGTATGGAGCCACAAAAGACCAGAATAGCCAAAGCTATTCTGAGCAAAAAGAACAAAGTTGGAGGACTTACATTACTTGACTTCAAATTATGCTTCAAAGCTATAGTAGCCATAAAAGCATGGCACTATCATAAAAACAGACATATAGACCAATGGAATGGAATGAAGGACACATAAATAAATCTGTACATCTACAGTAAACTCTCTTTCAATGAAGCTGTCAAATACATACATTGGGAAAGGAATGGACCAGAAGCTGGGTATCTATATGTAGAAGAATGAAACTGGACCTCTGAGTAGTCTGTTCTCACATTACTATAAAGAACTACCTGAGACTGTGTAGTTTATAAAGAAAATAGGTTTAATTGACTCACAGTTCCACAGGCTGTACAGGAGGCATGGCTGGGATGCCTCAGGAAACTTACAATTGTAGTGGGAGGGCAAAGGGGAAGCAAGCACATCTTGATATGGTGACAGGAGAGAGAAAGAGACAAGGGGAAAGTGCTACACACTTTTAAACAACTATATCTTGTGAGAACTCACTATCACAAGAAGAGCAAGTGGAAAACCAGACCTCGTGATCCAATCACCTTTCAACAGGTTCCTCCCCCAACATTGTGAATTACAATTCAACATGAGATTTGGGTGAGGACACAGGAGACAAACCATATCACTCTCCATTTCTCACCATATACAACAATCAAATCACACTGAAAAATTAAATCACTCTAATTTAAATCTAATCTTTCTAATCTTTAAGTTAAATCTCATTAAATCTCACTGATTTAAATCCCAAAACTTTGAGGAAACACTAAGACAATGTTCTGGGCAGATTTGATTAATAAGACCTCAGAAGCACAGCCATCCAAAGCAAAAATGGACAGATGGGATCACATCAACCGCAACCTAAAAAGCTTCTGCACATTAAAGAAAACAATCAACAAACTGAAGAAATCGTCAAAAAATGGGATAAAATATTTCACATGTACCAATCTCACAAGGTATTGATAAGTAGAATATATCAGGAGCTCAAACAATTCAATAAGAAAAGAACAAGTAATCCAAATAAAAAAATGGGTAAAAGATCTGAATAGACATTTCTCAAAAGAACAGCCAACAGGCAAATGAAGAAATGTTCAATAATTTGTTCACTAATTATCAAAGAAATGCAAGTAAAAAATATAATGAGATATCATCTCAGCCCAGTTAAAATGGCTTTTACCCACTCTAAAAAAAAACCGGAAAATAACAAATGCTGGTGAGGATGTGGAAAAAGGGAAACTTTGTGCACTGTTGGTGGGAATATAATATTAGTACAGCCACTATGGAGAAGAGTGTGGATGTTTCTCAAAAAACTAAAAATAAAACTACCATACGATCCTACAATCCCACTGCTGGTTGTATATCCAAATAAAGGAATCAATATATCAAAAAAAATATCTGCACATCCATGTTTATTGCAGTACTGTTCCTAATAGCCAAGATATGGAATCAACTTACATGTGCATTAACAGATGAATCAATGGACAAGTGAAAATCCTGTAATTTGCAATAACTTGTGTGAAACTAGAGTTTCCTGCAGTTAAGTCCAGTGAAATAAGCCAGGCTCAGAAAGATGAATACACCGTGTTTTCACTCATCTGTGGAAGCTAAAAACAATAATTAACTAATGAAGGTATAGAGTAGAAGGATGGTTACCATAGGATGGGAAAGGTCTTGCGGGCGGGGAGGGTATAAAGAAGGCATGATTAATAGCTACAAAAATATAGTTAGACTGAAAAAAAATAGTATTTGGTAGCACAATAGGGTGACTATAGTTAACAATAATTTATTGTGTGTTTTAAAATAAGAGTAGAATTGGAATTTTTCTAACATAGAAAAGATAAATGTTTGAGGTTATGGATATCCCAATTATCCTGATTTGATCATGACACATTTTATGCTTGCATCAAAATATCTCGTTTCCTGTAAATAAGTACAACTATCATGTATACATAATAATTAAAAATAAAAACTTAAAAAATTATAACATGTACCCCACCAACAAAAAGGAACTGAAGCGTTTGCAACTTCCAATTTACCATTTCCTGGAAAGCCGCTGGTTTATTCATTCAGTTAATTTAAGAGAGAAATAAAGCCAGAAAAATGATATTTTTATCTTCTAATTAGGATATGCAGTAGTTCATTTAGAGAGGTAAGAAATGGAAAAGTATAAACTATACATTCTCTATTTAGTTGAAACTCTGGCTTCTCATTATAATAAAAATCAAAAGCTAATGACACTTTCGAAATTTCTCTGCCAAAGACTTTTTTTTATTTTTTTGAATAATGGTTTCTAAGTTTCATTTTCCCACTTGAAATTTCCTCTGTGTATGTGGCATCTATAACCAATGACAATGGAGTAAAGAAACATCTCCACAAGTTTCTGCCCACACTGTTTTCACTACTGTTTTGTAGTTAAAATGTAGGTGAATAAGAAATATGTAGCTGGTGGAAATGGGATCTAATTCCAGTTTCCAATTGCCAGGAAAATTCTCAACTTCTCTGATCTTGATTTCTTCATCTGTAAAAGAAAGTTAGAATCACAGATCTTTTGTGAGTGTTCAACAATAAACTATGTGTAAAAGCCCTTCCAAAACTATAATATAAAAATGTGCATCCTTTGGCAGTTGCTGAATGTTAGGCCTTAGATTAAAGCTGGATCTCACTCAAGACTTTCTTTTTCTTCAAGCAGTTTACCAAGTTTTAGTATGTGCTGCCCTCCTGTGGATGATGGTTGACAGTGCTGAATCAGTATGATGAGTCCACATTGTTAGGAATTTAATAATTTTGTTGACAGCGTAAAAATAAAGTTCATTTAGATCTAATTATGTTTATACAAATATATAATATACAAGGGTTTACAACATATAAGAAATATATATTATAAAACTAATTATGTGTGTGTACATACGTAGACCTACAAAATCAAGATGAACACACACAACATATTTAATAGGAAATTTTGTAGCCATTCTCTAAGCACTAGTTTCCTTGATATTCAGCAGGAAAGGCTGTTTCAAATTAGGGCTAGTTGATATAAATACATTAAAATGATAGAAACGATATAAATACAATATAATGATATAAATACATTAAAAGTTTAAGCAGATTTCATTGGCAACGTACAGGATCCATTTAATATGTTCTTTAAAATAATTTTAAACACTAAAATAATAAATTATTATCCATTATTGGGTATTAACATTTCTAAAAATATTTCCATTATAATCGAATTAATATCTAGGATTTTCTTATGTAATTTTTAAGATAATTGAAATAAAATATAACTAGGTTTCAAAATAAAATGGGACAATAATTGTCTTATCTAAAAATTTTCAATACTTAATTTCCTGAGGAAGTAACAAAACCAACACAGTAACGATAACAACAACAAAAATTAAAAACAAGACTTTACAATCCTAACATTATTGTGTTTAAATATGTTTTTCGGAAATCATTCACATTTGGGATTTAATGAGAGAAAATTTTCCAGGCCTTAAGAATTTGTTTGTTTGACATCATTTAATTAGGAGTGTAAATAGATTCAAATTAAAGAAAAATTGGATTACATGATTTTATAGAGATTTAGTATCCATGGATATAATCATCATAATTCCATGAGAAAATATGATTTCACAGAGAAATAGGCCTGTGTGTAAGTTTCTGTGTGTGTGTGTGTGTGTGTGTGTGTGTGTGTGTGTGTGTTGAATGGGGAAGAATGTATTAAATTTGGTAAGACTGGTTGTAGTTCTCTTAAATATATTTTTGGGGCATTAAATTAAATAGAACAAGTAACCCCAGAAACTCATAACTAATGAATCTAATTGGGGGATTCCACTAAAGTTTGGCAAAAGGCTTTGTCACAAGAGAAGAGATTTTAAAAGTACAAAAATGTCTTGGTGAATTCTAACACATTTCTAACTTTATTGATTGAAAGGGTCTTTGTCTATTTCTGCTGCTAAATATAAATTTATTTTAACCATGTGGTCTTTGAATGAGAATTTAAATAGACCATATTAACATCATTTTGAAATAAGTTTTCATATGAAAGTACACAAAGACTCTACGTTGACCATTAATCCCTGAAACCCTCGATACAGTAGAATCTTTATGCTTTTCAGATTTAACTTTGGTTAAAATTTCTTTAAAAGTGTAATTCCAAGTTCAATTAATTCTATGATTATATCAATAAATGTAGAAAAGCCTTAAGTATAATCCAATACCCTTATTGGTTAAAAAATAGAAGTGAACTTTCTTAGACAGATGAAAATTATGAAACAACTATTAAATGATAAAAAACAAACAAAATAAGACCAGCAAGAAACCAAACTTCGGAAAATTTTCTACTCAACATTGAAAGGTTAGAAGAAATTTTTTAAAAACTCAGGATCAAGACAAAGATGTTTAACACACTTTAAATTAATGTTGAATTTTATAATTTAATTATGCAATAATATATGGAAAAAAGTTTTATATTATAATATACAAGATATGTATATACATTTTTAAATGTAGGAATTAAAAATTATTTATATCAGAAAAAGTTTATCAATATTGATAGATATAATTTTAGTATACAGGCCGCCTGCTCTGCTTCATGCCTACAATCCCAGCACTTTGGGACGCCAACACAGGAGGATTGCTTGAGCCCAGGAGTTTGAGATCAGCCTGAGCAACATAGGGAGACATGTGACTATAAAAATAACAATAAAAAATTAGCCAGGTGTGATGGCACATGCCTGTATTCCCAGCTACTTTGGAGACTGAGGTGGGATAATTTCTTGAGCCTGAGAGGTTGAGACTACAGTGAGCCACCATCAGTGGCACTGTACTTCAGCCTGGGTGACAGAGCAAAATCTTGTCTTAATGCATGCATACATAAATACATAAAATAAAATAAATAAAACTAATATACAAAAGTAAATTGCAGTCGTACATACTAAATACAAACAAAAGTGAAATTTTAAAATAATGTGTTAAACAAGACTCTAAAAATAATGATATACCCAGAAATAAATCTAACATAAAAGAAATATAATATTTTCCAGGTAAATTATTTCATTTGTTTGTGTGAAACTTAAACAAATTCTAAAATCTGTGATAAAAAATAATGAACTCAGAATCATCCTGTTACCAAAACTGGCAGAAACACAGTAAAATAAATAAAATTCAGGCCAATAACCTTGATGACTACTGATGCAGAAATCCTCAACAAAATACTCTTAAACCAAATGCAGCAGCATATCTAAAAGCTAATCCACGACAATCAAATAGGCTTTATCCGCAGAAGGCAAGATTGGTTCAACATACACAAATCAATACATGTGGTTCATCATGTAGACAGAAAGACAAAAACCAGAAGATTATCTCAATAGGCACAGAAAAGGCTTTTGATACCTTTATGCAAAAACTCAGCATAATCCCTGTAAACTGGCAAAAGCAAGTTTGCCCTTTCTCACCGCTCCTATTTAACATAGTACTGGAAGCCCTTCCAGAGCAATCAGGTAAGAGAAAGAAATAAAAAACATCCAAATAGGAAGAGAGAAAGTCAAACTTTCCTGGTTCACAGACAACATGATTCTATATCTAGAAAACCCCATAGTCTCAGCCTCAAAGCTACTTGAGCTGATAAAAAACTTCAGCAAAGTTTCAGGAAACAAAATATATCTACAAAAATCACTGTCATTCCTATACACCAACAGTGAAGCTGAGAGCCAAATCAAGAAGGCAATCCCATCCATAATTGCTAAAAAAAAAAAAAAAAAAAGAATAAAATACATAGGAATACAGCTAACCAAGGAGGTGAAAGATCTCTACAATGAAAATTGCAAAACACTGCTCAAAGAAATCAGAGATGACACAAACAAATGAAAAAACATTTCATGCTCATAGATAGGAAGAATCAATACCATTAAAATGGCCATACTGTTCAAAGCAATTTAGAGATTCGAGGCTATTCATATTAAACTATTAATACCATTCTTCACAGAATTAGAAATAAAAAACTATTTTAAAATATATATGGAACCAAAACAAAGAGCCCCAAAAGCCAAGGCAATGCTAAACAAAAAGAACAAAGATGGAGTCATCAAGTTATCCAACTTTAAACTATACTACAGGGCTACAGTAACCAAAACAGTATGGCACTGGTACAGAAACAGAAACATAGATCAAGGAAACAGAATAGAGAGCTCAGAAATAAGGTTACACACTTAACAACCATCTGATCTTCTACAAAACTGACAAAACCGACAAAACAAAGTGATAAGAAAAGGATTCCCTATTCAATAAATGGTGCTGGGATAAATGGCTAGCCATATACAGAATATCAAAACTGGATCCGTCTTACACCATATACAAATATCAACTCAAGATGGATTAAAAACATAAATGTAAAACCCAAAACTATAGAAACCTAGAAGACAACTTAGTCAATACTATTCGGGACATAGAAAGAGGAAATATTTTATGACAAAGATGCCAAAAAGCAATCACAACAAAAGCAAAATTTGGCAAATGGTATCTAATTAAACTTAAGAACTTCTGCACAGTGAAAGAAACTATCAACAGTAAACAGACAATCTACAGAATGAGAGAAAATATTTGCAAAGTATGCATCTGACAAAGGTCTAATATCCAGCATTTATAAGGAATTTAAAGAAACTTACAAGAAAGAAACAAACAGCCTCATTAAAAAGTGGGCAAAGGACATTAGCAGACACTTTGCAAAAGAAGACATACATGCAACCGTCAAGTATATTAAAGAGCTAAAAGCTAAATACCACTGATTATTAGAGAAATGAAAATCAAAACCACAGTGAGATACCATTTTATGTCAGTCAGAATAGCTTTTATTAAAAAGTGAAAAAATAACAGATGCTGGTGAGGTTGCAGAGAAAAGGAAACACCTATATACAGTTGGTGGAAGTGTAAATTAGTTCACCCATTGTGGAAAGCAGTGTAGTGATTCCTCAAAGACTTAAAAACAGAACTACCATTAAACCCAGCAATCCCATGACTGGGTATATACCAAAAGGAATATAAATCATTCTATTATAAACACACATGCATATGAATGTTGATTGCAGCATGATTCACAATAGCAAAAACATAAAGTCAACCTAAATGCCTATCAATGACAGATTGGATAAAGAATGTGTGGTATATATTCATCATGGAAAACTACACAGCCATAAAAAGGAATGAGAACATGTTTTTTGCAGGAACATAGATGGAGCTGGGGGGAGGGTCATTACGCTGAGCAAACTAATGCAGACACAGAACACCAAATACCACATTCTCTCACTTACAAGTTAGAGCTAAACGATGAGAACTCATGGACACAAAGAGGGGAACAAGAGACACTAAGGCCTATTTGAGGGTGAATTGTGGGAGGAGGAAGAACAACAGAAAATATAACTATTGAGTACTAGGCTTAATACCTGGGTCATGGAATAATCAGTACAACAAACCCCTGTGTGCCATATCACCTGCATAACAAACCTGCACATGTACTGCTGAACCAAAAGGTTTTTAAAAAACTAATTTCACATTCCTAATTCATATACTTACTTTTATTGAGTGTTTTGAAATTTAACTAAATATAAAATTTAAAAAAAAACCTCTAGGCTAGTGTATAAATATCACTAAAGAGAGGAAATCTAGAATTACAGTAATAATAAAGTTAATTGAATATCATAAAGTATTACATGCAGATTGTTAGACTCTAATGTTAAAATCATAATTGGCTTTTAACTATAGAAAACTCCAGTTCATTAGAAAGACTACATAAATCTAAGCTCTTATTTTTATGTTCAAATACACTGAATAGAGTTCCCATACAATCAAATATGTTGAGGATACCACTGAGCATGATTCTTCTCTTTTTTATATCATCCCCCAATTTTTCTGTTCCTTTAAGATATTATAATTAAGAATTTTCTTTTGGAATCGGCAGAATCAGTCTTAAGATTTCAAATCCTGCAACGTGAAATAGGAACTTAATGCTTTATTTTTATTTTATTATAAACAAATGACAACCATGAGAAGTGTTACAAAAGTAATAGCAAATATCACTAGGCAAATAATCAGTTGTGCCCACATACACTGCCATAATACTTTCCAAATTGTTATGTAAATCTAGTGCCTGTTATGCAAATTGAAAAATGAGATTCAAATTCCAAATGGAAAGCCATACTTTCTACATTGTGTGAATAGCTTCTTATAAGGATTGGAGGTTGTACTGACTTTTTGTGGAATCTGAGCCAGGGCTGAAGCAATATGATCAGTCTTTTCTTCTGTAAGGTTTTGCACAACTGTCTCCAGAGAAAACACAACACCATCTTCATCAGAGCTCTGGACAAATTCTTCCATTTCCCACAGAGAAAAAATTTTCTTCATTATAAAGATGCAATGCCACATAGAATAGTATAGTTTATGTATACTTCTAAAGTAAAATTTTGAAGTTGTCATGTATATAGTTATATTGTCCCTATATTCTGAGATGCATTTTAGAATAGAAATGATAAAGTTTGTGTTTGAAATATATGGCTTCAGAACATAATAATTATTTACTAGAAAAAGCAGACAACCAAATAATTATACAGAACATTTAAGTGAGAAATGTCCACCTCGTTTAATATTTGGTAGACATCAAATTTTAAAAACATAATGGTTTGCAAACTCATAAAACTATTTCAACAATATCAAATGTCAATTTGTTGACATTTTATGATGTCAACAAAATGAAAAAATTTTAAAAACCCAATATCAATTCCCTCACAAAAGTACAACTAGTAGCTATCCAAATACACAAATGCCACTCTGAATTCACCAGATCTCAAGAGAGAAGGAGAAAACCCCAAGACTCACGAACGTGAGAAAATTTATGATTGGTAAGATGAATAATTTTTTTGGACTGTACCACTCCCCTTCCACACACCAAAATGACACCACTGTGAGAGAACTTCCCTTCACCTGCAGTTATCGAAATGGGAGGAGGGAATTTCAAGTGGACATTCAATTTCTTCATGGATCTGTAAATTTGGCGGGAAAGCCCACATTTGTCCCACCCCACAGGAGGTTTTAAGAGTGTTCAGAGAGCTGAACCACCTGGGGTAAACTGGGGACAAGAGTTGGAGTAGTAATCACAGTGATCACCACACAGATCTTGGCATCTGCTTTGTGTTCCTAGCTACATGGATGCCACACTGAAGAGTCTGACCAGAACCATAGCACTGCAGGGGGCAAGATGTAAAGGAAGGTCTGAACCTTTGACAAGATTTTACAATTCCCATGTAGTCATGTGGAGATTTTCCATGACTGGGAAACAAGTATAAGGCCTGAAATTAAGTTCCAAGGATTGTTTAAATCTCTCCCAGACCTAAAAATCACTGCAAGTCTGGGTTTAAGTTCCAGTGCAGTATTTAAGTTCAGATGCTCACAATAGGTCTCCCAAGACTAGAAAATAACATTAGAACAAATATTAATTTTTGGTGCAGTATTAAATTCTGGTGGCAAATATTAAGTCCTTTCCCAAACAAAAAGCAACTGGTGGCAAGGAATTAGATTCCAATATTAAGTAGTAAAGGTTGAACAACACAAGAATACACCTATAAAAGTTAGAACATGTGGGTATCTCTTTAAATATGGAAACAGCAATGTACAGATGAAAGGAAATACAACACCACTAAAAAACAACAGAACTCACCTAATTCAGTAGAATAAATAAATACATATATAATTTCTGACAGAGAATTCAGAGCACATCTTTTTATAAAAGGGGTCAGGAAACAGAAAATATAAAGTTAAAAAATTCCTTTGGAAAATATTTAAAGATCAACAAGAGAAAAGTTTTTTTAAAAATACACAAATTGAAAAAGCTTCAGCTAGAATAGCTACAAAAAGAGATGACTCAAATAAATAAAATAAGAGATGAAAAGGATACATAACAACTGATACACAAAAGTACAAAGGATTATAAAAGACTATTATAAACAAATACCTGCCAACAAATTAAAAAACCTAAAGGATATAGACAAATTTTCAGACATGTACAATCAATCAGAAATGAGTTATGAAGCATGACGAGAGAAATAATGAGTAATAAAATTGAAGCCGGAATAAAAACTCACATAAAAATGGGCTAATTTCATTCAAAATAGTAAAAGTCAGTTAAACCATTTTTCTAACTTGTTTCTTCCAAATCATTAAAGATAATTTAATGTTTTAAAAATAGTGTTTAATGGCTAGGTAAGGATTACCTTGATACCAAAACCAGAAAGAAGGAGCCAGAAAATAAAAAAATAAATAAAAATACAGAAAAATATCTATAGGCCATCTTTTCTGATGAACATAGATGCAAAAATTCCCAACAAATATTAGCCAATCAAATCCGACAGCACATCAAAAAGATTATACACTATGATGAACTGGGATTTATTTCAGGGATGCAGGGAAGGTTAAACATAAGCAAGCCAATAAATGTGATACATAACAACAAGAGAATTAAGAAAAAAATATGATTTTTGTATGTCTTTAAAAAAATCTTCTAATATGTAATGGAACGATTTTAACAAAAATGTCATGTTACCAGGATAGGGCAAACTTGAGTGGAGAGTGACTGTCTAATGTGTATAAACATCCTTTTATGTTGGTGACAATTTTGGATCTAGATTGAAGGGATAATTACACAATACTTTCAATGCCACTGAATTGTTCACTTTTAAATCAAAATAGTACATGCTATTTTCTGTAATTTTACCTCAAATATTAAGAAAAAAACATGTAAACATGTGGCTGACCAAATTTTGCCCAGAGGACCCAATTGATTTGTCAGCCCTCTGTTAATTAAATTATCATAAATTTAATTCTGACATATTAAAATAACAAATTCTGCCATTTTTATCATTTACATTTGAAATACCATACATTTAAAATATATGAGGCATTTTAGGTAAGGACTCAAATCGTGAAAATTTTTCTGTCTACTTAATACTTATTATAATTAACGCAAATTTAATTTGCTACATACAGCAACTGTAGTGCTTTACGAAGTTAATGCATCCATCCTTTCATCAGCCACATGACGTAGATAATGGCATTACTCCATCTCCGTTTCACTGATGGAGAAGTTGAGGTGTAAAGGTGAGGCAACTTGCCAAACCCCACATAATTCTGTAGTGGTTTTGCAGGGACCTGAATCCAGGCTAACTGGATTCAGAGTGCAAGAGCTCTTAACCACCATGCTATGCTGACATCCCTTTCTGGGTTATGGTTATTTTCAAAATGTTACATTTGTAGTTTTCCTTTTCTTGCCTCTATATTAATTGTATATTATTATGAATGTATAATTAAGTTTTTAGAAATATCATTTTAGTTATCTGTTACTTCATAACCAACTCCCTCAAATGTGGGGACTTTGAAAAACAATAAGCATTTTATTAGAACTCTCATAGCATGAGTTTTGGGTGGGCTCAGCCAGGTGGTTCATACAGAGTATTTCTCAGGCTGTTACTTTCATATGGTGGCTAGGGATGTAATCATCTGAAGGTCATTCATTCACATACTTAGTGATTGATGTCAAAAGACTGAAACTCCTTTTTGACTAAATAATCATGACTTCCTAGTCTCCTCTGTGCGCCCCTCCCCAAACTGTCGTTTATCATCAGGACTTTGGCTGTAACACAGGGCTCCGAAGTGTACAGAGGGAGAAAAAGAGAGAGAAGGAAAAAGGACAGAGAGAGAGAAAGAAAGAGATATAAATAAAAACAAAGACAGACAGAGACAGAGAGACAGACAGAGATAATGTACTGCCTTTTCTAACACAGTTTTCAAAATTATGCTGTCACTTCCACTATGCTTTCTTTGCTGAGACAGCCACAAGCCTTGCTAAAGTTCAAGGGGAGGGACTATGGCTTGATTAGAATATCACAGTATTTGCAGAATTGTTTCAATATCACCAAAATATAAGCTGTTGAGTTAGTCAACAGAAGCCACTAAGCAACTAGCAAATTCATTATATATTGACATTAGAAACACAGTAAAATCATAAACTGTGTGAATTTAAATTTTTACAACTACTGAAACACTTATTATGCATTGTAAAATATTTATTCATAGATATTTTCAATACAAAATAGGTTTCCTATGAACAGGCCTCAAATTAATCATACGGAGTAGAATACTGAGGTGATCATAAGTGGCTCAATTCTTTCCCACTTATTCTACTGAAGACACATACACATATACAAGAAAAAATGACGTAGAACAATATTTATAACCTAGTATAAAATGATGGAAGAGTCGGGCATGGTGGCTCACACCTGTAATCCCAGTGTAATGCCAAAGTTCTCCTTGCCTTAGCCATGCCAAAGAATTGGACCAAGAGGAAAAAAATAAGTAAAAAAAAGGCCGTACACTTTATTGAGTAGAGTGACAGTATAAAGCTTCCACAGCGTGGAAGGGGTCCCGAGCGGGTAGCCAGAATTAGAACATGCAGTTGCCTTTTAAACTTTTTAAGGCAGGAAATATGTGCAGAGGGAAGATGATGTTACCAGAGGGAGAAACAAAGGCAGTAAATTATTTTGTGACATGTCTTAGATTTTGAGGAAAACTGAAATTGTAACTTAGGTTTTATCTACTTTCTTGCAGCGGCATGGCAAAGGAGACAGGATCTTACAGGACTTTACAAAGTATATTTACAAGGAATTGTAATTGGGAGCATAGATAAGGTCCACTGGTCACAAAAAAAAATGGGCTTTTAACATCCTTTTAGTTTTAGGGGAGGGGGAAGGGAGAGATGGAGAGAGGACATAGGGAAGCTTACAGGAGAATTTTCACTGGTATAGCTTTCTTGGGGAAGAAAACACATGCACAAATTCTGATGTTAGGAATATTTTAAGCCTATATCTTCAATGTTATTCATCCAGGACCAAAGTAAGTCCTGATGTAGGAAATGAGTGAGTTTCACAGCTTTCTGAGCCCCTACTGGACCAAGGAAGCCCTCCTGGCCCCTCCTTTCACCAGCACTTTGGGAGGCCATGGTGGGCGGATCACCTGAGCTCAACAGTTTGAGTCCAGCCTGGCCAGAATGGTGAAACCCTGTCTCTACTAAAAATACAAAAATTAACCAGATGTGGTGGCAGGTGCCTGTAATCCCAGCTACTCGGGACGCTGAGACATATGAATTACTTGAACCAGGAGGCAGAGGTTGCAGTGAGGAGAGATTGTGCCCCTGCACTCCAGCCTGGGCATTAGAGCATTAGAGCATTAGAGTGAGACTCTGTCAAAAAAAAAAAAAAAAAAAGAAGAATGTTTACTGATTGTTAAAATCAGAGGGAATTCTGTGAATAGATTCTTGTAAGAGCTGTGACAAAGTGACTTTTGGGAGGAAAACTTATGAGACATAGTCCCTAAAAGTAGGGAACAAAATTTGCTCTACAGGGTGCAGTGAAGTCCTGTTATAAAATAAATAAGGAAAAAAATGTGTGGTACTAGAGATCTCCCTAGACTGCAGCAGAGACAATTGAAAAAATTGTGAAGGGATGCTCTTACAATACAGAGCATGAGGGATGTTGCAGACAGCGATACCTGTTGAAGATTTCCCCAAGAAAACCACGTGAGGAACTAAGCAGTTGTACACAATTGGAAGATTTGCACTCAAGGATTGTAGATAGAGGGAACAATCAGAATGAGACTTTGATTTTCAATTTTTTTATTTATTTTTTAAGGCATTGCTTAGTTGTCCAGGTTGGAGTGCAGTGGTGTGATCACAGCTCACTTCAGCCTCAACCTACTAAGCTCAAGTGATTCTTTCACCTCAGCCACCTGAGTAGCTGGGAATTCAGATGCATGTCACCACACCCAACTACTTTTTTTTTTTTTAATTTTTTGTAGTGATGAGCTCTCGTGGTGTTGTCCATGCTGATTTCAGACTCCTGGGCCCAAACAATCCTCTCATTTCAGCAACCCAAAGTGTTGAGATTACAGATATGAACCACTGTGCCTTTACAAAACGAGATTTTTAAATAAGCATGGTTCAAATGTTCAGAAATGAAAGAGTCACTAACATAAAACAAGAATGGGATGAGGTGAGAAGGATGAATCCAAAAATAATTAGGTATTTTTAAAATCAGAAATGTGCTCCCTAATTTTATGAAATGTTAGTTGATTACATGAAATAAAGTGGAACTGAATGCTTGACTGATACAGCCCTCAAGAAGAATTGCTTAATGCTCTATAAATTGCCAGTAAACAGATTAAAATCAAAAAGCGTAGCTTGTTAACACCTTCTGTTTAAGCTTTCCTGATTAGTTTTTCTCCCAAAGCTCTCTTGTTTCTAGTTGTTTTCCTGGTCTTAACTACATGTTATATGCTTTGTTAAAAGTATTTATGCCCTGATTCAATATGATTGTCTCAATTTTTATTTTGTTCTGTTCTACCTCCTGCAACCTGCATGTCCTCATTATTATTGATCAATCCAACTGCAATGTTTACCTTATCTAAGGATTATTCATTAATTTTTACTTGTTTACTTGACCTTTATTAATTTTGTTTCTTTGCTAGTCACTCTGAGCCATGGTCATGATGACTTAGGATTCTGGCTCTCTTATGATAACGAATTTATCCTTAATAAAGTCTGTATACTAAAGAAGAATCTAACGAAAAATATCATTTGAAAAAATGAGTGCAGTACATGAACAAGATTCTGACTGGATCATAAACCCAAAAAGTGATTAATCAGTTTAATAATTAGGGACTAACAATGAAATCAATGACATATCTTCATATACTTTGAATTAGTAAAAATTAATATCCATCATAGTTAAAGCACCACATAACTGGCGACTCCAGTGCTGGTTTGTTGGGAGTATGAATAGAGTGGTGATAGGTGAAGGGTACGCATGGGCCCAGCACAACAAGACTCCCTTTAACCAAGTCTGTGCTAGCAACTACTGAAATCAAAAATCCAACCTGCTAGTATCCCAATTCTTATTATACATTTGGACATTAGGCAAGTGACCACCAGTGGAACTGTGGACTCAGTGTGCCAACTCTAAGCTCGTCTTTGTCAGAATCTCTATATGCCCCCACTTTCAAAAACGTTATTTTCAAAAGAAAGTCATGCCTCCTACTCATCCAAATTTTACCAAGATTCAGTCCCCAAGGGTACAACTTTTAGGATAATAACAAATGAGAAATTTGAAATTTTATGCCTCACCAGTTTTCAATTTATTGTCCCTTGGATGCAAATATAGTTTATGATACTGAGTCAGGATCCTGTAAGCATTTCTCCTTTGCCAGCTAGTTGAATGTTAACGTTCATCAATAGAGGACACTGGAGTGATAGTGAGGTGCTTGATGCAGGAAGGTGCACCCCTTCCAAGGACCCACTCTTCAGTTATTCAGGAATTTTTATCATTAATGTTGGAATTTAAGGATATGTATGTAAAATAATATACTTAAGAACAGTAAATAATATACTTAAAGAATGTAAGAAGAAAACTTCTAATAGCACATTTGTTTTATCTTTTAAGAAATATTGCATTCTGTATAGAAATTAATTCAGAAAACTCCTACATAAACCATTTGTCCTTGACATAGATAGATTCAGCTTCATATGTTATTTTGAAGATTAAATGCACAATTATTTTATTTTTGTGTTCAACTTCTGTGGTACTTGAATATCCCTGTTTTTAAGCAGCATATTCAAAAATTTTAAAAAATCACAAATAAAAAGAATGTTATATCAATTATATCATTCTATATGATTGCTTAGAGTTTCTGTGTTTAAATGTTTTTAACTGCTGAGATATTTAAAAGCTTGTAGAATCAATCTCCAAGAAACAGACACATCATATTATTGCAATTTTTGTAATTCAATTTACTATGACATTTTGATGACTCTCCATCAAGTATATATTCATGTTCACATATTTTCCTAAATATATAGGTACATATCACTTTATATGAAAAGGCTTCTCAAAATTAAACTAGTGAAAGTAATTTGTTCACTCATGGATAGACATAGAATCATGTATCTGCATATACGGTCTAAGAATTTCAAAGAAGATCTATTTTCAGAATATACTTTATTAGGAAAGTATATTCTGATATATTCTGATACATTTTCAGAAGATACTTCATTAAGAAAATATAAACAGATTAGAATTTAGCTTTTGTAGTACATGTTGAGCATCATTATTGCCTCAGACTAATATTTATATATGTTTTTCCCGCTTTAAAAAAATACATTACTATAATCAAAGCCCATGTATGCATTACTTTTTTTCCTTTCTTGCACTTTGTTATTTTTTTCTTTTTAGTGGCATGACTATATGTTCAAAGTTTAATAAGGTAAAATATTCAGTGTATATTTCTTTTCTAGATATTAAAATAATTTGTTTTATTACCAATTGTAGCTAAAACTATATTTTTCATAGAAAAGATTACTGTAAAAATCTTTTTCATGTGTTAGAAATGATCATTATGGTTCTCTTCCATCCGACTGTTCAGGGACATCTCTTGTCAGACAGAAGAACTGCTTTTAAGTTGGTTTATTTCTTCTCTGTGATTTGCTTTGCAAACCTTTTTATGAATCCAGAGGCTGTAATGACCAATATTTAAAGGCAGGATTTGGAGAGCTTTTTGCCATTTATTATGTTTTCTTCAACATAGACTTTAAAAATTATTGCACAGGATATTTGGCTCTTTATTCCATCTACAATTTACTTTTCCATGTTATGAGGGGAGAATAAGTAAATGATTATATATATATTTCTGGTTTGTGTATCCTCAGTATTCCAGGTATTAAAGAAGTCAGAAATGTCTGACTTGACAAATTAAGGCCAAGAAATAGTGAGATCTTATTGCAGGAGAGAAATCATGTAACATTATAATCTAGAGAGACTGCACTAAACTTGCTGGACCATATCTATAATTCCTAACTAAAGGGAACTAGCCTGCTATTTTATTTTGTGTATTATTATCCAATTACAAAGGGTCATTACTAAAGTGAAAATAGTAATTCAAGCATATTCCAGGCCTCATGTGGAAAACATCTTTAGTCTTTCTAACCAAGAATTTTACCAGGTTGCATAGTTTTGGATAGGAAGTCAGTCACGACCATCTATAATTTTGAAAGAGAGAACATTCCCACTAACAAATATTTTGTATTTCATGAAGGATTTGAATTTTAAACTCCCATGTAACACAAAAGACTTGAATAAACACAATGTTAAGAGAGCTGGCCAAGTTTAGCTTAGTTTATGTGTGCACTAGGTCATAAATTTGTCTTTAAACGTCACCCTAGTTTCCATGGTAGGTCTTGGCTCGAAATAATGTGATCCTGCCAAACTGAAAAACTTACAACATCTAATCTACCTTGCCTAATAATTTTCATTTGTTTCCCACTTAATTTTTATTTAATTTTCCATTTTCATATAACCCACTAGTTCCTTTTTGTTTTCCTCAATTTTATTCATATCAGTTTTCTCTTTAAAAGCCAAGCCTTGGTTACCTTTATCGTAGTTAGAGTTGAGCTCAATTTGTATTGTAGTCTCTATCTCCTACTTCAGTAGTCAGAGTAAAATTTGTCTTGCCATTTTTAAGAAGGATCTTGCACTGTTTTTCTTGACAGGGACACGTATAATCCATATTACTGTATTTGTTTATATAGAAGAGTTTTCTTTACCTATGTAACAAACCTGCACATCTTGCACATGTGCCTCTGAACTTAAAATAAATATTAGAAATAAAAAATAAAATAAAATAAAAATAAAAAGAGGTTTCTAAAAACGCACAGTAGAAACACACTACTCATGACCTTCTCAAATAAACAGCCTGAGTTTCCAGTGAATCTCATTTTTTTTCAGTTTAGAAATATACATAAGCAAGCATTAAAATTGAGTTATTTTAGGTTTTCTGAAATTAAAATTGTATATTGCTTAATGTTTAAAAAAGAGTAAAATATGTAAATAAATCAGGAGGGTGCAAGTCTTGTGAAATATAGAGGAGAATTTTGCCACACCTTGATGAATAGTGGTGGCATTAAATGTCATGGCTTTCCCTATCATGCATACCTGCCTTAGATCTCAAACAGTGCTACTCTTTTTTTTTTTTTCTGGTCTTAACAAACTTTTGATAATCAAACAAGCAACATATTATGACAAAGAGAGTAAAAATTGCCTCGCAGGCCAGCACAACCAGAGAGCAGTACTGGAGCCAGATTAGGTGGTTGGCAGGTGGCAGCAAGTACTTGGCTCCTTTGCGGCCCATGACAAACTTGATCCAGAAGACTTTTTGGTCCATGGGCTTCACAAGCTGATCATAATGAATGATTGATAACCATATAACATTCTCTTTACAGCTAAAGGAAAATCAAATAGACATAAACTTTTAGAACATAAAATATAAATATGTGAAATTTTTGTGTAGATGTTAAAAATTAGTGCCACATAAAAGTGGATGAAAAAATATTTTATTTCCTGGTGGTTATAGAGATTTTGGTTTATGGGTTAGAATTTGTTGGATGCATAAGATTTCAAGATGTGAAAAGAGAATTTAAGAGAACAAGTATTTCTATCCTAGAAATTAAAATTTGTTAAGTCCAAAGGATAAAAAGAAATCATTTGAGAGTACAGAGGTTGAATTAGCCATTAATGAAATTGTAATGAACCTGGTGTGCAAATTTCAAAATAGTATCAAAGTTTAGAGAAAGGATACAAATCTATGACAAGGTTCAGGTTCATGTCAGGGCAAAGCTGATAAGAAGTTGGCATTGATCAGGAATTAGTATTGACACTGTATTAGTGAATTAGTGATCAAAAGTGTAGAAGTAAATGGCCTTAGTTTGAATCATGAACTGATATCTACTGGTCTTTTTTTTTTTGAAAATGTATCTGTTCCTTTTTTTTTTATTGTTAAATTGAATGAATAAGAATGATATCTTTCTTATGTGAATATTGTGAGTAGTAATGTAATGATTCTTGGGATACTTGGTAGAATTATTTTCATCATAAAGAGACTCTCAGTAAATGTTCACTATTATTACTATTTTTCTTGCATTGTGATTTTAAAATCTACCTGGTGCTTTGTATTTTACTTTGAGGCATTGCAGTTCCATTTATTTCGAGTGTTGAAATAATTATGGACTAATAATCAAGGAATAAGGATGAATACAAGTACAAGGCTTACCAAATCAAAACCAAAAAGTGCTAAAGCATGGCGCTATAGCAATAGAAATGGAGGTAACTTCTCTTTTTGATATTTAAAAAACAGAGTGTGAGGACTGTGTTTTTGAGAGGAGGGAATTAATCCTGATATACATATATTTTAATACAATAGGGAAAAACTATAACCAAGAAGTTACATAATACAAACTACCAATATAATGCATGTCATTTCATATACATTCAATGGGTATCAACTAATTAAAAATTATCTTTATTTTCAACACAGCATTATATTTATTTAAATTTACAATATTACCAATATAATAGTAATAGCTAAACTGAAATTAATGTATCTACTGAAGTAATTTAGAAATCTTATATTTCTGGTTTCAGACATTTTGGCTATTAAACAGGAATATTCCAATCTATCTCTTTCAAGCCAATTATTTTTTGATTTTATGAAGCTTCCAAATAAGCAAAAGCAACCACAACCATAAGAACAGAGAATGTGGCTACATTTATAAAGTATGTTCTTTTTCCAATAATTTTTAAAGGCAAATTTGAAGGCTCTAGTTGTTTACAAGTTATCAGTGATGGGATCAAAATGTTAGCATAAAAATTTTGAAAGTATTAGATATAATGGGAATTAGAGATTGATTATGTCATGCTGATTTACTGAAAATAAATTACAAGAGTTTTAAAAACAAGGAAAAAAGGGTAACTAAAGTGAAATGATGGACGTGTTTATTTGCTTCATTATGGTAGCCTTTTGACTAAGTGTTTGTATCCCATAATATCACTTTCTATACCTTCAATAGACAAAAAAAAAAGTTTAAAGACTAACTTTTGATGAGATCTCATCCTAAAAGGCCCTCGTAAGTGTGCTGAAAATTAGTCAGTGCAGTAATAATATTCATGCTTCTTTTCTTCAACTTTATTCTCAGTCTTCCTTATAATCCTTCTGTTACCATCTTCAGCAATTCCTTTTATTTCATTTTTTGGCTATTTTAAAACTTATGCACCATCCTAAAACCTCAGACAAATATTTCCACTAAAGCCACCAGAAAAACAGGTTGTGATACTCACAATGGTTTATTGATGATTGCCTTTAAGCATTACCAAAAAAAAAAAAAAATGTACTCAGCATTGTATTCATATTTAGAGGCACTGCTGCTTCCTTGGCCTTCACGTGAGAACTTATCAATACATGCTATGTAGTTAAAAAAATTACACTCATGAAGAGTCATTAATGACTGCTTTTAATGCATTGAGCAAATCTGTAATTGACATTGTTTTTGAGTCTACACTAACAGCTTCCCCCTTAGACTTCATGTGAACAAACTTATCGGGTTGATCTGCAAACAAAGGAAGTCCCACCATAGGGGTCCCATGGTAAATCCTCTCATAGGTGTCATTGGCTCCACCATGAGGTATAAAAGCTTTGGTTTTTAGATGACCTAAGATTAAATTTTTGAATAATTATTCGTGATGAGTCTTAAAATTAAAATGAGCAATGCTCAATGAAATGGGCAGTGTTCTCTAGATAACAAATTACTGTAACTGTAAAACTGCATTAAAATTACTTTCAGATCTCAGAGAAAGAAGCACCAAGTCCTCTGGGGTGATAGGTGAAGACTACACATTGAAGAAGTGGTATGTGACTTGAAGAATGAATACAGGATTGCCAAGTGAACAAATAGAGCACACTGTGGATAAGGAAAACTCCATATCCCCCACTCCAGTCCCCCAAAAGCAGGATGCATGCTAGAACATGTTCTCTTAGAGAAATAATGGAGTCACTGAGTGTGATAGGGCATGGTGTCCAGGGCAGCAGGGAGTGGGGTGGTGGTGATGCTTGAAGAGGGGAAGGACAGGCCACACTCCATCACAAAATGTGTTACCACTTCATAATAAAGACCGGGAATTTATTCCCATAGAAAATGCAGTCACTCGTAATAAAAGAAGGGCTGTTATTTTTCAATTGCATTTGAAATATCTAGCTATTAGGAGAAAGGGTAGGTGTAACATTTGAATTAGGAGACACACAACCCAGAAAATTACTGAAAAATTATTCGTGAGATATAACTAAACTTGAAATAAAGGTAGTTTTTTTTCAGGCCATAAAAAATTTGACTGTGTATAATAAAATGCCAACTGTTGTAGCTTATTATATTTTTCCCCAGGACTGGAACATAAATGAAAAAAGTAAGATTTTATTTTTGAGTTTTTAAATAATAAATGGTGAATTAAAAATTTTCTGTTGTACTATATTTATCCTGATTAGCTGTTACCTAATTTTTCAAAATATATTCTTCAGAGTCTTACCAAGAAGGTTTTTCTGGACTACCCACTTGTACAGCTGAGTAATTGTACTAAGGTATCTGATTTCCTGTCATCGAATTTCCATAGATCCATATAGATAAGGGAGCCTACTGTTAAAATTTGTTAAACCCTCAATATTTTAGACAATATATTATAGTTACTCTGGAAATTATACCCCCATCTTCTTTTAATTCTAATTGTTAACTTGTTTGGTGAGGAGACGGATTATTTTAATGAAGTCTGTTTACCTTGCAGTGTTATTTCCTTGGTGTTTCCACTCAGAAAGTGCACCCTTGGTCATTTTCACAAACTCTAGAATAACAGTGGTTTTAACAGGAACACTCTTTGACCCTTTTCTGTTTTTTTTGTTTGTTTTACATGCCCAGTCTACCTCTTAATCTTCACAAATTATTAGCTGATTGATCTTTTTCTTTTGGTGTTGCCCTTAGGGCATAAATTACTTCATATTCTGATCCAATAGCATTTAGGCACTTTTGCCGTGATAGATGCTGAGGCATTTCAGGGTGTTATGAACACAGGAAACACTGTTCTTTTTCTATCTTTATCTTTTTTTCTGATTAATTAGCTTTCTTATGGTCTCATTTGCATCACTCATGAAATTACCAACTTCTTTAACTGTTACCAAAAAACCCTTCATATTTTGACAACATGCTTAGGCTTGAATTTCCTTCACATTCTTTCATATAAAGTGAATTACTCTCATGAAAGCTTTAGAACTCTTTGTTTAATGGTCTGCCTCTTTCCTTGGGAAAAAGGTATCATCAACCTTTGCTCCAGAGCTAGGGCCACAGGCAGGGGCACACTTCTGTTTGTGCCACTAAGAGTAAGGTGCTAGCCTATAGTCTTAATTTGCTTCTTCTCTCATGGAAACTCCATCCTCTAAAAGAACTATGGTGGCCGGGCGCGGTGGCTCACGCCTGTAATCCCAGCACTTTGGGAGGCTGAGGTGGGCGGATCACGAGGTCAGGAGATCGAGACCATCCTGGATAACAGGGTGAAACCCCGTCTCTACTAAAAATACAAAAAATTAACCGGGCGAGGTGGCGGGTGCCTGTAGTCCCAGCTACTTGGGAGGCTGAGGCATGAGAATGGCGTGAACCCCAGGGGGCGGAGCCTGCAGTGAGCCGAGATCCTGCCACTGCACTCCAGCCTGGGCGACAGCGAGACTCCATCTCAAAAAAAAAAAAACTATGGTAATGACTATTTGGTACTCAGGGTGTTTAGTACACTGTGCCTGAGTAAAACTTCTGTGTTTCAACAATGGCTAAATGAAAGAAGTGAAACTTTTTTCGCCTCTCTTGCCAGAAATTTAGCCTCTGTAACACATAGGTGAGGTGTCTGTGTGTTAAAAATTTAGGAAGCTTATTCCCTCCCAAAAAGATAATATAGCCCTCTTGTAGTAGTTTCACAGAGGGTGAGTCTCATGGTCTTGTCCCTGCCAGCTTGCAGTAAAATTTCTGTCGCACTAAGGGAGTGTAGGCTAGCAAGCAAGTCATTGTTTAATGCCACAAGCTCTTGCTGTTTTAAACAACCCTTAGTGTGTTCCTTAATAAATGTTTATTTATTTGCTGCATGTTTTGAGGGCAATTCCCAGTATATTGTTAAATTTGTTAATTAATTTTATTTTGTAAACCCTTTCTCTGTTTGCCCAGATAATACTCTCCTGCAGTACTTGCAGATGCAGCATTTACAAGATAATTTTGTCACAAAATATCTAGCTTTCGTTATTATTTTTTCATTGATTTAGCATACCAACTTTGGAAACAAAAAAAAACATTCAATATTTAGCATTCTATTGTATTAGTGCTATTTCCATTTACAGAATATAGACATTTTCGATTGTTGAAGATGTCAAATCCTAGAAAATATAGCAGGGTGTTAACATTGTTCTCGAGCAGTTGTTGGCTGAAGATTAATTTGATAAATTCAATTTTTTGAAAATAGATGATTCAGATGATTCTGATGTTAGCTCTGTTTAGAAATAACTCCAAGAAGAGTTTTTATAATGTATGTTTGCACTGACAATGAGTCAGATTTGTTTCAGCCTCAAAGAGTGTATTTATGTAAAATTAGATGAGTGCTGGCTGTGAACTGCACTATTTTTTTTTCCTAAACTGGAAAATGGTGAGGAGATGTGGTTTCATAAATTTTCCCAGGCTGGCCTTGAACTCTTGAGCTCAAGTAATCCTCCTTCTTCAGCCTCCTGAGTAGCTGGGAATATAGGTGCATGCCACTGCAGTCAACTTCTTCTAATATGATTAAATAGTTGTCTCTAAAAACAATTTTCACTATTTATTCTTGTTACATTTTGGAGCTGATTCATTTTATGCTACCAATCTTGAATTGGCTAGGACATGTTTTCTTCTAAAATGTCTGTCTACCTTCATGTCATAAGTTTGTTCTGCCTCAGCATTCGTTTTTAGGCTTAACATAAGTTGTTTAAGACCTAGTCATAGCTTGTCACTTTTGCTTTGTTAAAGCTTCCCTTCCTCATGTAGTTGTTTGAGATAGAGTCTATTTGTTTCTCATCCTAATGACCCAGAAATGCAACATATCACAGAGGTGATGACCGTGATATAACCTATTGATCAGTACCAGAGTCATATAATAATTTTCCTCTTCATGTGTATTCCCTTAATCCAGCCATTCTTCTACTCCTGCAGGGAAGCCTAGGAAATAGTATCCATGGTCCTTAATAAAAGTCCTCCCACAGGGGTTCCCCCTTCCACTTCCAGACAGCTGGTTGAGCTCTCTGCCACCTCTGGACTTTCTGTCAGTTTCTTATCATCATCCCTAACGTCACTTACGAACTATGAGTAATACATTTCTTCTATTTTATGCATTTTGTTCTTCCTTTCTCATTTCAATATATTTTACCTGACTCATACATCTGAAACTCATTTCCTCACCTCCATCAGAGCTTTCCAGGATCTTGGTTTATGGCCATTCTCAAGAAAGAGACTTCAATATAAAATTGGAAAGAACTCATAACAATATAAATCACAACACCTCTGAATATGTTTAATAACAGATCAATTAGAAATAAAAGCTTAATTTTATACATCATAGAATTGCTATTTAGAAAGAAATAGGACATGCTAGAAGTAAGAAAAAATAAAACACTTTGTTGAAGTTATATACCTATTTGCATGTTTTAAAAAGTATTACCCAATAGGCTATAGAATGATGCCAACACATAATGCTAGGCTGCAAGGCATGGAGAATGGGAGAATGTGACATGACTGTCTAATGGGTATAAAGCTCCCTTTCGAAGTGAAAAAATTACTTTGGATCTAGATAGTAGTGGTACTGGCAAATGTGTTAAATACCAACGAACAATGCACATTAAATGGTTTAATTGTATAATTTTGTGGTGTAAAATTCCTATGTCAATTATTCTTTAAATAAACAAGTGGCTGACCAGATTTGACCAAGAGATCATAGTTTGTTAGCCCTTGGTTTATGCTACAAATTTAATTGCCATATGCTTGAAATAGTAAGTGCTGTCATTTTTATCATTTACATTAGAAACAGACCATGTTTTGAAACTATAATATATTATGCAATTATATGAACACTAAAATTATTATTGTGGAATTTTTTTTATTTGTTTAATCAGAGTATTGCAAATTCTATTTTGCTGTACACACAATTGTTAGTGCTTTGCAATATTAATGACTTCTTTCTTTCAGCAATCCCATGATATTGATAATGCGATGACAACCATTGCCATTTCATTGGTGAGGGAGCTGAGGCAAATGAAGTCTCCATAACTTGTTGAACCCCACGTCATTATATAGTGGTTTCTAAGACTTGAATCAAGTCCATCTGGATCCAGAGTGCGAGCTCTTAACCACCATGTTATGTTGACTTTCTTACTCTGAGTGCAGATATTTTCAAAGTGTAGTATCACAGTTTCCCACTCATGTAGATATATATTAATTGTAATTTTATTATAAATGTATAATTTAAAATACGTAGAATTGTTATTCCAGGTATGTATCACTGCATAACAAATAGTTTCCAAATGTAAGGCCTTAAAACAAATTTAATCATTTTATTGTCACCTCTCAGAGTCTCTGTGTTAGGTGGGCTCAGTTGTGTGTTCCTTCCACAGAGTTTCTTAGGTAGCTACTTTTCTATGGTGCCTGGATCTATAATTGTCTGAAGATCATTCACTTAACACACTTAGTGATTCATGTTGAAAGGCTCAGAGTGCTAGTGGGCTACCAGGATTTCTTAGGCATATATTTATGTCTCTCTACAAAATTGTCATTTGTTATGGGGACTACAGATTGAGTTGTTGAGTAATAGTGAGAGAAAAAAAGACAAGAAAAGAAGAAACAGAAAGAGAGAAAGAGAAATAGAGAGAGAACATGCTGTGTTTCCACCAGAGCTTTGAATGTTTAGCTGCATTATTTCCATTACATTCTTTGTGTTGAGACAGCTACAAAGTTTGCCAAACTTCAAAGGGGGGGATATTACTTGATAGGAAAATTGTCAATGGATTTATAGTCATGTCTCAAAATAACAACAAATAAAATCTTTCTAAGAAGGCAGAAGTTATTAAACTATTGTATGATCATAAAATATTAAAAATAATTAAAGAAAAATGTTAAAATTACATGAATTTAGATTTCCACAATTATTGCAATTTTTAAACATTGTATCATATTTATTCATACATTTTTTAAAAAATAGAACAAATGTCCTAAAAACAAGCTAGAAGTGGATAAAAGAGCTGATATATGAGAAACATTATCAAGTTTTTGAATGACACTAGTGAATTAATAATATGATATTACATTTTGGAACTTCCTGTCTTGAATTAATGTGTTTATTCCACAAATTAAATTTTAAATCTCATAATTAATACATGAAAACATTGTATAAAGTTAAACATTGCAGAATTGCATAGAATAAAAATTTAAATTCTCATCCTTGGAATCACATGTATTTTTCGAGATTCTTCTTTGTACTAGCTTACAGATATTTTATTTCATTACAAAGAAATACTAATTTGTTTTTCTGGAAACTACTTTTTCTGTTTAGTAATGTGATAATCAGCCTGTTCTCTGCAATGGCTACATTCAAACATTTGTTGGAGGGACACATATTCATTGACTGAAAGACATTTAAGTGCTGGAGAAATTTGGTTCATTCATGTGCTTATATGCAAGGATTTCTGCATGACAGATTTCTACATGTAAAACTTCAGTTTCAAATGGCATATTTACATTTTATTTAAGAGTGTTATTTCAAATTATACTCCCTCAAAAATAGATTTCTCAGGTTTTTATGGGGTGCAAATCTTCTCTATGGCATTAATTTGTTGGCATTAATTCTATTTTTCTGAGCATCAGTAGCTTTTTAGTCTTTTATATCTTATTGGCCATTTTTACTTTGAATTGCTTCTTCACATTTTCATCAATTTTTTATTAGATTGTCTGTTTTGGTTGGTGATTTGTAGTTCTCACTGAACAATGGATACCAATCTTTTGTTATGTGTGTTATAGGATAGATTTTATGTGAATTAATTCAGGTTTATAAGCATGATAAGACAACATTATTAATCTTTGACATTATATAAGTTCTGTTTTTCTTTATATCTGTATTAATTCCTGGATGATTTGCATGAAATTTTCTATAATTTCTCTATATCGTCAATGTTTTAGTGTGTATATGTCTATATATTACATGATTTATCTATGTGTATAAAATTATAAATATACATATATATTTGTTTTTAATCAAACCTTAACCTGGAGAATATTTTTTGTGAGAATTGGTTAATGGTAAGACATTTTAGTGACAAAGACAAGTAGATTTCTGTCAATCTGGACTAGTTTGATCATAAAGCGCTTCCCTGATGTGTAGATTAAAGGAGATTTATAACTTGATTTAGCTATTTTCCACAAAATTTATAAACTTTTTTTATGCTTCGTATATATTTTTTAACATGCTAAAAATTTATATGTCCAAATTATATTTATAGGAGAGATGAATCAAAAGGCTTTGTGGAAAATAAAAAAAAGATATGATTATTTAAAGTATAGTTATGTAGAATAATAATTATTATTTCAAGCTGTATTCAAAATACACATTGAATTTCACAACATACCCATTAGCTAGTTAATTGATGCTGTGTCTTTTTTTAAAAGAAATGGACATGTATATGTACATGTATGTTGAGCAAGATTGAAAATTCACTAAGTCCCTTTAAAGTGCAATTTCTATATTATCACAACCTAAAATTAAGGACTTAGAATTGTTATTAAAGGTCAAAAATGATAATAAAACCCATATGAAACTTAGGATTGTTTTTTCTCATTCTGTTAAGAATGATGATGATATTTTAATGAGAATTGAATTGGATTTATAGATTTCTTTTGGCAATATGCTCATTTTCACAAAATTGATTCTACCCATCCATGAGCATGGGCTGTATTTCCATTTGTTGATGTCATCTATGACTTTTTTCAGCAATGTTTTGTATTTTTTCTTTGTAGAGATCTTTCACATTCTTGGTTAGGTATATTCCTAAGTATTTTTTTTTTTTTTGCAGCTATTGTGAAAATAGATGAGTTGTTATTTGCTTCTCAGTTTTGAACTCCACATAGCCAAAGCAAGATTAAGAAAAAAGAACAAATCTGGGGTCACCACATTGTAACGCCTAAGGTTCTTACCAAAAACTGGTGTGGCAGCTGACCACGGCAAGTGATAGAGACTCAGACCGAGAATGAGCAGTAGGTTTTATTGAGCAGAGCAAGAGTACAAAGCTTCCAGAGTGTGGAAGGGGTCCCGAAAGGGTAGCCAGAGTTGGATTATACGATTGCCTTTTAAACTTTTTAAGGTGGGAAATATGTGCAGTGGGTAGATGTTACCAGAGGGAGAAACAAAGACAATTAGCTCTTTGTAACATGTCTTAGATCTTGAGGAAAACCAGAATTGCAACTTAGGTTTTATCTACTTTATGACCTTGCAGCTGTATGGCAAAGGAGACAGGATCTTACAGGACTTTACAAAGGATGTTTACAAGGAACTGGAATTAGGAGTATAGATAAAGCCCACTGGTTACAGAAAAACAGGCAGTTAACATTTCTTCCATTTTAGTTTTGGGGAATGGGGAAGGGAGAGAGGAAGAGAGGACACAGGGAAACTTACATCAAAATTTTCATTTTTTATAGCTTTCTTGGGGAAGAAAACACATGCACAAATCCTGGTGTTAGGAATATTTTAAGCATATATCTTCAGTATTACTCATCCAGGATCGAGGTAAGTCCTCATGCAGTAAATGAGTGAGTTTCACAGCTTTCTGAGTCCATACTTGACCCAGGAAGCCCAGCTGGCACCTCCTCTCAACATATTAAAAGGCATATTCAAAGTTACCAAAACAACATGTTATCGGTATAAAAGCAGGCATGTAGATCAATGGAACAGAATAGAGAATTCAGAAATAAAGCCAAATACTTACAGCCAACTGATCTTTGACAAAGCCAACAAAAACATACAGTGGGGAAATGACACCCTATTCAACAAATGGGGCTGAAATAATTGGCAGTCCACATGTAGAAGAATGAAACTGCATCTTCGTCTCTCACCTTATAAAAATCAACTCAGGATGGATCACATAATGAAATCTAAACCTGAAACAATAAAAGATTCTAGAAGGTAACATTTCAAAAACTCTTCTAGACATTGGGATAGGCAAAAACATCATGACCAAAAATCCAAAAGCAAATGCAACTAAAACAAAGATAAACAGTTATGATTTAATTAAACTAAAAAGCTTCTGCCAGCAAAAGAAATAATCAGTTGTATAAACAGACAACTCACAGAGTAATAGAAAATATTCATGAGCTATGCATCTGACAAAGGACAATATGTCCAGAATCTACAAAGAACTAAAACAAATCCACAAGAGAAAAACAAAACCCTTCAAAAAGTAGGCTAAGGTAATAAATAGACAATTCTTAAAAGAAGATCTGTAATTGGCCAACACATATGAAAAAATACTCAACTTCACTAATTATCAGTAAAATGCAAATCAAAAGCACAATGCAATACCACTATACTCCTGCAAGAATGGCCATAATTTAAAAATCCGAAACTAATACAATGTTGGCATGGATGTGGAAAAAAAGGGACAGTTTTATGCTGCTGTGGGAATGCAAACTAATACAAATACTATGGAAAACCATACAAAGATTCCTATAAGAACTAAAAGAAGAAGTACCATGTGATCTAGCAATCCCACTACTGTGTATCTTCCCAGAAGAAAAGAAGTTTTATACGAAAAAGACCCATGCACATACATGTTTACAACAGCACTATTAGCAATTTTAAAAATATGGAACCAGCCTAAATGCCCATCAACCAACAGATGGATAAAGAAAATGTGGTATACATACATTATATATATATACACACACACACATACATATACATATACATATACATATACATATACATAAGTGTATACACACACATATACATACTATATTTATACACCATGGAATACTACTAAGCCATAAAAAGAAACAAAATAATGGCATTAACAGCAACTCGTAAAGAGTGGGAGAGCATTATTCTAAGTGAAGTAATTCAGGAATAGAAAACTGAACATCATAAATTCTCACTTATAAGTGGGAGCTAAGCTATGAGGATGCAAAGGCACAAGAAAAATATAATAGCCTCTCAGGATTCAGAGGGAGGGTGGGAGGGGGTGAGGGGTACAAGATTATACATTGAGTGCAGGGTACCCTGCTCACGTGATATGTGCACCAAAACCTCAGAAATTACCACTAAAGAACTTATCCATCTAATCAAACACCACCTGTTCCCAAATAACTATTGAAATAATTAAAAATATGAGAATAAAGTCAACCAGATGAATTTTTTTTTTTTTTTTTTTTTGAGACAGAGTCTCGCTCTGTTGCCCAGGCTGGAGTGCAGTGGCGCGATCTCGGCTCACTGCAAGCTCCGCCTCCTGGGTTCATGCCATTCTCCTGCCTCAGCCTCCCGAGTAGCTGGGACTACAGGCGCCCGCCAACACGCCCGGCTAATTTTTTTGTATTTTTAGTAGAGATGGGGTTTCACCATGTTAGCCAGGATAGTCTCGATCTCCTGACCTTGTGATCCGCCTGCCTTGGCCTCCCAAAGTGCTGGGATTACAGGCTTGAGCCACCGCGCCCGGCCGAATATTTTTAAATATCTAGAAAAAATAGAATTGGCTCATGAAACCAAAGACATTACAAAATAGTTCGATTTTACAGTAGGAAGAAGGTAAGAGTTGCTATATTTCTAATTCCCCATAATTTCCACTGAGAAATGACTTAAGTTCTAAAACAGTAAACATTTGGCCATAAATTTTAGGAAAAATGTGAAAATAAAGTGCATGCATTATAAAAGCCACGCGATACTACTCATCTTAAAAGATCAAAAGGAAGAGAGACTTTCTATACAATTTAACTGTGTAATAGTTTCTTTAGCAGCAGTTAAAACAATACAATCCTGTTCAAAATGAAGCCAAATTATTCTGAGTATGTGCAAAACAGTACTGATACTTTCAGTGGACTTCTTAATGTTCTTGTGTTTATGTACAATGTGTGAAATATAGTTAAGCTGAGTAAAATTTTTTGTGTGAATACTGTGAATTAGAACAACACATTTCAATATAAGTTCAACAAATTTCAATACGAGCTCATATTGCTTTATATTATTTTCTATTTTCCCTAGTGTTTTCTTCATTGCCACAAAATATTTCTAACCATGAACTGGGTGGTAAATCTCTGAAAAACAAATTTTTATTTGACAAGGTAAATTTTGAAGAGATTTTTTTTTCTTCTTCTTGTCACAGGAAGAAAGAAATTTTGCATCACAACCTTTCTTGCTGGAATAAACTGAAGTAGTCTCATCTATCAGGTTTTCCAGCTTCAAATCTCAGATACAACTAATCATTTTTTCCCTTCTTTCCTTTTCTAGCAAACTTCCAGAAACAAAACAGACAACATTTTGTGATGATAAATATCACAGTTGCCACACAGGCCAGCAGGAACCCAATCACATCCAAAGAGTGGTACTGGAACCAGGTGAGGTCATGGGCTGCAACCCGAAGGTGTTTGGCTCCTTTGTGGCGCATGACAAATTCAATCCAGAAGACTGCTCGATCCAGGGGCTTTACTGGTTGATCATGTTGAATTCTTGATAATTTCATAACATTCTCTTTGTATCTGAAAGATAAAAATAAAGATACTAATGTGGCAGGAAGAGTTGCAGACAAAACCCCTCAGACACTAAGTTAAAGAAGGAAGGGTTTTATTCGGCAGGGAGCGTCGCCAAGACTCCTCTCTCAAGAGCTGAACTCCCTGAGTGAGCAATTCGTGTCCCTTTTAAGGGCTCACAACTCTAAGGGGATCTGCATGAGAGGGTCATGATCGATTGAGCAAGCAGTGGGTACATAACTGGGGGCTGAATGCACCACTGGTAATCAGAATGGAACAGAACAGGACAGGGATTTTTACAATGCTTTTCCATACAATGTCTGGAATCTATAGATAACATAACTGGTTAGGTTGGGGGTGATTTTTAACTACCAGGCCCAGGGTGTGGCACCAGGCTGTCTGCTTGTGGATTTCATTTCTGCCTTTTAGTTTTTACTTCTTTCTTTGGAGGCAGAAATTGGGCATAAGACGATATGAAGGGTGGTCTCCTCCCTTACTAACACTGAAAGTAAGTTAATTTGCCTGTCCATATCAAGTTTATGAAAAGCTGTTAAAGGGCCAAATAGTTCAAAGTAAATGTCAAAGAATTGACATCGAATTTGTGTATTTTAATTTGAGTCATCATAGAAAGTTTGGCTTTTAAATTGGACTTTTCTCATTGACAAATATTTTTAAAGTAGAAATTGAATGTTAGGTGAGAAAGTTAATTTTTTGAAGCAGAGAAAATATAAGGGATTTTTAATTTGTTTTTAATTGTTTAATTTTAAGTTTCTGAGGGTACATATTAAGTGTATATATATTTATGTGGTATATGAGATGTTTTGATACAATGTGAAATAATCACATCATGGAAAATAGGATATTCATCCCTTAAGCATTTATCCTTTGTATTATGAACAATCCAATTACACTCTTAGTTCTCAAACAGGCATATGGAGAATGTACTCAATATCATGAACCCTTTTAAGTGCTGTGAGAAAGATCGTGAAAATGCAATATGAGAATTATCATCTATAAGTTCCAAAAAAGTAATTGTCATGGTGAGTGACGTGCCTCATAGCTAGTCACTTTGCTTCTACATCACTCTTTTGTCTCCTACTCTTTCCCACCCTGTAGCCAGAACAATTTTTTGCAATTAAAGTCAGTTTAAAGCACTCCCTTGATTAAGACTTTTGCCTGGCTTCTCATTATATTAAGAATAAAATCCAACTCTGTTATTTGGTCTACAGAACCCTACATTTTTAGACACGGGCAAGCTCTTTTCCTAACACTTTTCCCCTGCACACCGTCTTCTAGATTGGCCTTCTATTTTTCTTTAAGGTCCCAAAGGTGTTCTCATCTTAGCACCTTACACATTTTTTCCCCTCTCTCCCGCTCTTGGAGTGTTCTCTCTTGCTACAACCCAAGGCATACTTCTCTCCCTTCTTGCGGCTTCCCTCTAACATTACCTCTAAGAGAGGCTTTTATTGGCCACATTATGATGGAACCGCTAGGATTTTCTCTATTTTCTGTGCTTATTTTATTTATTTATTTATTTATTTATTTTGAGATGGAGTCTCGCTCTGTCGCCCAGGCTGGAGTGCAGTGGCGCGATCTCGGCTCACTGCAAGCTCCGCCTCCCGGGTTCACGCCATTCTCCTGCCTCAGCCTCTCCGAGTAGCTGGGACTACGGGTGCCCGCCACCAAGCCCGGCTAATTTTTTGTATTTTTAGTAGAGACGGGGTTTCACTGTGGTCTGGATCTCCTGACTTCGTGATCCGCCTGCCTCAGCCTCCCAAAGTGCTGGGATTACAAGTGTGAGCCACTGCGCCCGGCCTTTCTGTGCTTATTTTGCTATTTGATTCCTAGAATTTTAAAATGCATTATATATCTCATAAAATAAACAATTAAATATTAAATACAAAAGATAAATATTCATACACTAAGTGAATAGTTCAAAAATGTAAGATCATCTTGAACATTATCTTGAGGTGAAGATACCGATTTACCTACTGTTCAGATTGTGGTATAGGCTATCACAACCTGCCTAGAATAACTACTCTCTTTTTCTGAACCATTTAGTCACCACTTCTGTCCACCAACTAAGGATTAGCCTGACTTCGAATAGCATACATTAGTTTGCTTGTTTATGTAATTGATTATATAATACGTACTCATTAGTGTCTTTTTTTTTAATGCAGCAGTTGTTGGGTAATTCCATTGCTGTGTAGTATTCTGTTGATTGATAAAGCACAGATTATGTCTTCATTTTATGATTAATAGACATTTGGGTTGCTAACAATTTTTGGACAGTATTGGTAATTCTGTCATAAACATTCTTCTATATGGTATTAGATTTATATATTTATACATATCTGTTGGGTATATAATTGGGAGTAGAATTGCTGAGATAAAAGTGGAGACATAGTTGTGATTCACCTCTTGATCTCTAAAATTTAAAGATGTTAGTTATAGTTTTTATAACCTCCCTTACTTCCACTATTCCACTATGGCTGGATCATATAGTCTTTATGATATTGAACCTTATTATATGTACTAAATCTTGATTTATTCCCCATCACATATCACTTCAAATAACTATCCGACACTCTCTAGGAAAATGTGTCTTCAAGTTGATATATATGATACATATATGTTTATTGTGTATGTATGTATGTGCATTTGTGTGTATCAATTTACATTATAAGATTCCATTTGTTAATTGTGTTCTTTAAATGTTTTATGTCTTTACTAATTATTTGCTATTTTCTTAATTCTGTTTAGATGGAGTGAAAATGTTTGTATAATCATATTTAAATCTACCAACTTGCTTTATATATATTTTTCTATTTGTCCAAGCTGGTTTGTGTTCTTTTTCAATTATTTCCTATCTTCCTTAAAGGTATTTTTATCATTCATTATCCTTCTTTTTTTGTGATAAAGTATGTTTCAAGTATTCCTTTAGATGATACCCTCTTTATATAAAAAAAATTATTGATAGAGCTGTAAATGCTGAATTGATGGTAGCTGGACTCCACAAGGAATTTTGCACATTGATATCTTTGGGTTTGAAAAAATCAATTATTAAAAATTTAACTTAAAATTCTATTTTTTGTGCTTCAAAGACCATCATCCAAAAGTAAAATTTAGTGCACCCCGAATGGGACAAAATATTTACAAGTTATATATCTGACATGACCCATAATGTATAAATAGTTCTTAAAACTTAAGACAAATAGCAAAGTTTAAAAATGTTCTAAGTTCTTTGTGGTTTTATCTACTTTTGGTCTTTGATGATGGTGATGTACAGATGGGGAAAAAACAGAGCAGAAAAACTGGAAACTCTAAAAAGCAGAGCACCTCTCCTCCTCCAAAGGAACGCAGTTCCTCACCAGCAACGGAACAAAGCTGGATGGAGGATGACTTTGACGAGTTGAGAGAAGAAGGCTTCAGATGATCAAACTACTCTGAGCTACGGGAGGAAATTCAAAACAATAACAAAGAAGTTAAAAACTTTGAAAAAAAATTAGAAGAATGGATAACTAGAATAACCAATGGAGAGAAGGGCTTAAAGGAGCTGATGGAGCTGAAAGCCAAGTTTCGAGAACTACGCAAAGATTGCAGAAGCCTCAGTAGCAGATGTGATCAACTGGAAGAAAGGGTATCGCTGATGGAAGATGAAATGAATGAAATGAAGCGAGAAGGGAAGTTTAGAGAAAAAGAATAAAAAGAAATGAACAAAGCCTCCAAGAAATTTGGGACTATGTGAAAAGACCAAACCTACGTCTGATTAGTGTACCTGAAAATGACGGGGAGAATGGAACCAAGTTGGAAAGCACTCTGCAAAATATTATCCAGGAGAACTTCCCCAATGTAGCAAGGCAGGCCAACATTCAGATTCAGGAAATACAGAGAATGCCACAAAGATACTCCTCGAGAAGAGCAACCCAAAGACACATAATTGTCAGATTCACCAAAGTTGAAATGAAGGAAAAAATGTTAAGGGCAGCCAGAGAGAAAGGTCGGGTTACCCACAAAGGGAAGCCCATCAGACTAAGAGCTGATCTCTCGGCAGAAACTCTACAAACCAGAAGAGAGTGGGGGCTGATATTCAACATTCTTAAAGAAAAGAATTTTCAACCCAGAATTTCCTATCCAGCCAAACTAAGCTTCATAAGTGAAGGAGAAATAAAATACTTTACAGACAAGCAAACGCTGAGTGATTTTGTCACCACCAGGCCTGCCCTAAAAGAGCTCCTGAAGGAAGCACTAAACATGGAAAGGAACAACTGGTACCAGCCACTGCAAAAACATGCCAAATTGTAAAGACCATCGAGGCTAGGAAGAAACTGCATCAACTAACGAGCAAAATAACCAACTAACATCATAATGACAGGATCAGATTCACACATAACAATATTAACTTTAAATGTAAATGGGCTAAATGCTCCAATTAAAAGACACAGACTGGCAAACTGGATAAGGAGTCAGGACCCATCATTATGCTGTATTCAGGAAACCCATCTCACGTGCAGAGACACACATAGACTCAAAATAAAGGGATGGAGGAAGATCTATCAAGCAAATGGAAAACAAAAAAAGGCAGGGGTTGCAATCCTAGTCTCGGATAAAATAGACTTTAAACCAACAAAGATCAAAAGAGACAAAGAAGGCCATTACATAATGGTAAAGGGATCAATTCAACAAGAAGAGCTAACTATCCTAAATATATATATACCCAACACAGGAGCACCCAGATTCATAAAGCAAGTCCTGAGTGACCTACAAAGGGACTTAAACTCCCACACAATAATAATCGGAGATTTTAACACCCCACTGTCAACATTAGACAGATCAACGAGACAGAAAGTTAACAAGGATATCCAGGAATTGAACTCAGCTCTACACAAAGTGGACCTAATAGACATCTACAGAACTCTCCACCCCAAATCAACAGAATATACATTTTTTTCAGCACCACATCACACCTATTCCAAAATTGACCACATAGTTGGAAGTAAAGCTCTCCTCAGCAAATGTAAAAGAACAGAAATTATAACAAACTGTCTCTCAGACCACAGGGCAATCAAACTAGAACTCAGTATTAAGAAACTCACTCAAAACCGCTCAACTACATGGAAACTGAACAACCTGCTCCTGAATGACTATTGGGTACATAATGAAATGAAGGCAGAAATAAAGATGTTCTTTGAAACCAATGAGAACAAAGACACAACATACCAGAATCTCTGGGACACATTCCAAGCAGTGTGTAGAGGGAAATTTATAGCACTAAAGGCCCACAAGAGAAAGCAGGAAAGATCCAAAATTGACACCCTAACATCACAATTAAAAGAACTAGAAAAGCAAGAGCAAACACATTCAAAAGCTGGCAGAAGGCTAGAAATAACTAAAATCAGAGCAGAACTGAAGGAAATAGAGACAAAAAAAACCTTTCAAAAAATTAATGAATCCAGGAGCTGGTTTTTTGAAAAGATCAACAAAATTGATAGACCACTAGCAAGACTAATAAAGAAGAAAAGAGAGAAGAATCAAATAGATGCAATAAAAAATGAAAAAGGAGATATCACCACTGATCCCACAAGTACAATGTACCATCAGAGAATACTACAAACACCTCTATGCAAATAAACTAGAAAATCTAGAAGAAATGGATAAATTCCTCGACAAATACACCCTCCCAAGACTAAATCAGGAAGAAGTTGAATCTCTGAATAGACCAATAACAGGTTCTGAAATTGTGGCAATAATCAATAGCTTACCAACCAAAAAGAGTCCAGGACCTGATGGATTCACAGCTGAATTCTACCAGAGGTACAAGGAGGAACTGGTACCATTCCTTCTGAAACTATTACAATCGACAGAAAAAGAGAGAATCCTCCCTAACACGTTATATGAAGCCAGCATCATCCTGATACCAAAGCCTGGCAGAGACATAACCAAAAAAGAGAATTTCAGACCAATATCCCTGATGAACATTGATGCAAAAATCCTCAATAAAATACTGGCAAACCGAATCCAGCAGCACATCAAAAAGCTTATCCACCATAATCAAGTGGGCTTCATCCCTGGGATGCAAGGCTGGTTCAACATATGCAAATCAATAAATGTAATCCAGCATATAAACAGAACCAAAGACAAAAACCACATGATTATCTCAATAGATGCAGAAAAGGCCTTTGACAAAATTCAACAATGCTTCATGCTAAAAACTCTCAATAAATTAGGTATTGATGGGACGTATCTCAAAATAATAAGAACTATCTACGACAAACCCACAGCCAATATCATACTGAATGGGCAAAAACTGGAAGCATTCCCTCTGAAAACTGGCACAAGACAGGGATGCCCTCTCTCACCACTCCTATTCAACATAGTGCTGGAAGTTCTGGCCAGAGCAATCAGGCAGGAGAAGGAAATAAAGGGTATTCAATTAGGAAAAGAGGAAGTCAAACTGTCCCTGTTTGCAGATGACATGATTGTATATCTAGAAAACCCCCTTGTGTCAGCCCAAAATCTCCTTAAGCTGATTAGCAACTTCAGCAAAGTCTCAGGATACAAAATCAATGTACAAAAATCACAAGCATTCCTGTACACCTATCACAGACAAACAGAGAGCCAAATCATGAGTGAACTCCCATTCACAATTGCTTCAAAGAGAAAAAAATACCTAGGAATCCAACTTACAAGGGATGTGAAGGACCTCTTCAAGGAGAACTACAAACCACAGCTCAATGAAATAAAAGAGGATACAAACAAATAGAAGAACATTCCATGTTCATGGGTTGGAAGAATCAATATCGTGAAAATGGCCATATTGCCCAAGGTAATTTATAGATTCAATGCCATCCCCATCAAGCTACCAATGACTTTCTTCACAGAATTGGAAAAAACTAAAGTTCATATGGAACCAAAAAAGAGCCCGCATCGCCAAGTCAATCCTAAGCCAAAAGAACAAAGCTGGAGGCATCATGCTACCTGACTTCAAACTATACTACAAGGCTACAGTAACCAAAACAGCATGGTACTGGTACCACAAGAGAGACATAGATCAATGGAACAGAACAGAGCCCTCAGAAATGATGCCGCATAGCTACAACTATCTGATCTTTGACAAACCTGACAAAAACAAGAAATGGGGAAAGGATTCCCTATTTAATAAATGATACTGGGAAAACTGGCTAGCCATATGTAGAAAGCTGAAACTGGATCCTTTCCTTACACCTTATACAAAAATTAATTCAAGATGGATTAAAGACTTAAATGTTAGACCTAAAACCATTAAAATCCTACAAGAAAACCTAGGCAATATCATTCAGGACATAGGCGTGGGCAAGGACTTCATGTCTAAAACACCAAAAGCAATGGCAACAAAAGCCAAAATTGACAAAAGGGATCTAATTAAACTAAAGAGCTTCTGCACAGCAGAAGAAACTACCATCAGAGTGAACAGGCATCCTACAGAATGGGAGAAAATTTTTGCAACCTACTCATCTGACAAAGGGCTAATATCCAGAATCTACAGTGAACTCCAACAAATTTACAAGAAAAAAACAAACAACCCCATCAAAAAGTGGGCAAAGGACATGAACAGACACTTCTCAAAAGAAGACATTTATGCAGCCAAAAAACACATGAAGAAATGCTCATCATCACTGGCCATCAGAGAAATGCAAATCAAAACCAGAGTGAGATACCATCTCACACCAGTTAGAATGGCCATCATTAAAAAATCAGGAAACAACAGGTGCTGGAGAGGATGTGGAGAAATAGGAACACTTTTACACTGTTGGTGGGACTGTAAACTAGTTCAACCATTGTGGAAGTCAGTGTGGTGATTCCTCAGGGATCTAGAACTAGAAATACCATTTGACCCAGCCATCCCATTACTGGGTATATACCCAAAGGACTATAAATCATGCTGCTATAAAGACACATGCACACGTATGTTTATTGCGGCACTATTCACAATAGCAAAGAGTTGGAACCAACCCAAATGTCCAACAACGATAGACTGGATTAAGAAAATGTGGCACATATACACCATGGAATACTATGCAGCCATAAAAAATGATGGGTTCGTGTCCTTTGTAGGGACATGGATGAAACTGGAAAACATCATTCTCGGTAAACTATCGCAAGGACAAAAAACCAAACACCACATGTTCTCACTCATAGGTGGGAATTGAACAATGAGAACTCATGGACACAGGAAGGGGAACATCACACTCCGGGGACTGTTGTAGGGTGGGGGGAGGGGGGAGGGACAGCATTAGGAGATATACCTAATGCTAAATGACAAGTTAATGGGTACAGGAAATCAACATGGCACATGGATACATATGTAACAAACCTGCACATTGTGCACATGTACCCTAAAACCTAAATTATAATTTAAAAAAAAAAAAATGTTCCAAGGATTGGAGTAGACATGTTTTCAAAGAAGATATATGAATGATCAGTAGGCACGTATGAAGATTCTCAACATCTTTAGCCATAATGAAAATGCAATCCAAGACCAGGATGAAAGATCATTTTACACCCACTAAGAAGGCTGTAACAAAAAGTCAGATAATAACAGGTTTGGCAAAAGTATGGAGGAATTGGAACCATGTTGTACTGCTGGTAGTAGTCATGAATGAAACAAGTACTTTGGAAGACAGTTTAGCAGTTCTTCATAAACATACAGTTCCCACATGAGGCAGCATTTCCACTTATAGTATCAACCCTAAAGAAAGGAAAACATGTTTATGCAAAAACATGTGTAGCAATCTTCTTAGCAGCCACAACTGAAAACAATCAGAAGGCCAATGAACTGATAATTGAACAACTAAAATATGACATATATTTACTAAAAAATATTAAACTGCTGTAAAAAGAAATGAAGTATTAAAACACACAACAACATGAATAAAACTAAATCCAGAAAAACAAAATTAGGCTAGGTGAAATGTCATTTACACAACACCCTAAACTGTATGATTCCATTCATATGAAATATCTAAAGAGAATAATCTATAGAGAAAGGAAACAAATTAGTTAGACTAGGGCTAAGCGGTCATAGGAAGTGACTTCTTTGTCATTGCAGTTTCTTTTGTGTTGATAAAAATGTTCTAAAATTATGTAATAGTGATGGCTTCATGGCTCTGTAAACATACTAAATATATTTGGATTTTATAGCATAAACAGGAGGGTTTTATGCTATCAAAATTAAATCTCATTTTCAAGTCCGTTACAATAATGATACTAATAAAAGTTAATTTTTCAGCAAGAAAATAGTTATACTCTGAGTCATTTTAGATATCCAATTAAAATATTTTATTATATTATTTCAGGTTTATTCTTCCTTTCTTCTATGGATTCATTATGTCAAATTTTTAAGAAATGTATTTTTTGTATTATCTATATCCTTTTAAAATTATTTTTGTGTAGAAAATTGTTTCACTAACTGGCTATTCTTTAGATGTAAGTGTTTCAAATTCAATTTTTAAATAACTTATAAAAATAAAAGCAGATTTCAGATTGGTTAAATCATTTAAATTCTTTCAAAATTAGTCTCCTAAAAAGGATGAAACTCACACTCACTATTGACAAGAGAAGCTATCTGTAAATACCACCTAGTGAAAAATATCGTTCTACTCACAAAGGATCATTAATTACTGTCTTCAATGCATCCAGCAAGTCTGTACTCGACATTGTATTGAAGTCCAATTTAACAGCTGCTCCCTTGGCCTTCATGTGAGCAATGTTATCAGGTTGATCGGCAAACAATGGAATCCCAACCATAGGGATCCCATGGTAGATTGCCTCGTAGATGCCATTGGCTCCACCATGAGTTATAAAAGCTCTAGTTTTCGGATGACCTAGGATTGGATGAATTTTAGCAAAATTATTCATCAGAATAAAATGAAAGGTTCTGAAAGTGACAGTGTTTTCTAGCTAAAACATTGAACTAAATTAAAATCGTGTTTCAGACTTTAGAGGAAAAAACACGTACTTGTACCGGGTATGTAAGTGAAGGCTATATGGTGTGTGTGACTTCAGACTGCAAAACAATACAAGATTTCCAGTTGGGCTAACAAAAAATTGCATTCTAGATTTTAAAAATGTGCAAAAAAAAGAAGACAGCAAAGAGATGGGCATGAAGTGAACTCTTATTTTAAGTGCAGTCACAGAGTGTGATATGTGGGGTGGGCAAGGCAGCAGGTAGTGGGTTGGTGGTGGTGCTAGGATTGAGAAAGGACAGATCACACTTCATCATGAAATGTGTCATCACTTTATGATTAAGGTTAGCAATTTAATCCTTCACAAAATACAGAGTCACTGGTGATAGAAGAGCTATTATTTTTAGTGGCATTTGAAACAACTGCAGGAGAGGAAAAAAACAGGTGTAAAGTTGTAGAAATAGGAGACAGAGAGACAGCCCAGGAAGTTATTGAAAAATTTTGTGAGATATAATAACACCTGAAATAAAGATTCTTCCTGATTCAGACCATAAAGAATGTGGGTGTATATCGTAAAATGCCAAAAATTATAATGTATTCTTTCCCCCTTAAGACTGGAAAATCAATATAAAGAAGTTACATTTTGTTTTTCCTTAACAAATATTCAATAAGCTTGTTTCATGACTAACTATTAACACTCTAATGTGCTGTTACTAATATATTCAGTATTTGTTCACCAGAGTCTTACCTAGAAGGTCATTCTGGGGTATCCACTTGTAGAGCCGAGTATTGAGACCTAAGGTATCTGGTTTATTCCCATCAAATCTCCACAGAACCTGTTACAATAAAGAAAGTATTTTGTTCCATGAGTGGAATTCAATAGTTATAGAATGTTAGAACTGTAAAAAGAGTAGGAATGAGATCAAGGGATGTTAGTAAATAAGAACTACTCAAAGACTGATGTAAATAGAATACTCACATTAATTTTCCCAACTTTTATAATTAGTTAGGTATATAGGGAAATCATGATTTTCCAAAATAGTACCTTAGAAGAAATCAGATTATCAATGACAATTTCAAGGATTTAAAAAATTGTTACACTTTTTAAAAGAAAACCTACGTGTGGCCAACCATCATATGAAAAAAGAAAAAAAGAAAAAAGCTTAACATCACAGATCATCAGAGAAATGCAAATCAAAACCATAATGAGATAGCATCTCACACCAGTCAGAATGGCTATTATTAAAAACTCAAAAAATATCATGATACTGGTGAGGTAGTATAGAAAAGGCTTGCTTATAATCTGTTGGTGGGAATGTAAGTTAGTTCAACCATTGTGGAAGACTGGTGGTTCCTCAAAAACCTGGAGGCAAAAATACCATGAAACCCAGCAATCCCATTACTGGGTATATAACCAATGGACTATAAATGGTTCTTTTATAAAGACTCATGCACAGGTATATTAATTGCAGTACTCTTCACAATAGCAAGGACATGGAATCAACCTAAATGCCCATCGATTATGGGCTGAATAGAGAAAATATGGTACATACATACTACAGAATATTATGCAGTCATAGAAAAGAACAAAATTATGTATTTTGCAGGGATATGGATGGAGCTGGAGGCCATTATCCTTAGCAAACTAACAAAGGGATGGAAATATAAATATGGCATGTCCTCACTTATAAGTGGAAGGTGAAAGATGAGAACATGTGGACAAATAGACAGGAACAACATACACTGTGGTGTACTGGAGGGTGGAGGGTGGGAGGATCAGGAAAAAAATTAACTGATTTTAGCCTTAGTATCTGGGTGATGAAACGATCACTACAATAACCCCCCATGACACAAGTTTACCTATGTAAAAAAACTACACATGTACCCTTGAACTTAAAAGTTACAAATAAAAGTTAGATTAATTTAATTTTTTTAAATTAAAAATATTCTAAAAATGTATAAAAAATTTTAGCTATTCCTTATAATTCTAGTGTAAAAAACAGTAACAATTTCATAATGACCTATGTGCTTTTGTTTTATGTACTTTATATTAGTTTTCATTTTCCAAATTTAATTTTAATGTATTCATTTCTTTTTGAGTAATTTGGGAAGTAATTCACATGTATCTACTTGTGTGTAGGTTATTATATTAGAGCCTGTTGTCCTTTGATTGACAAAATAGCAAGTCCATAAATAAGCTACTTATAAGAAATAGATTAATGCTGCAAAGGTTTTATGTATAACTTCATTGGAATTATAAATTATCAAGCACTACTTCCAAAATAAATTTCAGGTGATTATTTCTGACACAAATTCAGAGTATTATCAGCATTTCTAATTTTGGATATTTTTCAGCATAGAAATGAAGAACCTGTTGGTGTCATGAATAAAAACACAGCTGTTGAATAAACTCAGAATTGTATCTTGCTGAATTTGGTTAACTGATTATTAACACCGAGACAACGTGCTACAAAGCTTTGAAAATAGTGATTAATGTGTTCTGCTATAGCCAGGACATTTTATGTTTAAGCTGCTAATTTTGAAACTCCCAAGCAATCCTCATAAACTCGACAATAATTTACAGTGTTTAACTTTTATTTGCTACATCAGTGTTAAAGTAACTCAGGTTTCAGCAAAAAGTTGGAAGAGGTCATTACAAGAAAGCTTTATCAGGCAGGAAAGTAAAAAGTAATTGACAAATACACAAAGGTCACTGGCTTATTCTATATAAAAGAAAACAAATTTCTACTATATTTTATAGAGGGGGCATCTGAAGTTGTTTCTGTGCCTGGCTTCCTTCTGTTTGACTCCCTTCTATATTTCCTTCTGCTTCCTCCATTGGGAGGAGTTGTTAATCTGATAGTGCAGAGTCCTTGTGGGGCCACATTTTATACTGCACAGAGTCCACCTTCAGGGCAGAATCCGTCTCCACCCTTTCATCTTCCTGCTTCAGACACTGGCTGGGCGCAGTCCAGCAGGGCAGGCTGCCATTTCTCTTTCTCTGAATCTATCTGGCTATGTGGGTACTTGGAATAGTTGTCTGTCAGCCTAGGCTGTTCTGTCTCTGAATGGTACCCTGAACATTACTCAGATACACCTCTTCCAAAATGTACAGGAAGAACAAGAGGTTGGATTACATGCCAAGCCTAAATTGCATGATGCATGTCAGACTTTTTGAAATACCTGCTATTGATATTGTGCTAGTGAAGTTACTCATTAAAATGTAACTTTTTCTGATAACACCTGTAGTGTGTACAGTGCCCTCAGGAATTCTTAAACAAAAGGGTCAAATGACAGGGGGAGAATTTGGTGACATCTCTTACCTGACCCCAATATCATGATAATACCAAAACTTCATGTACATTTCTTGAATAAATTTATTCCTGATCATACTATTAATGCAAAATTTATTATCAATGAAAAACACCCTCTGTATTATTTTAGCATCGTTCATGTATATTTTTGATTTTGAACTAATATCTGAGAAAATTATTGCTTTCTCAACAGCTAAATTTTTAGGCAAGAAGTTTCTTTTTTTTAATTTGTCATATCCATAAAGTTTATTTTAAAAAATGTAAAAAACTAACCATACGGGAATATTTATTAATATACTTAAAAAGTTTGTTCCCGATGTTGAAGTAAAATACATTAGCAATATCTTCAAGACTCCATCTTTACACAAATAAAACTTCTAGATCCTGAAATATACTACAGTAGAGTCTATAGATTACATTTTTTTTTTTTTTTTTTTTTTTTGAGATGGAGTGTAGCCCTGTTGCCCAGGCTGGAGTGCAATGGTACAATCTTGGCTCACTGCAACCTCTGCTTCCCAGGTTCAAGTGATTCTCCTGCCCCAGCCTCCCGAGTAGCTGTGATCACAGGTGTGTGCCAATATGCCTGTGTAATTTTTTGTATCTTCAGTAGAGACGGGTTTTCCCCATGTTGGCCAAGCTGGTCTCGAACTTCTGACCTCGTGATCCGCCAGCCTTGGCCTCCCAAAGTGCTGGGATTACAGGCGTGAGCTACCGTGCCTGGCCTATAGTTTACACTTTTAACCACAGGATTGGAATTCATTCTTAGTCCCCTATTCCCCACATGTGGCGGTTATTATTCCTAAATTAATAACATTCGATCATGTTATACTAGCACAGATCCTTAAATAGAGAATATACTACATAACTACTAACAGAGACAATCTTCTCCATTTCTTGTCATGTGTTTTATATAAGCATTTGACTTAAAGTGCAAATAGAAATACTACATCCCATAATTGTAAACATTCACCAAGAGCTTCCAGAGTACAATAAGCAATAGAAGTGACCCAAGAGTCAGTCAAGATTCTTCACTTATTGGATACCGCTGAGATTAGGAAAACTGTTTTGAATCTAATTATCATAAGTTTTACTTGTATTTCCAAAAGGACACAGTTCTGGATATACATTTGTTGTGAAAACACCGGAAAGTCATTCTAAAGACTGCATTAAGCACCATTTTCACTTACTTGAAATATATTGAGTTAAATTCAGCAGTATGTATGAGTGTTAATATCAGAAATTAAAAATAACTTTGGGTCTCAAGTTGCCTTTTGTGGAGACATATGGAGTACTGAGTTCCCACTGATGCTAATAGGAACCACTCATGCATACCAAGGATAGTAACTCCCCCAGGGCCACATGCAACCCCTAAGTCTGAGGCACAACTATTACTTCTGTCGGTGGATGCTATACAAGCATACTTAAGACTGTATTCGACTATAAAGAGTTCAATCTAGTCTTTAATATTCTTTCTATGTAGATCACATACACAATTCAAAATTTTATGGACAGGAGGTGAGAAGTCTCCAAACACTTTTTAAATACCTTTCTCCATATAATTTATCATCAGCATATTTACATAGGGGAATGTTCACACTTAACACCATTTAAAAAAAAGTGCAACCACAATTTTCAAACTTACCACAGTTTCTCCAAGATTATCCTTGTTCTAATTTTTCAACTTTTGGCCAACTTCACATTTGTCAGAAGTTTCTATAATTGGATTGTTTCAAACTTTAACAGCCTCTTTCAGTAGTTTTCCACACCAGTAAGGCACTTCATCTTACCTTTTGTGGGATCTGGGCAAGGGCTGATGCAATTACGTTGGCCCTTTCTGCTGTGATGTTACTGACCATTGACCCCAGAGAAAACACCACAACACCATTTTCTCCAGAGCTCTGTACAAACTCTTCCATTTCCTGTGAAAAAAGAATTGGTTTCATCACAAAAGAGTATTAGCACAGCGGCCACTACTGAAAGAATTGGTACAAATTACTAAAGAGAGAAAATCAAGTATTTTGAGGAATTATTGGAGTAAATAATATTTTTTAACTGACCCAATCACTCAGTTTTTTTGCAAGTAGATGTATAATATGAGACAGGTGGACTCTGTTAAGGATATTTGTGTAAATATGTGTGTATGTGTACGTATTTGTGTGCATGTGTTTAAGGGAGAAAAGAAATGGAGCTATTACACTGTAGTCAGGGGGATAATGTTAAAAATATTATACACAGACTCTTCTCTTAGAATACTAAAATTACTAATACAGGTTCTTGGAAAGTGGGACCACTCAGCTTTAATTCTATATTGTTGTTCTACTAAATCCCTTGTGTTTATTTCAGGCAGGTTTTCTGTAGAATTCTCTTAGTTGGAAGCCGTTACTGGTTTACTTCCCTAACTGTGAGCTCTGAGGATAAGCTACTCACAGTTGGGATAATTTTATAACTACATTTATGTTTCTCTACAATGCTTTATACTTCACTTAAAGTTTGTCAGAGTTTTCCAGTAGTTTTTCAAAAGCTAAAAAAAAATAAAAGCTGGAGGTTAAGAACCGCTGACATTCTGGAGTCTGGTATTGTAATTTGGAATTTCTATGAATTAGTCCAGGAGTCTCATTTATAATACAGAATGGTACAGTATATAGTTACATAGTTGAATGATCATATTTTTCAGATTATTGTTTAGGTGGAGCACCTATTGCCCTGAAATCACACTGTTAAATTGATGTGCTATTTATAACTGCATGTGAGGAACTCTCATCATCACTTTGTTGTGTCTCAGAGGCAGCATTTGCACCAGAATAGAAGAGGCCACCAGGCCTTTCTGCAGGGGAGATCTTGTCTCTCTTTTGAGTAGTTCACACACACCACATTACACTCCTGGAGAAGATGTGTTTGGCTGCAATTGATTGAGAATTATTCTGACTTGCGTTCCCCAATAAATGCCAATATTTAAATTTAAATACTTACAGATTTAATGATTGGGGTAAAACTTTTCCCAAGTGTTCTTAACAAAACAAAGAAAAAAAGTCCAAATGTTAACTGTGCAGACCACATATTACAGAGAGTATTTTAAAATATGATTTTTAATCTTAACATGAGAGTCATTGTACTGCTATTCCAGGTAATACTTGGGGCATCTAGGTATTGTGTGTGATTGCAGTTGCCTGTAGCCACATTTAATCTAACTGGTGTTCAGTGTTTCATCTCACTAGCTTGATGCCCAGAGCCTTATTTATTCACCGAGTGTTGAAGGAATCGAGCCTGTTTACAGATTCGTCACTGATATGGACTGGTTGTTTCTTCTTCTGTGATAACATAATAAAAATAATTTAAGACTAATGTGAGAAATTTTATAAAAGCATGAAAAAAATTTTAAATAAAATTTTTCTAAAATTTTTATGTTGTGATATTATTTATGTAAGATATATTTTTTCATCATGGCTTTTGTGCTACTTATATAGCTTAATGTACACATGTGACACTTATTTAGATAATTTTAATCTTATTGTATATACATTTCCTCCTGTAAAAACTTGTCATCTTGTTATATTTATCATTTTCTAACTCACTTTATTTGTATTATGGCTGACAGTGTAATTGAATATTTCATTGATAAAATTATTGTAATGCTATTGTATGCACATAGTATAAGTTTTTAATCATTCCTTCATTTAAGATGTTGGATCACTTCCAATGTTAATTTTATGAATATTTTCCATAATGTTTAATAGGTACACCTTGATTAATTTTCTCAATATGATTTCATGTGAATGTATTATAAAACTAATAGCAATATTCATTTTTAAAACACCTGATACATTTTGTCAAGTGTCTTATTCTCTTATAAGAAATTATCTTATAATTTAATACTTACTTGAAATGAAAGCAACCTGGGTTAGCAATTATTTTACATAATAAACGAAGAACCGGTTTCACAACCATTGACTTGCATTCAAATCTTTCTGCAAGTTAATAACAACAGCTAGTAGTAGTAATTATCACTATTTTAGTACTAGTCATCCTTTTTCTTGTCCTTCTACACCTCCTACTCTCTTCCCCCTCCTACTGACATTATCGATTTCCCTTAGTGTGGGTAGGGAAATTTTTCAAGAGTATGGTAGGGTGGCATAGATTTTTCATTAGTCTTACCTCAGCTTTTGTCTCTTGAGAAAGTTATCATATAAAGCCCATACAATTTGCATTCAACATAGATATTCAGTTTTAACAATGGAATAAAATTTCAGTTTTATGTAGACAAAAATGATCTTTTAAGAGATTACCTAATAATATAATAAAGAATGCTTGCTTTGTCTTATGTCTTAAAAGTGTGATAATAATTTAAAAATTAATTTAAAAATTTTTTAAAATTAATTTAAAAAAGTGTGATATGTCTTAAAAGTGTGATATTAATTTAAAATATATGAGTTTATTGGGTTCCTTCATAAAGAATATAATCTTATATGCTGACAGAATTTTCTGGAATCGAAACTAAGGGCGCCATTCAGATACAAGTGGTATAAATTATTTGGGCTTTATTATACATGCATTGTTCATTATCTCTGTGCTTCTCTGTCAGGCAGCTATGATGTTGAGACGAGTTGCCACAGGAAGCTTTAATAAGTTGCTTGTCATATGGCAAAAATCATCTGCTCTCATAGGGTGTGTTTATGCTGTCATATGTAAACCTCTGGGGTCTCAATGAAGAATGATTTAAATGCTTTAGTAAGATCAAGTGAACACTAAGTTTGTCTGCAAATACTAAAGGAACACATTTCTATTGTTGAGGAAGTGTTTTAAGCTGCAATACTGGTGAAGATCCTTATTACCTATGGTAGAATTTTAGAATTTCAACTAGCTCATCTTACTGTCAAAACTGATACGTCTACTTTTAATCAAGTCCACAGGGTATCTGTCAACTATGACTCTGCAAGAGAATATAACTTTGATGTACTGAACAGTCTGGTTCTAATGAAGAATGATATCTCAAGTGACCTGTGCATGTTAAGTAATTAGTAGTATTAGTAATAATAACAAAATAATCATAATTGCAAAATTAATATTTCTGAGTCCCTGACTATATTCCAGAGACACTTCAAGTGTTTTGTCTGTGTTAATATTTTTCCACTCAACACAATATGAAGTTGGCACTATTTTTGTAAATGTAGGCATAATGATTTCTATCAACATTCTAGTCCACTTTTCCATCATCTGCTACCTGAATCCATGCAAAATTTCCTGAATGGTTGGCTCTTTACAGTCTGGCCCTCCTGCAATTTAATCCATTGAATATCTTGAAAGCTCTCCTTTAAAAAGAGAATCTTTTCATATATTTTTATTTCTTAACTCTTTTTAGTAGTTTTTCAATGTGCTTAATAAATATTTCAACTCCTAATACGTATCTGGCTCTAATTTGCCTCTCAGCATCATCTGATTCTTAGTCTCTCCCTGAAAACTAAACTTGAAGACTTGAGAACTGTCCTGACCACTTTACCTGCTTCTTTTTTTTTTCTTTTTTGTCTGTCTCTCCCCATCATTCTTTTACCTATTCCTGCATATTGTTTAGCTCTCATCTTACTAATCAGTGACTGCAGGATACTTTCTATTATCTCCACTGATGCTTTCTTGGCATTGGGTTTTTCCTTCAGATAATAGTTTTTATATAATTTGTATTACTTGCACATATTCTATCTTTTGAAGTAGAATGTAAGGTATGTGGGGACAGAAACTGTGCGTATATTTTTCTCTGAAAATTCTGCACTTACCTGTGTTTTGTGCTAATCCTTTTGTAAATATTATTTGAATGGATGACCAATACCTTCTTAGGTATTACATAATGAAGATTTTAATTTAACCAACCCTATTTTCAAAGTCTCCTTAGTATTCCTCTCTATTTGTAATACTCATAAAACTCACATACGTGTGATGGTATTAACATGTACATGAGTTTCTAATTGGTATCTGCTTTACCCACCCATTTCCCATCTTTCTTTTAGTGTAAGTCAAACACTCTAAATGAAGACTATAGAATCATTTCTACTGAAAATTCAAAGCCAACAAAATAAAACCAACGAAAGTATGTTTACCTTAGGCAGGAGTTTGGCAGGTTTGCAGTGTAGTCCTCCAACAAAATCAACATTTGGTAGGAGTGGATGTGGAAACTGAAAATTCCAGGAGTTTCGAATAAGCCATATGTCAGCTTTCCCCATTGTCTCAGATAATGTAGTGGGTCTTCCTGACAGGAATAAAAAAAAGAAAAGGTGGATGACACAAGATAATTACTTTAGGTAAATTTCTGAAAGGAGTTAGAATAATGTAGGCAAAAATGTAGGCAAATATCTGTGCTTTGAAAAATATATACACATATTCATATATAGACATAATTTAATGTATTATATATTTTGCCCACGTGTATTTATAAGAAAGACAAAGTAGTAGGAGAATTGTGAGGTTAAGCTACATCTCTAATGTCACATCAGTATACTCACAATCATAAACAATTATTAAAATAAGCCACAGAAAATTAAACAGAAAATTCTCTTAAAGCTTCAGTAGTAGCATATGGACATTTAAACAACTCTTTAAGCTCTATAATTAATAAATTCTACTGTACCCATAAAAATAATTTTCTAAGAAATAGTCTAGTTTACACAACTCATTAAGCTAATTCTTTTATCTTTGGTTCTTCAAGTGAACTGTGGACTATGTTGAGAGTATGGCTGAAATCCTTGTACCAGCTACTCTTTTAGATTCAAGCTAAGATCTTAATAATATTTTTAAGTAAATATATTTGTACATTATAGCTAGAAATTTTTGAGAAATTATTGAAATAAAAATTTGTACTCAATGTTAATCTGTCTCATATTTTTTAATAAAGAGACATAGTTTCAAAAAACTATGTAGATATAACAAACTTCACACTTCAACAAGATGATTGGACTTTGAATGATTTCCAATTCTTTAGTGAAAGAGTGTAGAAACATTAGAAACTTCAAATTGCCCTTATTGATTTTTGCATCTGAGATATAGACATTATCTCTCTTTACTGTGAAGTAAATCTTCTGGTAACATGGGAACATCTTTTGATTTCTAAATAAGAAAACAGGTTTACAAGAAAAAACAATTTCTGCAGTTATATAGATAGTTGTAGAAAAAAGTGTAACTACTTATTCTAAACCTATGCATTCAGTAAGAAGTTATTTGATGGATTTTACTGTTTTTACGATGTAAAACAATGTATAGTAAAACAGAAGTGTAATTGTTTAAAGTCTTAGATGCACTAATATATAGGTTTATGATTTCCTGGGGTGTTCTGTGTGAGTGATGGCGACAGGGTTTTAACTGACCCTGTAATTTAAGCTTTTCTATATTTGTGAGATTGATAGATCATCTTGTATTTTCATTTTATAAATTCACTTACTAAAACCCCACTACCCTGACTTTATGGCTTTGTACAAGCTCCGCTTCAAAGACACAAATAAGTTAGATCTTCATGTTACCGATTGAAAAAAATACTTACCTAGAACTTCACTATAAAACTGATCCCACTTCTTCATGTCAAATATTTGGAACCAAAAGTCAAAATAAAGCACATAGATCATATTTTTTACCCTCTCCATGAAAGTCATTTGATCAGTTAATTCTGACATAACAACAGGTACGTAGGAAGGAGGGAAAATAAATCCTCCACTATGCTTTTCAAAAGTGTAGCCAGGAGAGAAGCTGAGACTGTACACAAAGGGTATGTTAAATAGCTCAGCCAGCAGCTCACTACAGGGAAAAATAGCATCTGCAAAAATGACGTCAAATCTTGACTCTTGTACTTTTTCCATAAATTTCTTATTTGAAACTACATCTTTACATAACTTTCTAGTTATGTCACCAAATGTCGACATGATTTCTTGTACTTGTGAAAAATATAACCAAAATGTATCTTTTGGAAGGTCCGACCATCTCTTAATCTGTTGCATGACGAAATTCTCCAACTCAGTTTTAGTTAAAGATGTGGGATAAATTTCAATTTTAAGAGCGGATGAGTTGTTGGGATCAAAAAGAATGGAAGCTGAAGATGCCAGTACAGTCACCTCATGACCTCTCTGAACAAGCTCATCCAGGATTGTCTTTATATTCATCCAATGGCTATATTCTGCTGCCCACACCAGCACCTTTCCACAATTCCCAGAGCTAAAGTAGAAGCTCAGTTGTATTAGCAAAATTACTGAAGTCCATTTCACAGACATCCTGGTGCAATGCAATGCTTGTTTTCCAGTTGCTGTTCCTTTCTGTCATTTCTCATGGTTATATCCAAAGATAAATTAGCCAAGAAGTTAAAATGTAACCCTTATAATTCAAAGTACATGCAATATCATTAAATCAACAGTCTGAGCATGTGAATGGCAAGGAGACAAATGAAGGTAAATGATCTGTTCACACAGATGTGATTAATTTCCCTTTCATGTTTATGAGTGCTATCCTTCAGCTAATATCAAGGATCTTGTATGGACATGTCATCTGTCTTATGCAATATATTTTAGAAGAGTGTCCAGAACAGTAGCAGTGAAAGATCATGTTTCTGCAGTCCATTTGACACAAAACTAAAGATAAAATGACTAAACATGGTCCACATATTTTTGTAAACTTTGTTGACATATAATTTAAATGTTATACTATTTATCAATTATTGTGTAAAATTTAATGTTTCATAGTATATTCACAGAATTGTGCATCTACCATATCAGTTGGAGAGCCCTTTTATCTCCCCAAAATAAGCCCTATAGTCTTTAGCCTTTTTCTCTCCACCCCTAGTTTCTGCATTTCCCGTGTTCTGGGTAATTGCTAATTGAATTTCTATGTCTATAGATTTGCCTATTCTGGAAAATTTTTAATGCATGGAATCATACAATATGTGGTATTTTGTGACTGGCTTTTTTATGTAACATAATATTTTAAAGGTTCATTTATGATATAGCATATACATGTTGATTCTTACAACCATCATGTAAGATATTGAGAGTTTCAAGATGACACTATCTTTATAAACTGTTAAAGTAATCAAAGATAAAGAGAGAAAAAGAGAAAAGTAAACCACCTCGTAGTACATTCAGCATTAATCATTAGGTTAGCTTGTTCTCTGACTCACTTCCTCACAGTTATTTGGCTGTTGTCCTAGAATTATGCAGACACTGTTTCAAGACTATAGTTCCTCTTAATTCGTCTATAAATATTAACTTAAACATTATGAAATGATCAACTCTCCTTTTGAGGTATTCCTTCATGTCCAGCATACTGATGAAACTACTGACTCAGCTGATCTGAAGGATCTCACTGATGTTAGCTGATCTGAGGGACTTCACTGATGCCAGCTGATCTAGAGGACCCCACAAGGAACTGACTCAGCAAATAATGTAGTTTCTTTTTCTGATGACTTTACACCTATTACCCTGACTAATCAATTACCCAAATTTTCCAGCCCATCACCATCTATGATCTCCTTAAAACCTCCAGCCCAGAACTCCTTGAGGAGCTGGATTTGGGGTTCTCTTCTTATCTCCTTGCTCAGTGCCCTGCAATCATTAAACTCCTTCTTTGCTGCCAAATCTGACGTCTCAGTGTAATTGGACTATTATTGGACAGTAAGAACATGAAACTGTTAGTCCTATAACAAAACTTCAATGGAATAAGTAACTACAAATATAATAAAACTAGAAAGATAACTAGAATTAGAAGTGGAACTTAATGATGTAACAATTGATGAAATCTCATGATAAAACAAATAACTGAGGAGTTACTTCTTTTGGAAGAGCAAAGAAACTTGTTTCTTGAGATGGAATCTACTCCTGGTGAAGATGTTATGAACATTGTTGAATGACAACAGGAGATTTAGAATATTACTTAAACTTACTTTATAAAGCAGCATTAGTTTGAGAAGATTAATTCCAATTTTGAAAGAAGATCTTCTATGGGTAAAATGCTATCTGACAGCACTGCATGATAAAAATATCTTTTGTGAAAGGGTGGGTTAATATATGTGGCAAATGCCATTGTTGTCTTATTTTTAAGAAATTGCCACAGCCATGACAACTACTAGCAGCCACCACCAAAATGAGTTAGCAACCATCAACATTGATGTGAGAATCTCCATCAACAAAAGTTGCACTGACTGAAGACTCAGATGATCATTACCACTTTTTAGCAATTGTTTTTAAATTAAGGCATGTACTTTTTTAGACTTCATATTATTGCAGACTTAATATACTCTAGCATTGTGTAAACATAGCTTTTTATATGCCTTAGAAACCAAAACAAATTGTGTGATTTGCTTCATTGCAGTATTTGCTTTATTGTAGTATTCTAGAACCAAATCTGCAACATCTCAGAAGTATACCTTGTATTAGTGAAAACACTTAATATGAGATATACTCTAAAAATATATTAAGTTGGAGGAGTGGCCAGGATGACTGACCGGAAGTAGGTAATATGCATGACTCTCACAAAGATGAACAGAAGGGGTTAGTAAATACAGCCCCTTCAACTGAAACATACAGGCACTCGCATTGGGACTATTTAAGGAAACAACTTGATTCACAGAGAACGAAGAAAAGCAAGGCAGGATGACTGCCGACCTGGAAGCGACACAGAACCAAGGAAAATTTCCTCACCCAGGGAAGTGGTAAGTGAATGTGCTACCCCAAGTAACATGCTTATTTCACAGATTTTTGTAACCCTCAGGTCACGAGATCCCCTCATGAACCCACTCAACCAGATCCTTCAGTCTGACACACAAAGGTATGCGGAGTCTCAGTAGAGCAGCCACTCAGGCACGTGTAGAGATGTGGTGCCTTTAGATATTCTGGCTTTCAGGTCTTCCTGGCAAAAGTAGCTGTAGCTCTTGCAAAGTGGAAGATTAGAATTGCAAAGTGGCAGGCTGAATTCGGGGGCTGAGCAGTGACAGTCTGCGGGCCCCATTTTCACAGCACCTCACAGGATAAGATCCACTGGCTTGGAATTTCAACCAGCCATGATAGCAGTGTTGGGCCTCCCTGGAATGGAACTCTCAGCCGCGTGGGGTGGGCCACCATCTTTGCTGTTTGTGCAACTTAGCTCTTCTGGTATTTGAGCTTTGGAGTCTCCAAATCAACCACGGAAGGAAGGAATTACCCAGCACAACACAGCTACTCTACCATAACATGGCCAGACTGCTTCTTCAAGTAGGTTGCAGATCCTGTTCCATCTCACGGGGTGGGACCTCCCAACGGGGTACTCCAGTCATTTCCACCATTGTTCTTAGACCCACAGAGATTTGAAAACTCTCTGGGACAGAGCTCACAGAGATATGGGCCGCCATCTTTACTGTTTGGGCGACTTAGCAATTCCAGCCTGTGGGCTTTGGAGATTATGTATGACAAACCATATGTCTTCCAAAGTATTAATACTGTTTTTTTTTTTTTTTTTCTGGGGTAGGGGTATTGTTTTTGGCATGACTCTAACAAGTATCAAGAAAAATGGTTAACTGACTGTAAAGAAAGTGTAACTATTTTAAGAAATGTATTCTATTCCCAATTAGATTTTGATTATTCTTTCATTGGTATCACTGTTAGAGTTTTGCATGTAGGGTAGCTATATAAAAATGTATTACTTATATTTACATAGATTTCATTGAATTCTTTTCTATTTATTTTGATAACTCGTTTAAAATAAAAGACACTTATCTAATGTCTCACTATAAAATGATTACCAAAAATGAAAGTCATAATCCTGGATACAAAAGGTAAAGAAAACTTACATTTTTCATATTTTATGTTTTACTTTTTATATTTTATATTTTGCTTTTTCCAGAAAGGTCATTCTGTCTGTTAGTCCTACAATGTGCACAGGTACATAGGAAGGTGGAGCTAGAAGTTTCCCGAAGCATCGCTCCCTATTGCCTCCTAAGTGTGAGCACAGAAGGGACTGCAGGCAACTCAGCCACTAGCTCCCCAGAGAAAATTATAGGGTCAGTAAGCCATTACACTCTAATGATTCATTTCCTGCAGCTGCTTCATGAGTGCCTGACTGTAGACAACACTCACATAGTGGTTTAAAAATTCCACCCAATTCAATTAAAGAATATATTTAGTTTTACCTTCAATTACCAGATGATAAGCCAGAGAAGATATTGAGAACTGGGTCTACAAGCCAAATGTAATGGCTCAACCTGTAATCCCAGAACTTTGGGAGGCAAGGTGAGAAGATCGTTTAAGGCCAGGAGTTTGAGACCAGCCTGGGCAACATAACAAGACCCACTCAGTACAAACATTTTACAAAAAAATTGACCAGGTGTGCTGGGGTGTGCCTACAGTCGTAGCTACTTGGGAGGCTTTGGTGGGGAGAATCACTTGAGCCTGAGAGTTCAAGACTGAAGCAAGCCATGATTGCACTTCAGCCTGGGTGACAGAGCAAGACCTTGTCTCAAAGAGAAAATAAAATAAAATAATAAGCTAGATCAAAAAATTCATCATTTGCATTCTCAAGATTATCTTTGTCATGTGCCACATGGACCTCCTTGAAGTTCAATGAAGAAGGCTTCTTGTAGTCAATGAGAAAAGCCTGTAGTAAGTAAACATTGTTACTTTGTGGCCCCTTTCCATGAGTTTCTCTAGAATGTTTTTGACATTAAGCTAATAGCTCATGTCACAAGGCCAACCAGGACTTTCCCACAGAATGCACAACCAGCACAGCAGAGCTGCAGGTGCAGAATACTTGAAGCCCACTTCTCAGACACCATGATGGTAGCTCCAAGACACACTGCTTACAGAGATTGAGAGTTTACAGGGCTTGAAATTGAAATAAATATACACAGGTGTTAAAAATTAAATATTAGATATTAATGGCCACTGTTTATTTTGAAACTTGATGTTTATTATGGTAATCAAAAAATAATGTATCCAGACAGTTTGCTCCAACCTTTAAAAAATAAAAATACATGAAATATAACTGTACTCATCTATATTTTCAATGACAGAAAAAAAACGTATACAATCTTTAAAGTTTCTAATTCAGACAAAACACAAACATACACACATTTTCTTTCATTCCACACAAAGCCCAAAGGCACAAGGTGGTTTTGGAAAACAAATATTTTACATTGCTTCACCTATGTGGACCCCCCACTAATTAACTGATAATACATTGAATAGCTATAATATAAAGACCATTTTGATATGAATCACATGAGTAATACAAGATGTGTTTAGAGTTCCAGAGAATAAACACAAGTACTTCTACATGAAATAATTAGAAAAACTTAATTAGGCAGGTAACATATGATATGAGATGAAAGCTTTGACTGGACCTAGGCAGTGTGTGTCAAAGAAGGGATTTTCCAATAAAGAACAGAATGAGTAAAGGTCGTGGATATATGAAGAGCAACCCAATGTGTATGGATCACAGAGAAAGTTGAGGGCAAGCGATTACAAACGACAGTTAATTTGGAATGAAGACCTTATGCAGTCTTAATTGTCATACTATGGATTTGGATTTTAATACATGACCAAAATTTATTTACACAACTTTTAAAGAATGACAGTTATGAAATCAAGATTTTCCCTTAGCAAGCAACTGTGTCAACTAATATTGGCATGTAAAGTCAAGACCTTAAAATTAGAAAGGATTATTAAAAATGTGTGTTTGTAACCAAAACAGGAGATCATAATGGCTTGATATGGTTTGTCTCTGTCCCCACCAAAATCTCATCTTGAAGTATAACTACCACAATTCCCACATGTTGTAGGAGGGACTTGATGGGGGTAATTGAATCATGGGGATGAGTCTTTTCCATGCTATTCTCTTCATAGAAAAACTTTGCTTTAGACTTTGCTGTTTGTTTTTGGATAGTTAGTTGTCTTTACTTCCTGCTTTTCTTCATGTCTCTATTGCTCCTTGATTTTATATATTAATTTATTTTTAATTAAAAAAGAAAAAGTTACTTAGAATTTGTTCAATGTTGAATTTTGTTTGTCTTTATGCCTTTTGTCACATAATTTGTTTTTTATGGGAAAGCTATATGAAAATCCTGCATTTGAAAACATAGGAATACATAGATATTCCAATTTCACAAGCAAAACTAATTTCACAATCCTAATTAGCATACATGCTATTATTGAGGTTTATGAAATTTAATTAAACATTAAATTTTTAAAAATTCATTGGATAGTGTATAAATAGTACTACCTAAAGAGTGGAAATCTAGAATTGCAATAATAAGAAAGTTAAAATTAACTGACTACTAGACTATAATATCAAAATTGTAATTGCCATTTAATTCTAGAAAAGTCTAATTCATAAGAAAGACTACATGAGTCTAAGCTTCTACTTTTATACCCAAGTACACTGAATGGAGTTCCTATGCAATCAAATATGTTGAGGATTTTCTTGGGCATAATTCTTCTCTACCTTTGTAATATCATCCCTCCCTTTTTATGTTCCTTGGAGTTAGTACACTTCAGGGTTTTTTGTTTGTTTGTTTTTGAGTAGTCAGCACAGGACTTAAGATTTAAAATCCCAAAATGTGAGATAGGAACTTAATATTTTATTTTCATTTTGTCACAAACAAATGACAACAAAGAGAAGTATTTCCAAAGTAACTTCAAGAATTCATAGGCAAATGATTAGTTGAGCCCACATACGCTACTATAATGCTTTAAATTATTCTTTGTAGTAGTGCCTGTTAATGCAAAGCAGAAAATGAGATTCAAGTTCCAAATGGAAAGCCACATTTTCTTCACTGTGTAAATGGCTGCTTATAAGGATTGGAGGTTGTACTCACCTTCTGTGGAACCTGGGCCAAGTCTGGAGCAATGAGATCAGCCTTCTCTTCTATAAGGTTTTGCACAACTGGCCCCAGAGAAAACACCACAGTGCCATCTTTGACAGAGATCTGGAGAAATGCTCCCATTTCCTACAAAGAAAATAATTTCTGCATCATAAAGATGCAATATCATGTAGAATAATATAGTTTACTTATGCTTTAATAAAAATCTGAAGAAATTGAGATATATTATATATTATATAGTTATATTTTCCCTATATTCTGCCATGTACTTCCAGTCTCTACAAGAAAGTTTGTGTTAGAAACACATGGCTTCAATACATAGTAATTATTTACTAGAAACAGTACACAACCAAATAATTATACAAAACACTTAAATTATATACAGCTCTTTTAATATTTGGTAGATATCTAATTCTAAAATCATAATGGTTTGCAAACTCATGAAAATATTCCTTGAGGATTAATGTCACTAAAATGATGAAATAACACCTCCCAACATTAATTCCCACACAAAAATACAAAAAGCCACTCTGAATTCACCAGAGCTAAAAAGAGAAGAAGAAAATCCCAAGACTCACAGACATGGGAAAACTCATGTATAATTCTTTTGGATTATGACACCCCTTCCACACACCAAGAAGACACCACTGTGAGAGAACTTTATTTTACCTGCAGTTACCAAGATCAGAGGAGGAAATTTGAAGTAAATGTTCAGTTTTTTCATGGATGTGTGAATATTTTTGGGAAGCCCACTTTTGTCCTACCCCAGGAGAGGCATTAGGAGTGGCTATAGGGTTGAATGACCTGGGGTGAATTGGAAACAAGAGTGGGAGTACTAATCACAGTGACAGGCACACACATCTCAGCAACTACTTGGTGTTCCTATTAGCAGGAATGCCACGCTGAGGAGTCTGACCAGTTCCATAACACTGCAGGGGCCAAAATCCAAAGAAAGGCCTGAATCTTTGACAGCTATTTTTGTAATTCCCAGGTACTCATATGGAGCTTTTCTATGACCTGCAAACAAGTATAACGTTTGAGATTAAGCTCCAGTTATTGCTTAAGTCTCTCCCAGACCTAGAAATCACTGCAAGTCTGGTTTTAAGTTACAGTGCAGAGTTAAAGTTCAGATGCTCCATAAAATTTTTGACAAGAAATTCAGTACACACCAATTTTAAAAGTTCAGAAATCACAGCACATATGAATAGAAAGTTGAAAAAAAACACACTTTAGAGAATAATCCAGGAAAATGATGATAAATTTTGCAAAGAAGTGGAAATGTTTTAAAAATAAAAAGAAATTCAATTAATAAAAAATACATGAAGTGAATTGAAAAACTCATTAGAAAACTTCACCAGCAGACTTGGCCAAACAGAGTAAGGAATCAGCAATCCTAAAGATAAAACATATGTAATTACCCAATCAGAAGAGCAAAAAAAGAGAAATAATTAAAATTAGTAAAGTAGGCCTATGGAAAGTATCAAACATTATTAAGCAAACTATCTCCATATAATAGGAGTTCTTAAAGGAGATAAGAAATAAAATGTCTAGAAAACATATTTAAGAAAATAATGATGGAACATTTTGTAAATCTAGATAAAGATGACAGTATCCATGTACCCTAATCAAATTTAATCCGAAGAGTATTTCCCAAAGGCACATCCTATTTAAATTGTTAAAAGGCAAATACAAAGAAAGAGTAGTGATAGCAGTATAAGAAAAGGTTTATACCATATTAAACAATGTCCCAATTCAAGTTTCATCAAATTTCTCAAAAAAAAAATAAATCAACTTGTGAGCAAGAAGACAATAAGATATACATTTAAAGTGCTGAAAAAAAAAATCTACCATGCAAAAATACTGTGCCTACCAAAGCAATTCTTCAAATCTGAAAGAGTGGTAAGATTTTCCCAAACAAAAGATAAGGCATTCATAAACGCCAGACCAATCTTATAAGAAATAATACAAATGAAAATTGTTTTATTGGAAAGAAAAGGACAGTCATATGTAATAAGAATACATCTGAAGGCATAAAAAGCACTAGTAAAAGCAATTATAAAGACAAACTAAGAATACTCTAATACTATAATTGTGGTATATAAGCCATTTATATCTTCATCATGAAGATAAAAAGACAAAGTTATTAAAGAAAATAACTACAATTGTTTAAGAGATGGAAATATGAAAAGATATAAATTGAGACATCAAAAAGTCAATATGTGGAAGACAAAATTATGTCAAAATACAAAGTTCGGTTTATTTTTCTTTGTGCTCATAATTGTCATCAGTTTAAAATATCTAACAATAAAATATTTTTGTAAATCTTTCATTAACCAAGAAGCCAAACTTAGACACAACAAACACAAATGGCATGGAATCAAAAATACTACTAGAGAAAATTACTTAACCATAATGGAAGACACAAAGAGAGAGAGAGAGAGAGACAGAGAAAGAGAGACAGAGCGAGAGAGAAAGGATATACACAAACTAACCCAGAAAACAGTTAACAAAATGGAGGTAGTAAATCTTTATCTATTAGTAATATTACGAACGAAATTGATTGAATGATCCAAGTAAAAGACATAGAGTGACTGAATGGATAAATAATTAAAACTCAACTGTATTGTCACCACAGGAAACTCACTTCACCTATGAAGGTGTACACAGATGAAAAGAAAAGAAATAGAAAAATTTGTTTCATGTCATTGTAAACAATAAAAAAAATTACAGTAGTAGCTATACTTAGTTAAAATATATTTTAAGTCAGGATTGATAAGAAGTTGGCCATTATATAATAATCAAGAGCTCCATAGAGCAACAGAATAAAATTGTAAATATATATGGTCATAACACTGGAACATCCAAATATATAAAGCAGAATTTATAGAGCTGAAGAGAGAGATTGACTGTGATGTGATAATAGTAGAAGACTGCGGCACTTTAGTTAGAATAATAAAAATACAATTCAAACAGAAAATCAATGAAGAAACCTCAGAGTTAAATGCACTCTAGTTAAGATAAACCTAACACGGACATTTACAGAACATTCCACCCAACAGCTGCAGAATATGTAATCTTCTCAACAGCACATGAAACATCTTCTAGAGTAGACCATATTTTAGGTCAAAATAAGTCTTAATTGTTTTTTAATCAAAATGATGTCAATTTTTTTCCACAATGGAATAAAAGCAGAAATCAATAAAAGAAAATATGGGAACATGTACAACTATACAGAAATTAAATGTGCTCATAAACAACCATTGAGTCTATAGATAAATTATTTAAAAATATATGACAAAAATAAAAATGGAAAGACAATATAACAAAACCTAGAAGATACAGAAAAAATAAGTTCTAAAACAACAAATATATACCAATAAATGCCTTCATTAAAAATGCAGAAATATCTTAAATAAACAACCTATACCACCACAAGAAATGTGAAAACAGAAACTAAACTAAAAAATAGTAGAAAACGGACATAGCAAAGATTATAGTGGAAAATAATAGAGATTTTTAAGATATTTAAAAATCAACAAGACAAAACGTTTATTGAATACATAAAATTTAAAAAGCTTCAGCTAGATTAACTATAAAAAGAGATGACTCAAATAAATAAAATGAGAGATGAAAAGGATACATAACAACTGATACAAAGAAATACAAAGGATTATAAGATACTATTATAAACAAGTTCATGCCAACAAATTAAAAAAATCTAAAGGATATAGAAAAATTTTTGGACACATACAACCAACCAGGAATGAATTAAAAAGAAATAGAAACATGAACAGGGAAATGGTGAGTAACAAGACTGAAGCAGTAATAAGAACTCACATCAAAAAACAAAAACAAAAAACCATGAACTGATGGTTTCAGCACTAACTCAAGATGGATTAAAGACTTAAATGTAAAACCTAAAACCATAAAAAACCCTAGAAGAAAACCTAGGCAATGCCATTCAGGACATACACATGGGCAAATAATTCATGATTAAAGCACAAAAGCAATTGCAACAAAAGTCAAAATTGACAAATGGGATCTAATTAAACTAAAGAGCTTCTGCACAGCAAAATAAACTGTCATCAGAGTGAACAGGAAACCTACAGCAAGGGAGAAAATTTTTGCAATCTATCCATGTGACAAAGGGCTAATATCCAGAATCTACAAAACACTTAAACAAATTTACAAGACAAAAACAAACAAAACCCCATCAAAAACTGGGTAAAGGATATGAACAGACACTTCTCAAAAGAAGACATTTATGCAGCCAACAAACATGAAAAAAGGCTCATCATCATTATCATTAGAGAAATGCAAATCAAAACCAAAATGAGATACCATCTCACACCAGTTAGAATTGCAATCTTTAAAAAGTGAGGAAACAACTGATGCTGGAGAGGATGTGGAGAAATAGGAATGCTTTTACACTGTTGGTGGGAGTGTAAATTAGTTCAGCCATTGTGAAAGACAGTATAGCGATTCCTCAAGGATCTAGAACTAGAAATACCATTTGATTCAGCAATCCCACTACTAGGCATCTACCCAAAGGATTATATGTCATCCTGTTTTAAAGACACATGCACAAGTATGTTTATCGCAGCATTATTCACAATACCAAGGATTTAGAACCAACCCAAATGCCCATCAATGATAGACTGTATAAAGAAAATGTGGCAATATATACCATGGAATACTATGCAGCTATAAGAAAGAATGAGTTCATGTCCTTTGTAGGGACATAGACCAAGCTGGAAACCATCATTCTCAGCAAACGAACACAGGAACAGAAAACCAAACACTTCATGTTTTCACTGCTAAGTGCAAGTTGAACAATGAGAACATATGGACACATGGAGGGGTATATCACACACTGGGGCCTGTCGTGGGTTGGGGGGGGAAGAAGAGGGAGAGCATTAGGACAAATACCTAATTCATGTGTGGCTTAAAACCTAGGTGATTGGTTGATGGGTGTAGCGAACCACCATGGAACATGTATGCCTATGTATCAAACCTGCATGTTCTGCACATGTATCCCAGAACTTAAAGTATAATTAAAAAATTAATCCATTTTTTCCAAAACATTAAAGAGAAGTAAATGCTTTAAAAATATCTTTTTCAAGAGTATGATTACTTTGATAGTAAAACCAGAAAGAAGGAGGCAGAGAAAGAGAGAGAGAGAGAGAATTTATAGACCAATAATCCTGATGAACATAGATGCAAAAATACTCAACAACTTCTAGCCAACCAAATCCAACAACACATCAAAAAGATTATATATGATGAGGAACTGGGATTGATCCCAGGGATGCAGAGAAGGTTAAGCATATACAAACCAATAAATGTGATACGCTACATTAAGAGAATTAAGAAAAAAACATATAATTTTATCAGTAGATGCACAAAAAGCATTTGATAAAGTTTACATTTCTTCATGATGAAAACTTTAAACTTTCAACAAGTAAAGTATACTAAAAAAACACTTCAAACTTATAAAGGCCATATATGACAAATGCACAGGTAACATCAGACTAAAAAAGGAAAGTTGGAAAGCTTTGTCTCTAAGATCTGGAACAAGACAAAGATGTCCACGTTGACCACTCTTACTCAATATAACATTAGAATTTCTACCCAGAGCAATTAGCCAAGAGAGAAATAAAGGCCATCGATTGGAAAGGAGAAAATCAAATTATCCCTCTCTGCATATGACATGATTTTATACACAGAAAATCCTAAAGACTCCACCAAAAGCTCTTAAAATTGATCAACAAATCCAGTAAAGTCAGAAGATATTAAATCATCACCCAAAAATCAGTTGTGTTTCTGTATTCCAATATCTAAATGTAAAAAAAAGTGAAAAAAATAAATCACATTTACAAAGCTACAAAAACGAAATATGTAGGAATAGATTTAGCCATGAAAATATAAGATCTTTACAATAAAAATGATAAAACATTGATGAAAGAAATGGAAGAAAACACATCTGTAGTTATAAAGTCTTAAACTCCTCAAAGTCATCCATGAGGATTGGAATCAAGTTCTTCCAAACCCCTGTTAATATTGATATCTTGACCTTGCTCCTATGAATCAGAAATAATTCACATAGAAATGTTTCTAATACGGTAAATTATTTACAGAAGGTTTACAGTTTACTCTGCCCATATTAATCACAGAAATCACAATCTAAGACAACAATAGCATTATAAAATGTATTTCTTAAATGATAAAACTTGAAAGTAAATTTACACCTTTATTAGTGGGCTGCAGAATAGAAGTAATGTTGGTGGGCATGAAAACAACATTAATCTCTTTGTACATTTCCATCAGAACTTTTGGGTGTCCATGTGCATTGTCATTAAGCAGTAATATTTTGAAATAAATTTTATCTTCTGAGGAGTAGATCGCAACATTCAGATTAAAATATTCAGTGAGTCATGCTTTAAACAGATGTGCTGTCATCTAGGCATTGCTTTTCTATTTATAGTACACAGGCAAAGCAGATTCTCAAGGGCTCTCAATGCATAATTCTCAAGGACTCTAGAACTTTCAAAATAATAAATGAACATTGGCTTCAACTAAAGTCACCAGCTGAATTAGCCACTAACAAAAGAGTCAACCTGTCTTTTAGCACTTTAAAGCCAGGCATTGACTTCCCCTCTTTAGCTATTAAAGTCTCAGATGACATATTTTTTCAATAAAGGACTGTTTTGTCAACATTCAAATTCTGTTGTTTAGTGTAATCACCACTATCAATGATCTTAGCTAGGTTGTCTAGATACTTTTCTGCAGCTTCTACATTGGTACTTGCTACTTTACTTTGTACTTCTTTGTTATAGAGATAGATTTTTTTTTTTTTCTCAGCCTCATGAGCCAACGTCTTCTAGCTTTCCACATTTTTCTTTGTGGCTCCCTCACTTATTTCAGCCCTCATAGATTAAAAAGAGGTAAGGTCTTCCTCTGGATTAGGGTTAGGGTTAAGGTATGATTGTGGCTGGTTTGATATATCCAGATTAAAACTTCTTCACATAAATGATAATGTGGTTTTACTTTTTTACCATTTGGGCATTCAGTGGAGTAACACTTCTAATTTCCTTTATCAACTTTGTTTTATCTTTTTTTTTAATGCACAACTTGGCTGTTTGATGCAAGAGGCCTAACTTTAAGTCTTTCTAAGCTTTTAACATGCCTTCCTCATGTTTCTTAATTATTTCTAGCTTTTGATTTAAAGTAAAAGGTGTGGTACTCTCTCTTCTACTTAGAGACCTTCATAAGTTTATTAACTGGCTTAATTTCAATGTTGTTGTGTCTCAGGAAATAGGCCTGAGGAGTGGGAGAGAGACTAGGAAACAACTGGTAGGTGGGGCACTCAGTAGACACCCATTTATTAAGTTGGACATCTTATATGGGCATAATTTGTGATGCCCCAAACCAATTACAATAGTAATATGAAAAATCACCAATCACAGATCACCATGACAGTTATAATATTAGCAAAAACTCTTGAAATTTTGTGAACATTAGCAAAATGGGTCACAGAGATATAAATTCATTACTTTCCATTTGAAAAATGATGTCAATAGACGTGCATGATGTGCAATTGCCACAAACACACAATTTGTAAAAAAAAAAAAAAACTAAAAACTAAATATGTGTTAACCATAATAAAACAAAGTGCAATAAAATAAGGTATGCTTTTACTCTGAAGAATATTATGATGTGTGATGTAAATGGTGCAATATGATCAGAAACCCAGAGAAAACCATTACCCATCTATGGAGCAATCAGAAAAAGCTAGTGTGACAGATCACATATACGGTGAGATGAAAGCTTTGGTAGACTCTAGACAGAGTGGCTAAAGGAAACAAATCACAGAATGAGAGAAGTCCTGATATTTGGAAATAATTCCCACAAGTATGAATTTTAGAGTAAATTGTATACCAGAGATTATAAAAGAAAAATTTTGGTTGAAATTGGAGGCCTTGTGTAGCTTTGTGTGATGTATAGAGGTTTCTATTTTAATTTACGGGCAATATAATTTAATCTAGTTTTAAGGAAAGCCAGTCAAAAGTTCATTTTTGTTTTGTTTCTTTAGCAAGCCACTCTGACAGCTAAAAAAAGATTGGCAAGTAAACAGAAGACTGTAAATGTAGGAAAAATAACTAAAAGTATATATTAGGAAACCAAGTATGAAACTATAGGGCTGTGGCTTGCATTGATAATAGTAAATGTGAGGAATATTATTTGAATTTGTGATTACTGACCACATCTGATGCTGAAAGTATTGTATCAACAAAGACAATGATGTGGTTTCTACCTGAATGGTCAAAACACTGATAATGCAATTAGGTAAAATATGATACAAAAAATGAATGCTACATTTGAGAAAATTATGATCTTTCTGCAACTTGTTTTTCTTCGGTGATTAATTTAGTAATAATACTTCTCTATGTAAATAATTATAACTTCCTTGGAGACTCATTGTTGGGTAAAGTGATAGAATTTCAAGATACGAATTAGATAATAATTTATCTATCTACTCAGCTATTTATGCTTCTGTGTTTTTTTATGTTACACATTTAATATACAATTTACAGCACTTACCTAATCCACTCATTAGTGGTATGTAGAGAATAAAAGAGAATGTGATATAGTTCCTGTGCTCAAGTAGCTCACATGTTTATATTTAAACAAGTTGAATGGTATTTATTTCTATATTAAAGAAAGGGCTCCATTACAGATATTCCTTGGTGAGGAGTGTGTAAAGAAGAATGTTTAGTACAGAAAGCCAATTGCATTTAATATTTTTTAGATGAAGCTATGCTTCAGCTGAGACTTTTCAATAGGTTCTTAGAAAGTCAAAGGAATGCTATTTAAAACCCTGATCAACTTTAATAGTCTCATTTTGCTAAGAAGAGAACCACAGGCAAATTTGGAAATGTAGTCATTGACAGAATTTTTTTTTTTTTGAGACGGAGTCTTGCTCTGTTGCCCAGGCCAAAGTGCAGTGGCGCGATCTCAGCTCACTGCAAATTCTGCCTTCTGGGTTCACGCAATTCTTGTGCCTTAGCCTCCTGAGTAGCTGGGATTACAGGCATGTGCTACCATGCCTGGCTAATTTTTGTATTTTTAGTAGAGACGGAGTTTTACCACATTGTCCAGTCTGGTCTCAAACTCCTGACTTCAGGTGATCCAAACATCTTGTCATCCCAAAGTGCTAGGATTACAGGCATGAGCCACTGCACCTGGCAGACAGAATTTTTGAGAGAGGGAGAAAGGATCACATATTTCATATTTCAGAATATTTTTTGTTTTCCAGCAGTCTCACTTCTGTCTGAATGCAGCAGAAGGGTGCAGCTTCCTGTTGTCCCAGGAAACACCCAGATGACATGGCACACAACCTCACCCATTCTGCTGATGTTAGTCAGACAGGCAATGCTTGCTAGAGCTTCCAGCCAAGTGGCATCCTTTTTGTGTGAACTCAGCTGGAGGGCTCAGCTTCCTATTGTCCCAGGAAACACCTGAACAGCAGACCATGCTCCACCTGAACCTGTCACCAGTAACCAGGCAGGTAATACCTCCTAGAGCTTCCAGCCCAGTAGTCTTGCTTTGTGTGAGTTCAGGTAGATTGTGCAGCCTCCTATTACCCCAGGAAACCCAAGTATGGCAGGATGTGTGACATTCCACCCCCCACTGCCACTTGTCACCAGGCGGTGCAGACTCCTATTGCCCCGGTAACACACTGACAGCAGGGCAAATAACTTCACTTGTCCCCACCTTTCACAGCCAGATGGGTCACATCTGCAAGAGCTTCCAACCCAACCCACCTAGCATTCCCACTTTCATTTGAACTTCAGGAAGCACAAAGACAGCAGATTAGGGCTGATAGGTCAAAGGTATGGTTTTGTGTGCCAACTATGGCCCCTACCTGAGGAAGACCCATGGCCAGAACATTTAACAAAAGACACACAGGCTTGGAGAAAGTAATCAGAAGGGGCTCCTCTAAACCCAGGAATGGACTACAATCAAAGATAGTCAACTGGATTCATCTTATTTCATAATTAAACCCCTAAGAGCCATCAAGAAAAGAGAAAGAAAAAAAGAGTTCTGAAATTGAGGCAGTAATTAATAGCCTACCAACAAAAAAAGTCCAGGACCAGATGGATTCACAGCTGAATTCTACCAGAGGTACAAAGAGGAGATGGTACCATTCCTTCTGAAACTATTCCAAACATAGAAGAAGAGGGAATCCTCCCTAACTCATTTTATGAGGCTAGCATTATCTTGATAGCAAAACCTGGCAGAACCGTAACAAAAAAAGAAAATTTCAGGTGAATATCCCTGATGAAGATCGATGTGAAAATCCTAAATAAAATACTGGCAACACAAATCCAGCAGCACATCAAAAAGCTCATCTACGACGATTAAGTCGGCTTTATACTTGGGATGCAAGACTGGTTTAACATATGAAAATCAAAAAACTAATCCATGACATAAAAAGAACCAATGAAGAAGAACAAAAAACAAAACAAAAACAACATGATTATCTCAATAGATCCAGAAAAGGCCATTGACAAAATTCAACACCACTTCATGCTAAAAACTCTCAATAAACTAGGTATTGATGCAACATATCTCAAAATAATAAGAGCTTCTTATGACAGACCCACAGACCATATCATACTGAATGGGCAAAAGCTGGAAGCATTCCCTTTAAAAATTGGCACAAGGCAAAGATGCCCTCTCTCACCACTTCTATTCAACGTATTACTGGAAGTTCTGGCTAGGGAAATCAGGAAAGATAAAGAAATAAAGGGTATTCAAATAGGAAAAGAGGAAGTCAAATTGTCTCTGCAGATGACATGATTATATGTTAAGAAAAACCCCACTGTCTCAGCCCCAAATCTCCTTAAGCTGATAAGCAACTTCTGCAAAGTCTCAGGATACAAAGTCAATGTGCAAAAATCACAAGCATTCCTATACACCAATAAAAAAAAAGAGAGAGAGCCAAATCATGAGTGAACTCCCATTCACAATTGATACAAAGAGAATAAAATACCTATGAATACACCTTACAAGGGATGTGAATGACCTCTTCAAGGAGAACTACAAACCACTGCTTAAGAAAATAAGACAGGACACAAATAAATAGAAAAACATTCCATGCTCATGGATAGGAAGAGTTAATATCGTGAAAATGGGCATATTGCCAAAAGTAATTTATAAATTAAATGCTATTGCCATCAAGCTATCATTGACTTTCTTCCCAAAATTGGAAAAAAAATACTTTAAACTTCATATGGAACCAAAAAAGAGCCCACAGAGCCAAGACAAACCTAAGAAAAAAGAACAAAATTGGAGGCATCATGATACCTGACTTAAAACCATACTACAAGGGTACAGTAACCAAAACAGCATTGCACTGGTATCAAAACAGATATATAGACCAATGGAACAGAACAGAGGCCTCAGAAATAACACCACACATATACAACCATCTGATCTTTGACAAACCTGACAAAAACAAGCAATGGGGAAAGCATTCCTTATTTAATAAATGGTGCTGGGAAAACTGGCTAGCCATATGCAGAAAACTGAACTGGAACCCTTCCTTACACCTTATACAAAATTAACTCAAGATGGACTAAAGACTTACACAGAAGACCTAAAATCATAAAAATCCTAGAAGAAAACCTAGGCAATACTATTTAGGACATAGGCATGGGCAAGGACTTCATGTCTAAAACACCCCATTACTGGGTATATACCCAAAGGATTATAAATTATGCCGCTATAAAGACACATGCACACGTATGTTTATTGTGGCACTATTCACAATAGCAAAGACTTGGAACCAACCCAAATGTCCAACAATGATAGACTGGATTAAGAAAATGTGGCACATATACACCATGGAATACTATGCAGCCATAAAAAATGATGAGTTCATGTCCTTTGTAGGGACATGGATGAAACTGGAAACCATCATTCACAGCAAACTATTGCAAGGACAAAAAACCAAACACCGCATGTTCTCACTGATAGGTGGGAATTGAACAATGAGAACACATGGACACAGGAAGGGGAACATCACACTCTGGGGACTGTTGTGGGGTGGGGGTAGGGAGGGATAGCATTAGGAGATATACCTAATGCTTAATGACAAGTTAATGGGTACAGCACACCAACATGGCACATGTATACATATGTAACAAACCTGCACGTTCTGCACATGTACCCTAAAACGTAAAGTATAATAATAATAATAATAAAAGGTGTGGACCATTAGTAATTTCTTACTCTTCTTTACACTGGAATTATGTCTGTCTAATGATTACTTAAATATTTGAATTTTTCATTTACTATCTCAATATCTAACTCACTATGTATAAAACATCATGATTTTATTTAATCTGGTTCAATATAAAATCCTGTCAAGGAAATGTAGATGTTCTGTTCACTTCAGTCTTCTGGCAGTTCTCATTACTTAACCTGCCTTGTCCTCATTTCCTTGTCAGCCATATGGAAAGCATTTAAGTAGGTGACCCATCTTTTTAGAATTCTTTTTTTTTTTTTTTTTTTTTTGAGACGGATTCTCTCTCTGTTGCCTGGGCTGGAGTGCAGTGGTGTGATCTCAGCTTACTGCAACCTCTGCTTCCTGGGTTCAAGCAGTTCTCTGCCTCATCCTCCTGAGTAGCTGGGATTACTGGTGCCCACCACCATGCCTGGCTAAATTTTTTATATTTTTAATAAAGACACGGTTTTGCCATCTTGGCCAGGCTGGTCTGTACCTCCTGACCTCGTGATCCACCCGCCTCGGCCTCCCAAAGTCCTGGGATTACAGGCGTGAGCCACTGTGCCCGTTCCCTTTTTAGAATTCCAACAGACATGCTCTAATTTGAATTTGACTCATAAAACAAAGTACTTTCTCTTTTTTTTGAAGTTTTAAGTTCAGGGGTACAATTGCAGGTTTGTTACATAGGTCAACTTGTGTCATGGGGGTTTGTTGTACACATTATTTCATCACCCAGGTATTAAGCCAAGTACCCATTAGTTATTTTTCTTGATTCTCTCCTATCGGGGGAAATTCAGCCAGAAAGCAGGTGAAATTCACCCCCGATATTTCACATAGGTTCTTTTCTATTTTTGCTAAGCATCGGCCAGTCTGAGAAATAAAGGGACAGAGTACAAAAGAGAAACTTTAAAGCTGGATGTCTGGGGGAGACATCACATATCGGCAGGTTCCGTGATGCCCCCTGAGCCATAAAACCAGCAAGTTTTTATTAGTGATTTTCAAAAGGGGAGGGAGTGTACAAATAGGGTGTGGGTCACAGAGATCACGTGCTTCACAAGGTAATAGAATATCACAGGCAAATGGAGGCAGGGTGAGATCACAGGACCACAGGACTGGGGCGAAATTAAAATTGCTAAAGTAGTTTTGGGCACGCATTGTCATTGATAACATCTTATCAGGAGACAGGCTTTGAGAGCAGACAACCAGTCTGACCAAAATTTATTAGGCAGGAATTTCCTCATCCTAATAAGCCTGGGAGCACTATGAGAGACTGCGGCTTATTTCATACCTACAGTGCTTCGAACATAAAAGACGGCCGCCCCCCGAAGTGGCCATTTCAGAGGCCTACCCTCAGGGATACATTCTCTTTCTCAGGGATGTTTCTTGCTGAAAAAAAGAATTCAGTGATATTTCTCCCATTTGCTTTTGAAAGAAGAGAAATATGGCTCTGTTCCACCTGGCTCACCGGCGGTCAGAGTTCAAGGTTATCTCTCTTGTTCCCTGAACGTTGCTGTTATCCTGTTCTTTTTTCAAGGTGCCCAGATTTCACATTGTTCAAACACACATGCTCTACAAACAATTTGTGCAGTTAAGGCAATCATCACAGGGTCCTAAGGTGACATATATCCTCCTCAGCTTACGAAGATGACAGGATTAAGAGATTAGAGTAAAGACAGGCATAGGAAATCACAAGGGTATTGACTGGGGAAGTGATGTGTCCATGAAATCTTCACAATTTATGTTCAGAGATTGCAGTAAAGACAGGTGTAAGAGATTATAAAAGTATTAATTTGGGGAACTAATAAATGTCCATGAAATCTTCACAATTTATATTCTTCTGCCATGGCTTCAGCTGGTCCCTCTGTTTGGGGTTTCTGACTTCCCGCAACACTCTTCCTCCTCAAACCCTCTGCTCTCTGAAAGGTCCCAGTATGTGTCATTGCCCTCTATGTGTCCATGTGTTCTCATGGGTAGGTTCACTTATCTATATGGATCTATGGAAATTTGATGACAGGAAATCAGATACCTTAGTACAATTACTCAGCTGTACAAGTGGGTGGTCCAGAATAACTTTCTTGGTACGACTTTGAAGAATAAATTTTGAAAACTTGAGTAACAGCCAATCAGGATGAAAATAGTCCCACAGAAAATTTCTGATTCACCATTTATTATTTAAAAACTCAAAAATAAAATTCAACTTCTTGTCGTTTATGTTCCAGTCCTGGGGAAAAATATAATAAACTACAACAGTTGGCATTTGTTATACACAGTCATTTTCTTATGGCCAGAAACAGGCTACCTTTATTTCTAGTGTAGTTACTTCTCATGAATAATTTTTCAATAATTTTCTGGGATGTCTGTCTACTAATTCAAATGCTCCACCTACCCTTTTCTCCTAATAGCTAGATATTTCAAATGCAACTGAAAAATAACAGCCCATCTTTTATTACCAGCAATTGCATTTTTGATGCAAATAAATCCCCAGTCTTCATTATGAAGTGGTAACACATTTTGTGATGGAGCGTGGCCTGTCCTTCCTCTATTCAAGCATCACCACCACCCTATTCCCTGCTGCCGTGGACACCATGCCCTATCACATCACTGACTCCACTATTTCTCTAAGAGAACATGTTCTAGCATGCATCCTACTTTTGGGGGGCTGCAGTAGGGGATATGCAGTTTTCTTTATCCACAGTGTGCTCTTTCTATTTGTCCACTTGACAATCTTGTATTTATTCTTCAAGTCTCAAGTCATATACCATTTCTTCAATGTGTATCCTTCACTTCTCACCCCAGATGACTTAGTGCTTCTTTCTCTGAGATCTGAAAGTAATTTTAATGCAGTTTTATGGTTACACTAATTTGTTATCTAGAGAAAACTGCCCGTTTCATTGCCTCCTATTGAGCATTGCTCATTTTAATTCTAAGACTCATCACGAATAATTACTCAAACATTTATCGAATCCCAGGTCATCTAAAAACCAAAGCTTTTATACCTCATGGTGGAGCCAATGGCACCTGTGAGAGGACCTACCATGGCATCCCTATGGTGGGACTTCCTTTGTTTGTAGATCAACCCGATAAGTTTATTCACATGAAGACTAAGGGGGAAGCTGTTAGAGTAGACTCAAAAACAATGTCAGCTACAGATTTGCTCAATGCATTAAAAGCAGTCATTAATGACTCTTCATGAATGCAATTTTCTTAACTACATAGCATGTATTGATAAGTTCTCACATGAAGGCCAAGGAAGCAGCAGTGACTCTAAACTTGACCACAATGCTGAGTACATTTTTTTTTTTTTTGGTAATGCTTAAAGGAAATCATCAATAAACCACTGTGAGTATCACAACCTGTTTTTTTGGCGGTTTCAGTGGAAACATTTGTCAGCGGTTTTAGGATAGGGCATAAGTTTTAAAATAGCCAAAAAGTGAAATAAGAAGAAATGCTGAATAAGGTAACAGAAGGATTATAAGGAAGACTGAGAACAAAGTTGAAGAAAAGAAGCATAAATGTTATTACAGCACTGACTAATTTTCAGCACAGTTATAAGGGTCTTTTAGGATGAGATCTCATCAAATATTAGTCTTTAAATAAATTTTATTTTGTCTATTGGAGGTATAGAAAGTGATAGTATGGGACACAAATACTTAGTTAAAAGGCTACCATAATGAAACAAATAAACATGTCCATCATCTCACTTTAGTTACCCTTTTTTCCTTGTTTTTAAAACTCTTGTAATTTATTTTCAGTAAATCAGCATGACATAATCAATCTCTAATTCCTATTGTATTTAATGCTTTCCAAAATTTTATGCCAACATTTTTATCTCATCACTGATAACTTGTAAACAACTAGAGCTTTCAAATTTGCCTTTACAAATTATTGGAAAAAGAACATACTATATAAATGTAGCCATATTCTTTGTTCTTATGGTTGTGGTTGCTTTTGCTTATTTGGAAGACTTATAAAATAGAAAAATAATTGGCTTGAAAGAGATAGTTTGGAATATTCCTGTTTAATAACCAAAATGTCTGAAACCAGAAATATAGGATTTCTAAGTTATTTCAGTGCATACATTAATTTCAGTTTTGCTATTACTATTAAATTGGTAATATTATAAATTTTAATAAATATAATGCTGTGTTGAAAAATAAAGATAATTTTTAATTAGTTGATAACTATTGACTGTATATGAAATGACATGCATTATATTGGTAATTTGTATTATGCAAATTCTTGGTTATAATTTTTCCCAATTGTATTAAAAATATATATCAGGTTTAATTCCCTCCTCTGAAATACATAGTCTTCCCACTCTGTTTTTTAAATATCAAAAAGAGAAGCTACCTCCATTGCTATTGCTACAGTGCCATGCTTTAGCACCCTTTGGTTTCCACTTGGTAAGGCTTATGCTTACATTCATCCTTATTCCTTATTTAATAGTCCATAGTTATTTCAGCACTGTTAATAAATGGAACTACAATGCCTCAAAGTAAAATATTAAGCCCTACTTAGATTTTAAAATCACAATGTAAGAAAAACAGTAACAATAGTGAACATTTACTTAGAGTCTCTTTATGATGAGAATAATTCTACCAAGTATCCTAAGAATCATTACTACTTCAGATAAGAAAGATACCATTCTTATTGATTCAATTTAACAATTAAAAACAAAAAACTAGGAACAGATACTTTTCAAAAAAAATAAATAAATGAAAAAGGGCCAGCAGATATCAGGTCATGATTCAAACTAAGGCCATTTACTTTTACACTTTTAATCACTAATTCACTCATATGATGTCAATACTAATTTCTGATCAATGCCAACTTCTTATCAGCTTTGCCCTGACATGGACCTGAACTTTGTCATAGATTTGTCTCCTATCTCTAGACTTTGATATTATTCTGAAATTTGCACACCAGGTTCATTACAATTTCATTAATGACTAATTTAACCTCTGTACTCTCAAATGATTTCTTTTTATCCTTTGGACTTAACTAATTTTAATTTCTAGCATAGAAACACTTGTTCTCTCTTAAATTCTCTTTTCACATCGTGAAATCTTACGCATCCAACAAATTCTAACCCATAAACCAAAATCTCTATAACCAACAGGAAATAAAATATTTTATTTTGCACCCACTTATATGTGGCACTAATTTTTAACATCTACACAAAAATTTCACATATTTCTATTTTATATTCTGTAAGTTTATGTCTATTTGATTTTCTTTAACTGTAAAGAGAATGTTATATGGTTTCAGTCACTCATTATGATCAGCTTATGAAGCCCACAGACCAAACAGTCTTCTGGATCAAGTTGGTCATGGGCCACAAAGGAGCCAAGTACTTGCTGCCACCTGCCAACAGTCTCACATTGTTCCAGTACTGCTCTTTGGTTCTGCTGGCATGCGAGGCAATTTTTACTCTCTTTGTCATAATATTTTGCTGGTTTGATTATCAAAAGTTTGTTAAGACAAGAAAGAAAAAGAGAGTAGCACTGTTTGAGATCTAAGGCAGGCAGCCATGATAGGGAAGGTCATGACATTTAATGCCACCAATATTCATCAGGGTGTGGTAAAATTCTCCTCCATATTTCACAAGACTTATGACTTTCTGATTTATTCAAATATTTTACTCTTCAATAAACATTAAGTAAAATACAATTTTAATTTCAGAAATCCTAAAATAACTCAATTTTAATGCTTACTTATGTATATTTCTAAACTGAAAAAAATGAGATTCACTGAAAACTCAGGCTATTTGAGAAGATGAGGAATAGTGTATTTCTATTGTGCATTTTAAAAAACCCCTTTTTATTTTTATTTTATTTTATCTTTTACTTCCAACATTTATTGTAATTCCAGAGGTACATGTGCAAGAGGTGCAGGTTTGTTACAGAGGTAAAGAAAACTATTCTGTATAAACAAATATAATAATATGGGTTGTATGTGTCCCTGTCAAGAAAAACAGAGCAAGATCCTTCTTAAAAATGGCGAGACACGTTTTTTTCTTACTAATGAAGTAGGAGATAGAGACTACAGTATAAATTGAGCTCAACTTTAATTAAGACAAAGGTAACTGAGGCTTTTAAAGAGAAAAGTGATATGAATAAAAATGAGGAAAACAAAAAGTAGCTGGTGGGATATGTGAAAATGAAAAATTACATAAAAAATTAGTGGGAAATAATTGAAAATTATTAGACAAGGTGGATTAGGCAGTGTATGTATGTTTTGCAGTCAGGCAGCATCACATTCTTTTGAGTCAAGACCTGCCATGGAAGCTAGGGTGACCTTTAAAGGCAAATTCATGACCTAGTGCACATATAAGCTAAGCTAAACTTGGCCAAGTCTCTTAACATGGTGTTTATGCAAGTCTGTTATGTTACACGGGAGTGTAAAATTCAAGTCCTTCATGAAATACAAAATATTTGTTAATGGGAATGTGCTTCATTTCAAAATTATTGATGGTTGTAACTGACTTGCTATCCAAAACTATGCAACCTGGTAAAATCCTTGGTTAGAAAGACAAAAGATGTTTTCCACATGAGGCCTGAAGTATGCTTGAGTTATTATTTTCACTTTAGTAATGACCCTTTGTAATTGGATAATAATACAAAAAATAAAATGCAAGGCTAGTTCCCTTTAGTTAGGAATTATAGATATGGTTCAGAAAGTTTAGTCCAGTCCCTCTAGATTATAATGTTACATGATTTCTGTCCTGAAATAATATCTCACTATTTCTTGGCCTTAACTTGTCAAGTCAGACATTTCCAACTTTTTTAATACCTGGAATACTGAGGATACACAAACCAGAAATATATATAATCATTTTACTTATTCTCCCCTTATAACATGGAAAAATAAATTGTAGATGGAATAAAGAGCCAAATATCCTGTACAATAATTTTTAAAATCTATGTTCAAGAAAGCATAATAAATGGCAAAAGCTCTCTAAATCCTGCCTTTAAATATTGGTCATTACAGCATCTGGATTCAGAAAAAGGTTTGCAAAGCAAATCACAGAGAAGGACAAAACCAACTTAGAGCAGTTCTTCTGTCTGACAAGAGATGTGCCTGAACAATCAGATGGAAGAGAGGCATAATGATCATTCTAACACATGAAAAGGTTTTTTATAGTACTCTTTTCTATGAAAAAAATATTTTTAGCAACAATTGGTTACAAAACAAATTATTTTAATGTCTAGAAAAGAAATATACACTGAATATTTTATTTTATTAAACTTTGAACATATAATCATGCCACTAGAAAGAAAAAAATAACAAAGTGCAAGAAAGGAAAAAAGTAATGCATTTGTGCGCTTTAATTATAGTCATGTCTTTTTTTAAAAAAAAATAAGGAGAAACATGGATAAGTATTGGTCTGAGGCAATAATGATGTTCAGCATGTACTTCAAAAGCTAAATTCTAGTCTGTTTATATTTTCTTAATGAAGTATCTTCTGAAAATGTATCGGAATATATCAGAATATACTTTCCTAGTAAAGTATGTTCTTAAAATAGATCTTCTTTGAAATTCTTAGACCATATATCCAGATACATATATCTATGTCTATCCATGAGTGAACACATAATACTTTCACTAGTTTAATTCTGAGAAGCCTTTTTACATAAAGTGATATGTACATATATACTTAGGAAAATATGTGAACACGATGGTATGCTTGATGGAGAGTCATAAAAATTCCATAGTAAATTGGATTACAAAAATTGCAATAATATGATGTGTCTGCTTCTTGGAGATTGATTCTACAAGCTGTTATATATCTCCGCAGTTAAAAAAATTTAAGCACAGAAACTCTAAGCAATCACATAGAATGATATAATTGAAATAACATTCTTCAAATTTGAGATGTTCTTTTTTTTAATTTTGCATATGCTGCATAAAGACAGGGATATTCAAGCACCACAGAAGTTAAACACAAAAATAACATAATTATAATTTTAATCTTTAAAATAACATATGAAGCTGAATCTATCTATGTCAAGGACAAATGGTTTATGTAGGAGTTTTCTGAATTAATTTCTATGCAGAATGCAATATTTCTTAAAAGATAAATATGCTATTAGAAGTTTTCCTCTTACATTCTTTAAGTATATTCTTTAGTATTCTTAAGTATATTCTTTAACATTCATATTCTTAAATTTCAATATTAATGATAAACATTCCTGAATAACAAAAGTGTCAGTCTTGGAAGGGATGCACCTTCCTGTATGAAGCACCTCACCATCACTCGAGTGTCCTCTACTGATGAAGCTTAACCTTCAACCAGCTGGCAAAGGAGGAATGCTTACAGGATCCTGCTTCAGTATGATAAAGCTATATTTGGATCCGAGCTACAGTAAATTGAAAACTGGTGGAGCATAAAATTTCAAATTTCTCGTTTGTTTTTATTTTAAAGTTGTACCCTAGGACACTGAATCTTGGTAAAGTTCAGATGAGTAAGACACATGACTTTCTTTTGAAAATAACATTTCTGAATCTGGGGGCATATAGAGGTTCAGACAAAGGTGAGCTTAGAGCTGGCACACTGAGTCCGCAGTTCCACTGGTGGTCACTTGCCTAATGTCCAAATATATATTAAAAATTGCGATACTAGTAGGTTGGATTTTTTATTTCAGTAGTTGCTGGCTCAGACTTAGTTAGAGGGGATTCTTGTTGTGCTGGGCCCGTGGATGCCCTTCACCTATCACCACTTTATTCATACTCCCAACAAACCAGCACTGGAGTCGCCAGTTATGTGGTGCTTTACCTATGATAAATATTAATTTTTCCAATCCAAAGTATATGAAGATATAGAATTGATTTCATTGTTATTCCCTAACTAATAAACTGATTAATCACTTTTTGTGTTTATGATCCAGTCAGAACCTTGTTCATGTACTGCACTCATTTTTTCAAGTGATATTTTTCATCAGATTCTTCTTTAGTATAGAGACTTTATTAAGGATAAATTTGTATTCATAAGAGATCCAGAATCCTAAGTCATCATGACCATGGCTCAGAGTGACTGGCAAAGAGACAAAATTCATAAAGGTCAGATAAACAAGTAAAAATTAATGAATAATCCTTAGATAAGGTGAACTTTGCAGTTGGATTGATCAATAATAATGAGGACATGCAGGTTGCAAGAGGTAGAACAGAATGAAATAAAAATTGAGACAATCACATTGAAACAGGGCATAAATACTTCAACAAAGCATGTAATGGGTAGTTAAGACCAAGAAAACAACTAGAAACAAGAGAGTTTTGGAAGAAAAACTAATCAGGAAAGCTTTAACAGAAGGTGTTAACAAGCAACACTTTTAGATTTTAATCAGTTTACTGGTAATTTCGAGGTCATTAAGTGATTCTTCTTGGGGGCTGTATCAGTCAATCTTTCAGTTCCACTTTATTTTATGTAATCAAACAACATTTCATATAATTAGGGAGAATGTTTCTGATTTCAAGAATACCTAATTATTTTTATATTCATCCTCACCTCATCCCATTCTTGTTTTATGTTAGTGACTCTTTCGTCTCTGAACGTTTGAATCATGCTTATTGAAAATCTCATTTTGTAAAGTTACGGTGGTTCACATCTGTAATGTCAACCCTTTGGGATGTTGAAATGAGAGCATTGTTTGAGCCCAGGAGTTTGAAATCAGCATGGACAACACAACAAGAGCTCATCACTACAAAAAATAAAAAAATTAGTTGGGCGTGGTGACATGCACCTGTGGTCCCAGCTACTCAGGGGGCTGAGGTGAGAGAACCACTTCAGCTTAGTAAGTTGAGGCTGAAGTGAGCCGTGATCACACCACTGAACTCCAACCTCGACGACTGAGCAAGGCCTTAAAAAATAAATATAAAAATCAAAAATCAAAATCTCATTCTGATAGTTTCCTCTATCTAGAATCGTTGAGTGCAAATCTTCCAATTGTGTATTTCTGCTTAGTTCCTCATGTAGTTTTCTTGGGGAAATCTTCAACAGGTTTTGCTTTCTGCAACATCCCTCATGTTCTGTATTGTAAGAGCATCCCTTCACAATTTTTTCAATTGTCTCTGCTGCAGTCTAGGGAGATCTCTAGTTCCACACATTTTTTCCCTACTTATTTTTTAACAGGATGTCACTGCATCCTGCAGAGTAAATTTTTTTCCCTGCTTCTAGAGACTATGTCTCATTAGTCTTCCTCCCAAAAGTCACTTTGTCACAGCTCTTACAAGCATCTATTCACAGAATTCCCTCTGATTTTAACAATCGGTAAACATCCTTCCTTCATTTTTTGTTTGTTAGTTTGTTTTTACTCTAATGAGGAATCTGGAGTGCAGGGACACAATCTCGCCTCACCAGAAACTCTGCCTCCCCAATTCAAAGAATTCTCATGCCTCAGCCTCCCAAGTAGCTGGGATTACAGGCGCCCGCCATGACATCTGGCTAATTTTTGTATTTTTAGTAGAGATGTTGGCCAGGCTGGTCTCGAACTTCTGACCTCAGGTGATCTGCCCACCATGGCCTCCCAAAGTGCTGGGATTACAGGCATGAACCACTATGCCTGGATCTTCCATCATTTTATACTAGGCTACGTATGTTTTTGTATATCATTTTTTCTTGTAGATGTGTATGTGTCTGCAGTAGAATAAATGGGAAAGAATTGAGCCACTTATGATAACCTCAGTATTCTATGCCGTATGATTAATTTGATTCCTGTTCATAGGAAACCTATTTTATATTTAAAATATCTATGAATAAATATTTTAGAATGCATAATAAAGGTTTCAATAGTTGTAAAATTTTAAATTCACACACTTTTATGATTTTACTATGTTTCTATTTTCAATATATAATGAATTTGCTAGTTACACAGTGACTTCTGTTGACTAACTCAACAGCTTATATTCTGGTGATTTAGAGACATGACTGCAAATACTTTGACATTCTAATCAAACCATGGTCCCTCCCCTTGCACTTTAGCAAGGCTTGTGGCTGTCTCAGCAAAGAAAATATAGTAGAAGTGACAGCGTCATTTTGAAGACTGTGTTAGAAAACGCAGTACATTATCTCTGTCTGTCTCCTTGTCTCTGTCTGTCTATCTTGGTTTTTACTTATATCTCTTTCTTCCTCTCTCTCTGTCCTTCTCTCTCTTTTTCTCCCTCTGTACACTTTGGAGCCCTGTGTTACAGCCAAAGTCTTGATGATAAATGACAGTTTGGGGAGGGGCGCACAGAGGAGACTAGAAAGTCAGGATTATTCAGTCAAAAAGGAGTTTCAGTCTTTTGACGTCAATCACTAAGTATGTGAATGAATGACCTTCAGATGACTACATCCCCAGCTACCATATGAAAGTAACAACCTGAGAAATACTCTGTATGAACCACCTGGCTGAGCCCACCCAACACTCATGCTATGAGAGTTCTAATAAAATGTTTATTGTTTTTCAAAGTCCCCACATTTGAGGGTAGTTGGTTATGAGGTGATAGATAACTAAAATGATATTTCTAAAAATGTAATTATACATTCATAATAATAAACAATTAATATAGAGGCAAGAAAATGAAAACTACAAATGTAGCATTTTGAAAATAACTGTAACTCAAAAGGGTGGTCAGCATAGCATGGTGGTTAAGAGCTCTTGCACCCTGGATCCAGTTAGCCTGGATTCAAGTCCCTGCAAAACCACTACAGAATTATGTGGGATTTGGCAAGTTGTCTCACGTCTATGCTTCAACTTCTCCATCAGTGAAACGGAGATGAAGTAATGCCATTATCTACCTCATGTGGCTGATGAAAGGCCGGATGCATTAACTTGCTAAAGCACTACAGCTGCTGTATGTAGCAAACTAAATTTGCATTAATTATAATAATTATTAACTAGACAGAAAAATTTCCACAATGATTTAAGTCCTTACCTAAATTTCCTCATATATTTTTAAAAGTATCATTTTTCAAAAGTAAATGATAAAAATGACAGTATTTGCTATTTTAAATATGTCAGAATTAAATTTCTTATAATTTAATTAACCAAGGGTTGACAAATCAATTGGGTCCTCTGGGCAAAATTTGGTCAGCTACATGTATACATGTTTTTTTTTTTTTTTAATATTTGGGGAAAAATTACATAAAATAACATGTACTATTTTAACCATTTAAAAGTGAACAATTCAGTGACATTCACAGTATTGTGTAACTATCACTTCAATCTAGATCCAGAACTGTCACCAACCTAAAAGGATGTTTATACACATTAGACAATCACTCCCCATTCAAGCTTGCCCTATCTTGGTTATATGGCATTTTGTTTAAAATCGTTCTGTTGTATATTAGAAGATTCTTTTTAAGACATACAAAATTTTTGTTTTCTTAATTCTCTTGGTGTTACGTATGACATTTATGGGTTTGCATAAGTTTAACCTTGCCTGCATCCCTGAGATAAATCCCAGTTCATCATAGTGTATAATTTTTTTGGTGTGCTGTTAAATTTGATTGGCTAATATTTGCTGAGAATTTTTGCATCTATGTTCATCAGAAAAGTTGGCCTACAGAATTTTTCTATATATTTTTTAATATTTTGGCTCCTTCGTTCTGGTTTTGCTATCAAGGCGATCCTTATCCCAGCCATAAAACCCTATTTTTTAAAGCATTCAATTCTCCTTAATGTTTTGGAAGAAGCATTTTTAGAAAAATGGCTTAACTATTTTTCAATAATTTGAATAAAACTAGTACATTTTTATGGAGTTTTTATTGCTGCTTCAATTTTGTTACTCGTTATTTCTCTACTCATGTTTCTATTTCTTCATAATTCAACCCTGATTGGTTGTACATGTCTAAAAATTTGTCTATATCCTTTAGATTTTTTAATTTGCTGACAGGTAATTGTTTATGATAGTCTCTTATAATCCTTTGTATTTTTGTGTATCAGTTGTTATGTATCCTTTTCATCTCTTATTTTATTTATTTGAGTCATCTATTTTTGTAGCTATTCTAGCTGAAGCTTTTTCAATTTATGTATTAAAAAAACAACCTTTCTCCTCTTAATCTTTAAATATTTTCCAAATGATTTTTTTAACTTTCTATTTATATTTTCTGTGTTTCCTGACCTCTTTTATAAAAAGATGTGCTCCGAATTCTCTGTCTGAAATTTTATATATGTTTATTTCTTCTACTAAATTAGGTGAGTTCTGTTGTTTTTTTAGCAGTGTTGTATTTCCTTTCATCTGTACACTGCTGTTTCCATATTTAAAGAGATACTGACATGTTTTAGCTTTTATAGGTGTATTCTTGTGTTGTTCAACCTTTACTATTTATTATTGGAATCTAATTCCTTGCCATCAGTTGCTTTTTGTTTGGGCAAGGACTTAATATTTGCCACCAGAATTTAATACTGCACCAAAAATCAATATTTGCTCTAATGTTGTTTTCCAGTCTTGGGAGACTTACTGTGAGCATCTGAACTTAAATGCTGCACTGGAACTTAAACCCAGAATGGCAGTGATTTCTAGGTCTGCGAGAGATTCAAACAATCATTGGAACTTAATTTCAAATCTTATACTTGTTTCCCAGTCATGGAAAATCTCCACATGACTCCCTGGGAATTGTAAAAAATCTTGTCAAAGATTCAGACCTTCTCTTAGATCCTGCCCCCTGCAGTGCTATGGTTCTGGTCAGACTCTTCAGTGTGGCATCCCTGTAGCTAGGAACACAAAGCATACGCCAAGATCTGTGGGCCAATCACTGTGATTACTACTCTCACTTTTGGTGTCAAATTTACCCCAGGTGGTTCAGCCCTGTGAACACTCTTAATACCTCTTGTGGGGTGGCACAAATGTGGGCTTTCCCTCCAAGTTTACAGACCCATGTTGAAATTATATGTCCACTTGAAATTCCCTCCTCCCATTTCAATAACTGCAGGTAAAAAGAAGTTATCTCGCGGTGGTGTTATTTTGGTGTGTGGAAGGGGTTGGTACAGCCCAATAAATTTATTCATCTTACCAATCATAAGTTTGTCATGTCTGTGAGTCTTGGGGTTTTCTCCTTCTCTATTGAGATCTGGTGAATTCAGAGCGGCATTTGTGTATTTGGATAGCTACTAGTTGTACTTTTGTTGGGGAATTGATGTTGGATTTTTAAAATTTATTATTTTGTTGACATCACGAAATGCCAACAAATTGACACTTGATATTGTTGAAATAGTTTTATGAGTTTGCAAACCATTATGTTTTTAGAATTTGATGTCTACCAAATATTAAACAAGGTGGATATTTCTCATTTAAATTTTCTGTATAACTATTTGGTTGTGTGCTTTTTCTAGTAAATAATTATTATGTACTGAAGCCATATGTTTCTAACACAAATTTTCTCATTTCTATGCTAAAATGCATCTCAGAATATAGGGACAATATAACTATATATATGTCAACTTCAAAATTTTATTTTAGAAGTATATGTATACTGTATTATTCTACATGGTATTGCATCTTTATAATGAAGAAAATTTTTTTCTCTGTAGGAAATGGAAGAATTTTTCCAGAGCTCTAATAAGGATGGTGGTGGTGTGTTTTCTCTGGAGTCAGTTGTGCAAAACCTTACAGAAGAAAAGGTTGATCTTATCACTTCAGCCCTGACTCAGATTCCACGAAAAGTCAGTAGAACCTCCAATCCTTATAAGAAGCTATTCACACAACAGAGAAAGTATGGCTTTCCATTTGGAACTTGAATCTCATTTTTCAATTTGCATAACAGGCATTAGATTTACGTAACAATTTGGAAGGCATTATGGTAATGTATGTGGACAAAACTGATTATTTGCCTAGTGATCTTCTCTATTACTTTAGTAACACATCTCTTGCTTGTCATTTGTTAATAATAAAATAAAAATAGTGCATTAAGTCCCTATTTCACATTGCAGGATTTGAAATCTTGAGACATATTCTGATGACTCCAAAGGAAACTTTTTAAATATACTAGCTCAAAGGAATATAAAAATTGGGGAATTATATAAGAAAGAGAAGAATCATGCTCAATAGTATTCTCAACATATTTGATTATATAGGAATTCTATTCTGTGTATTTGAACATAAAAGTAGAAGCTTAAATTTATGTAGTCTTTCTAATGAACTAGAGTTTTCTATAGTTAAAAGGCAATTATGGTTTCAATATTATAGTCTAGCAACCTGCACGAAATTCTTTATGATATTCAATTAGTTTTGTTATTACGGTAATTCTAGTTTTCCTCTCTTTAGTTAGTGCTGTATATACACTAGCCTAGAGGTTTTTTTTTTTAATTTTATGTTTAGTTAAATTTCAAAACACTCAATAAAAGCAAGTATGGTAATTAGGAATGTGAAATTGGTTTTAGTCATGAGATTCTCTTTTTGGGAGTTCAGAATATCTATGTAATCCTTTGTTTTCAAGTGTAAGATTTTCATATATGTTTCCAGAAAGAAAAAAATATGGAACTAAGATACAAATATAAACAAAATTTAACCTTCAACAATGAAATATAGGTAACTCCTGTCTCTTTGTTTTTTAATTAAAAATAAATGAAATAAAGGAGAGAAGGAGGCATGAAGAGAAAAGACAACTGACTATCCAAAACCAGACAAAAACCAAAGCAACGTTTGTCTCTGGGGAACTATACATTTGATAACAGAGCTAGAATGGCCAAGTTATTTACATTTACACAGAAGTTGTGTGTCCGTAAGAAATTTAACTTCCATATGCTGACAAATTAGCCAACACTGCTTTATTATTTTGTTATTTTTATGATCTCACTCCTAGATGATTTGAGTCTGCAGGAAACAAAATAATAAATGATATACCCAAGAGTTGAATGGTATACACCCTTTTAAAATGTGACTATCAACAGTCTTACTATTTCTTTCAGTAATTACATAGGACCCTTATATACTCCTGTCTCAAATATCTTCTGAAATAAAGTGGATTTTATGAATTACAATGATCTGAAAACTCAAAACGCTATTATCTTGTGGTTTAACTTGTGAAATGCATACATTTTCTTCCTCAGGTTTTATGGAGAGTGAAAGGAAAGAAACCAGCTACATTAGGAACCAATACTCAGCTCTATGTTTGGGTATGCCAGAGTGATCTTCATGATAAGATTATGACAAAGTAAAAATATGGAATTTCATAAGGGAAAAATTGAATAACTGTTTAACATCTAATAAATTTAACAAAAATTTAAAGTTTATAGTTTGTTACTTTATCTTTAATTTTAAAGTATATGTAATTGAGTAATTGGTCATTATATTTTTTTATTCTTACTTGTATTTTTAAAGTAAGTTTCAAGCAATGCAGAAATAAATTAATGCCTCTTTTCCTTAAGAAAGGAAATTTCTTTTGCAATGATGCCCTTTTTGTTCACTTTTGTAGAAAATTCTGCCCTCCTCAGTGAGTTATTTCAAAGATTTTTTCCCTACATGTCTCTGAAATTCTTTTAAGATTATGATAATAAAAACCATACTTCTCATTCAGTTTCCCAACTAGGTCATGCACAAACTAAAGCTTTTATCACTCATGGTGATATAAATGGGATCTGTGAAGCTATTTGCCATGGAGTCCCTATGGTGGGAGTTCCCATATTTGGCGATCATCTTGATAACACCTCTCACATGAAAGCCAAAGGAGCAGCTGTGCAGCTGAACATGAATACAATTACAAGTGCAGATTTGCTTAGGTCTTTGAGAATAGGTATCAATAATCTTTTGTAAGTGCTACTGCTTTAAAAGGCTTATCTACCATTGATTATGTTATGTATCATACTAGAAAATGTTAGGGCCATACCAGAAGACTATTTAAAAGATCTTTCCTCTCAATCTCAGGTCATTCATCATCTTAGTATTGCAATAGTCCTGGAAATGATAGTTCATAGAGTGTCAATCCTCCTTCTTGGAAACAGTAGATTTAAATTAACGACCAGCTTACTAAGTATTTTTCTATGTCTTCATTTTACCCCATTCTGCTAAGAATATGTTTCTTTTTCAATTTCCCCACTGTATCTGTTCAATGCTATGCAACCAACAAAGTTCATATCACAGCAAAAATAAATCTTTTATTCAACAAACTTTTGGCTTGTATGACATATGCTATGGTTTACCTACTTTTTTTAATGAAAGCAAAACAAAACTCTCTGTTTTCCATGTGTGCCCTTGCTTTCCAGTTATAAAGAGAATACTATAAGATTATCAAAAATTCACCATGGTCAACCTGTAAAGCCCCTGGGTTGAGCAGTTTTCTGGATCAAGTTTGTCATGTGCCACAAAGGAGCCAAGCACCCTCGGCTAGCTGCCCACAACCTCTCCTAGTACCAGTGCCACTCTTTGGATGTGATTGTGGTGTTGCTGGTCTGTGTGGCAATGGCTATATTTTTGGTCACAAAACTTTGTTTGGTTTCCTGTCGAACGTTTGGTAAAATAAGAAAGAAGAAAAAGAGGAAATAGATGTTTCCGAATTTGGGAAAGGCAAGAATGGAGCAATCTTGTTAATATTTCATCCACAGATAATTTAAAGAGAACACATTACTTTCTCCTCATTTTCATATTTTCCACTCTAAAACTCTGGGGCTTTCTGAAGTCCTTTATGAGACTCCCTGCCACTCAAGAGCTATTTCTCATAAGACTTTCATTCTTCATCAGTCTGGCATTGCGTTTTGAGATCAGCAGCAATCAGAGTCCATTTGGCCTTGTGTTTGTAATATGTTCTGCCCTAACCATTTCGTCCTTTCCCAAGAATCTGCTCAGGGTTGTTATCCTCTCTCTGTATGAACTCCCAGCCTAGAGTCCCAAAACCCATGAAAAACAAAGAATGAAATATTGAAAAATAGGATTTTTAATGAGACTAATGTTTATATGAGTTATCAGAGAAGAAAGCAAAATTTACATATCTAATATACATATAAAAATTTTGTGTGTATCAGAGTGATTAAGACAGGAGTTTCCAACTTTCGCTAAACATGAAAAAAATAGGGGAGTTTTGATTATAACAATACCAATGCCCATTTCTCTTAATAAATAAAGAATATCTGTCAAAAGCCAAGATTTTGTATTGTTAAAAGGTGTCTCGGGGATCCCAATGCATAGTGGAATATGAAAACACTGGGCTAAACCCAAATTTTAAAAAGTCACAGAAAAGAGAAAATCTTGAAAATTGCCAGCAAGAAATGACTCATCACATATAAGTGAGCTAGAATAAGAGTATTCCCAAATCAAAAGTAAGTGAGATGATATATTCAAAGCACTGAAAGAAAAAGAAAAAGAAACCTGCTAAACAAGACTACTATTTGGCAAAATTATATCTTTCAATATTTATAGAATATTGAATATCATCTATGATAAAAATTAAAATAACAATTGAAGAAAATAGTCATTATAAGACCTGACTATAAGAGGATGCTGTCCTTCAAGCTTAAATGAAAGGATGCTAGATATCAAAACAAAGGCATATGCAAATAGAAAGCTCTGTGGCAAGGGTAAACATACAGTCCAATATAGAGCTTCATAATGTTGGTGTATCAATTAATTTCAATTTTGGAATACAATTTAAAAGACAAAAACATAAAAAAACTATAAATCTATCTAAATAAGTCCATCTAAAAAAGGAACTGTTACACAACATAAAAAGCTATAGTTAGTGACACCAGTAACATAAAGTGAAGATAGTAGTAGATTTTTCATATGTGATTGAAATGGTTTCAAACAATTTAAAATACATTTTTAAACTGTAAAATATTTTATATAATCTACAGAGTAACTAAAAAATACGCCTATAGAAGATACACAAAAAATAAATAAGAAACAAAACCTTATGATGTAACAAGCACGGTGTTGTGAGAAAAGTTTCTAGTAAATACCTACATAAAAAAGAAAATCTGACATAAGCAACCTAACTTTACACCTCTAGAAATGAGAAAAAAAAAATTTTAAGCTCAAAGACAGCAGAAGGAAGAAAATATTACAGATTAGAACAGAAATAGATAACATTTTGAATAGAAAAAAAATCAACCAAACTAACAGTCAGGTTTTAAAATGGTCAGTAAAATTGAAATTTTTTTATCTAGACTAATTTTAAGATAACAGAGAGAGGAGGTGAATAAACAAAATCATATATAAAACCTCTACAACTTAGCAACTACAACCCAATTCTTTTAAAAAAAGAATTTGAACATGCATTTATCCAAAAAATATTATATGGTCAAAAAGCATATAAAAATATGTTCAACATCACTAATCATTAGAGAAATGTAAATCAAAAATATAATGAGCTATCACTTCATAACCATTGGCATGGTGTATATGTGTGTGTGTGTATGTATATATAAAACATCTCTTATATAGGTTATGAGCTATTACCACATAACCATTAGGATGATGTATATATGTGTTTATATATACACACATTATATACCTATATAAACATGTATACATATATAACATATATATAACATAAATATGCACACCTATACATATATAATATACACACATACATACATATATGAAAAACATTATGAAGTTAAAGAACTCTATATTGGACCGTATATTTACCTTCACCATAGAACTTTATACATATACATACACACACACACATACACAAATATGCACACATGCCAGAAAATTAAAATAGAATTTACATGTGACACAACAATGTCACTACTAGGTAATTATCCAGAACAAACGAAAAGCAGAATTTTGAAAAGCTATTGGCACATCCAAGTTCCTTGCAACATTATTCACAAGAGTAAAGACAGGGAAGCAACCCAAGTATCCATGGATAAATGAAAGGACAGAGAAAACATGGTATATACATGCAATGGAACACTATTTAGCTTTACAAAAGAAGAAAATTCTGTCATATATAACAACATGAGGAACTTTGAGCCTATTATGATATATGAAATAAGCCAGTCACAAAAAGACAAATACTGTGTGAGTCCACTTATATGTGGTATCAAAAGTAGTAAAATTCATACTATAAATTTGTAAAAACTAAGGAAAAATTTGAAGCTAACTGTTCAATGTGCAAAAGCATTCCCAGAAAATGAATCTCAAAGGCATTTTCGTGAAATTATGTATCACATTTTTTTAAATGACTAAGTTGATAAACGTATGTAACCGGTTATATATGTATTACCTTTTGAATGGTGCATAATCCTTTGTTCCTACCTTAATTCATACTTGACTTTCTCAAAATTAATTTCCTATACAACATCAACCTTCAAAATGTAAGTGCATTACTATATACCACTGTATTAGTTTGCTGGGCTGCCATAACAAAGCACCACAGACTAGATGGTATAAACAACAGTTATTTATTTTCTCACAATTTTGGGGGCTAGAAGTGCGATTACAGTGTCACCAACAGGGTTAGTTTTTCCTAAGGCCTCTCTCAATCTCTTGTAGATGGTTGTCTTCCTCGTGTCTTCATATGATCTCCCTTCTGTATTTCTATGTCCTTATCTTCAAACGGGATGGGGTCTATGTGCCCTTATTTTACCTTAATTTCTTCATTAAAGGACTTATTTCCAAATGCAGTCCTATTCTGAGGTACTGGGTATTGGAAAACCAACATATGAACTTGGAATGAGAGACACACGATTCAGTCCCTAAAAATCATTTAACTTATTTAAAGTTTCAAAGTAAATTATATACATTTTGATTTGAAAAATCAATAGTAGATAAGCATGTTCAGAATATACACTTTCTATCATGCCAACATTAAGAGAAATACATTGAGAGAAAATATTCTGCTCAAAGGAACACCCAAATCTAAATAACGGAATCGAAAACATCTTATATAAACTGGTAAGATCTGATGTTGAACCTTCTTAGACTCGATTAGAATGTTTCTCAGCTGTGTTTAGTTGTAGGTGTTTGAATTCCTGTTTTATAAAAGCATTTTTAAAGACGTTTTATGTAATTTGAGCTATACTGTTTAATTTTATTAACCATTCCATTAGAGCAGCTACCTTTAACTTTGAACATTAGGGTAAACAGGTTGTGCAAAGTTCAGACTCACTCACCATCAACTGGTTGAGAAATTGAAACTTAAAACACCTTTATGATTACTCTGGGTTATGAGCTTCTTGCCCTTGTTTTGAGCTCAGGGTTAGTTACACCAAGAGCTGATCATAGAGACTGAATGGCTTCCATGTTCTTTTCCTGCTGCATCTGTGTTTCTTTGACTCTGGAAGGACTGGAAAAGTACTTCTATGGTCCATGAATTATAGTCACTCAATAAATTTAACAGTGTTCAACTTCTTTTGAACTATTGAAATTTTTATGGTGAGCATGCGAATAAAGCTGTCACAAATGGAGAAATAATTTCCAAAAGAATGAGTGACAGTATTGTAATAAGTGAGGAGTCACTCAGCAGGCTCTAGGCAGCCAAGTTTAATACCTCTTTTGCAGACCCTTTCACTTAATGTGGAAAGTTGATGGCTGAGCTGCTCAACATTTCATTTATGTATTCTTTTTAGTTTACCCATAGGAATGGCAGATGCCTCACTCCTTCATGTATTACTGGCAGCACATCAGACTGACAGACAATATGACTTATGTGCAAAGCTTAATTACATTTTCTTCTATGTAACTTGTGATCTGCTATTATTATACATTTATAGGATGGGGTGAGTAGTATCACTAAGTGTTAGGTCATAGCAAAAGTTTATTTTCCTAATTATTTTATATTGAAAATGTAATTATCTTTGAAATTATAAAAGTAATATTACAGTATAGAAATAGTTAAAAAGATATTGATAAAGTGAGCATAAAAGGATTATATTATTTTAGTAACTGAAAGTATTGACTATACTTTGTAGTTAAGGCATAGAATATTGTGTCCATAACGTTTTAGAAATAAAGTATTTATTATTTTGTAACCGAAACTCTTTCAGCTATGTCTCACTTTGTGGAGTATCTCTGTACCTTTCACTCAGGTTGTGTTTCCATTGTATTTCTTCACATTTGCACACTGTTTACAATTCTTAATGGTTGCACTTGGTTTTTAGAGTCAGAATTCAATGTAGGTTTATGGTGCAATAATGTAGCTCTAGGAAGAAATATAAGTTTTGTTCCTCTTTTGACACTCTACAGAAAAGCATAGGGATATTTCTATAAAGAATCATGATTTTAGGCTTTGGACTTTTCGATTTTCTTCTTTGTATGTTTTTCAAGCATATTCTTCCTTTGCTTTCTTACCAACAGTACCTTCAGATTCAGCTTGTATCTGTTTATACTGAAAATCCTCTATAAGTCTGTGCAGTATATAATTTTAGCCCTCCTTATATCCTTACTTTCTTACACTATGGATTAAGCAAAATATTTTCAATTACATAAACAATCATAACATGGATTTTATGTTTATCTGATGTATATGATTCAGAGTTATCTGCTTACTTCTGTAATCCCTCTCTATAATAAGTAAAATATAATTTAAAAGTTAAAACTTTTATCTGTACCATCATGTTGCTGAGTATCAATAGTGTTCTGATAAATTTATATTCCACTGATATCATCTCACATTTATAATATATAGTTAAAATTCAATTGAATTCAAAATCTTTACTAAGAAATAGTCATTATATTTGTTTGAAAATTTGGAATATTACTAAATTTAAATCTCAACCTAAGCAAGATTATTTGTATAAAATTACCCTATAATCACAGCTTTTATTTTTCTGATAGGTATAATTATTTCAGTTTTACTTCAATATAATAACTATAAATGCATTTTACCAGAAAAAAATGGAGACTCAGTAAATAGCATCAGTCAATTCATACTGATGTATGTACATGTATATTTTTAAAATATTGAAGAAATTCTCTTTAGTAATCATTGCATGCTTTCTCAAAATTAAATCTATATCATGTGTATAAAACAAAAATGTCTCAATATTCTGTCAAACTAAGATATATATTCAGACAGAAAATAATCACTTATGTAAAATTTGGAGTATGAATGTTCTAACCCCTGCTACAGGTGCTGTATTTATTTCAACACACACTTGATGAGCACTGCTGATGCTGGGTCATAGGCTAACCCCTCATGTTACAAAAATAAATTTTAACTCTAATAACTTTTTCTCTCTTTCTCTTACTCATTCTCTCTCTTTCTCTGTGTTTTCATGTGTCTTTCACCTTTGCTTCTCAATACAGTACTTCACCACACTACCAGGTGGTATGTTAAAATGAAACAAATCACAGATAGTATTGCTCCATTCATGTATATATTTCTTAGTAAAAAGGCCTAATAAAGTGATGAAATGTATTCCAGCAAGCTCAGTAAAATCCCACCTCTTTGATCTTTTCATCACTCCATGAGAAGCTCTGAGCACATGTAGAGTATATACAGGGTTAAGTTCCTCTCTGCTGGTGTGTAATCGTGACTTAGAATCAGAATACTTGCCTAAAAAAACAGTTGTGTAGATCCTTTGTGGAGTTGTGTAGATTCTTTGGCCTAAATATCTTCTTTATGTAGCTACCCTAAATCATCTCTGTCAAGTTCAAAGTTCCATAAATCTCTAGGGCAGGGGAAAAATGCCACCAGTCTTTGTGATAAAACACAACAAGTCACCTTTGCTCCAGTTCTTCATCCCCATCTGAACCCACCTCAGCCTGGACCTTATTGTTCGTATCACTATCTGCATTTTTGTCAAAGATATTCAACAAGTCTCTAGGAAGTTCCAAACTTTCCCACATTTTCCTCCTGAGCCCTCCAATTGCCCTGATTATTGTATTACTCCATTTTCTAGCTAGTGATAAAGTCACACCTGAGACTGGGAAGAAAAAGAGGTTTAATGGACTTACAGTTTCACATGGCTGGGGAAGCTTCATGATCATGGCAGAAGGCAAGGAGTCACATCTGACATGGATGGCAGTAGGCAAACGGAGAGCTTGTGTAGGAAAACTCCTATTTTTGAAACAATCAGATCTCATGAGATTCATTCACTATCACGAGGAAGGAAAGACCTGACATATAATTCAAGACCTCCCACTGTCTTCCTCCCATGACACATGGTAATTTTGTAAGTTACAATTCAAGATAAGATTTAGGTGGGGACACAGCCAAACAATATCACCCAGTCTTACGAAGTTCATTATAGTAGTGTGAGAATGGACTATTACAGTAAGTTGGTACTGAGGTAGTGGGGTACAGCTATAAAGATACCTGAAAATGTGGAAGTGACTTTGGAACTGGGTAACAGGCAGAGATTGGAATAGTTTAAAATGTTCAGAAGAAGATAGAAATATGTAGGAAAGTTTGGAACTTCCTAGAGAATTGTTGAATAGTTTTGACCAAAATACTGATAATGATGCTGCCAATGAATTCTATGCTGAGGTGGTTTCAGATGGAGATGAGAAATTTTGGAAAACTGGAGCAAAGATAACTCTTGCAATGCTTTAGCAAAGACACTGGCAGCATTTTGCCCCTGCCCTAGAGATCTATGAAACTATGAAGATGAGAGAGATGATTTAGGGTATCTGGCAGAAAAAAAAAAATCTAAGTAGGAAAGAATTTAAGAATTGACCTGTTTGATTTTGAAAGCATTCATTCTTATGTGTTCACAAAGAGATGGCTTGAAATGGGAACTTATGTTAAAAAAGGAAGCAGAGAATAAAAGTTTGAAACATTTACAGGCTGACCATGTAGTAGAAAAGAAAAACTCATTTTCTAGGGAGGAGTTCAAGCCAGCTTCAGAAATTTGCATGAGTAATGAGGAGTCAAATGTTAATCACAAAGACAATGGGGAAAATGTCTTCAGAGCATGTCAGAGTTCTTAATAGCAACCCCTCCATCACAGATCTGGAAGCCTAGGAAAGAAAAGTGGTCCACTGCTGCTCTGTGCAGCCTCGGGACTTGGTGCTCTGTTTCCCAGCCATGACTAAAATGTACCAAGGTATGGCTAAGCCCATTATTTCAGAGAATGCAAGTTGCAATGCTTGGTGGCTTCCATGTGCTCTTAGGCCTGGGAGTCCACAGAAGTCATGAAATGAGGTGTGGGAACCTCCACCTATTTTTCAGAGGATGTATGGAAATGCCTGGATGCCTAGGCAGAAGTCTGCAGCAGGGGTGAGGCCATGATGGACAACCTCTGCTTGGGCAGTGCTGAAGGGAAATAAAGGGTTGGAGTATCCATATTGAGTCTGCACTGGGAGACTGTCTACTGGAGGTGTGAGAAGTGGATCACCATTCTCCAGATCTCAGAATTGCAGATTCACCAAAAGCTTGCACCACACACCTGGAAAAGCCACAGACACTCAACACCAGCCTGTGAAAGCAACCGGGAGGGTGATTGCACTGGGCAAAGCCACAGCAGCATAGCTGCCCAAGACCATGGGAGCTCACCTCTTGCATCAGCATGCCTGGATGTGAGACATGAAGTAAAAAGGAGATCATTTAGGAGCTTTAAGATCTAATGACTCTTCCACTAGATATCTGATGTACGTGGGGAGTATAACCTCTTTATTTTGGTCGATTTCTCCTATTTGAAATAAGAGCATTTATCCAATGCCTGTATCCTCATTGTATACGGGAAGAAACTAATTTGCTTTTGATTTTACAGGCTTCTAGGTTGAAGGAAATTGCCTTATCTCAGATTAGGTATTGGATATGAACTTTTGAGTTAATGTTGAAATGAGTTAAGACTTTGGGGGACTGTTGAATAGGTATGATTGATTTTGTAATGTGAGTAAATGAGATTTGGAAGGGGCCAGGGGAAATGCTATGGCTAGGCTTTGTGTCTCCACTAAAATCTCATTACAAATTGTAAACCCCATAATCCTTATAAATCAAGGAAGAAACCACATGGGAGGAAATTGGATTGTGGAGGCAATGTGCCTCCCGTGATAGTCGTGTGATAGTAAGTTATGATGAAATCTGATGGTTTTATAAGTGTCTGACAGTTTTTCCTTCACACACTCATTCTCTTGCCTGCCACTATGTAAGATATGGCTGCTTCCCCTTCTACCATGATTGTAAGTTTCATGAAGCCTCCTCAGTCACGTGGAACTGTGAGTCAATTAATCCTCTTTCTTTTATAAATCATCCAGTCTTGGGAAGTTCTTTCTAGCAGTTTGAGAATGGGCTAATACATAAGGATTTAGTCATAAATTGTTTCCAAAGGTGAATGTCCTGAATGGTGTCTCCTAGGTTTTCCTTTAAGATTCTTACAGTTTGAGATTGTAGAGTTAAATCTTTAATTCATTGCTTTAGGCCACTTTTGCATTGTTATGAATTAATACATGTGGTTGCATAACTTATGAAGTAAGGAATTATAATTGGCTCACAGTTTAGTATATTGTATAGCATGGCCCCAGCATCCGCTTCTAGTGATGGCTTCCTGAAGCTTACAATCATGGAAGAAGGTGAAGTTAAGACTTTGGGGAACTGTTGGAAGGACATAATTGCATTTTGAAATGTGAAGACATGAGATTTGGAGGGGCCAGAAGCAAATGATATGGTTTGGCTGTGTCTCCACCAAAATCTTATCTTGAGCTGTAGTTCCCATAATTCTCATGTGTCATAGGAGGGACCCAGTGGGATGTAATTGGATCATGGGAGTGGCTTCCCCCATGCTATTCTCATAAAAGTAAGTTCTCACAAGAACTGATGGTTATATTAGGGGCTTCCCTCTTTGTTCTGCTCTCATTCTTGTCCTTGCTGCCACCATGTGAAAAAGAATATGTATACTTTTCCTCCTGTCATGATTGTAAGTTTCCTGAGGCTTCCCCAGCTCTCTGGAATTTTGGGTAAATTAAACCGCTTCTTTATAAGATACCCAGTCTTGGGTATGTCCTTATAGCACATAAGAGCAGACTAATACATCATAGAAAAAATCTAGTTCTTAAAAAAATGTCTTCAACTTACCTTTCTCTTGCTTCCACTCTCCCTTTTACTCATGCAAACCTCTCTAGCAAGTCAATGCTCTGAAGCCCACTTGAATAAGTCTCCTGAAAAGCTATTTTCATTTCAACATCCTGGCTATTCTGAGAATTTTCCAAACTTTTATGATCTTTTTTTTTCCTTTTAAATACACGTTCTAACTTTAGGTTCTTTCCTTGCTCCTATATCTTATCATAGGCTGTTAGAAACAGACAGGTCACCTCTTGAATGCTTTGCTTCTTAGAAATCTCTTCCACCCAACACTCTAAGTCACCACCCTTAAGTTGAAACATTCAGAAAGCCCTAGGACATGATCATAATGCAGCCAGGATTTTTGGTAGGGTGTAACATGGGTGACCCTTACTCTGGTTCCTCATGTCTTCCTCCTTTTCACCTGGGACCTTCTCAGTGTGGCCCTCACTGTCCATATTTCTGTTAGCATTTTGGTCACAAACATTCCACCAGTCTCAAATGAGTTCCAAACATTTTCTCAACTTCCTTTCTTTTTCTAAGCCCTCAAAACCCATCCAACTTTAGACCGTTACCCATTTCCAAAGCTACTTCCACATTTTCAGCTATCTCTATGCCAGCATGCTACACTTGGTATCAATTTTCTGTGTTAGGCTATTTTTGGCATTGCTATAAAGTAATAAATTAGACTGGGTGATATGGTTTGAATTTGTATTCCTGTACAAATCTCATATTGAATTGGAGAAGGGGCCTGGTGGGAGTTGACTAGATCATGGAGGTGGATTTCTTCCTTGCTGTTCTCTTGATAGTGAGTGAATTTTCATGAGATCTGATAGTTTAAAATTGTGTGTTACTTCTGCCTTTGCTTTCTCTCTCTCTCTCTCTCTCTGTCTCTCTGTCTCTCTCTCGCAGTCCTGCCACCATGGAAGATGAGTTTGCTTCCCCCTTTACTTTCTCCATGATTTTTAGTTTTCTGAGGTCTCCCAGTCATGCTTTCTGTTACAGCTATGGAACTGTCAGTCAATTAAACCTATTTTTTTTCATAAATTGCCCAGTCTCATGTAGTTCTTCAGAGCAGTGTGAGAATAGACTAATTTGCTGAATAATTTATAAAGAAAAGAGGTTTAATTGGTTCACAGTTCTTTAGGCTGTGCAAGTTTGTCTCCAGTATCTGCTTCTGGTGAGGACTACAGAAAGCATACAATCGTGATGGAATTTATAGAAGGAGCCATTGCATCACATGGCAAGGGTGGGAACAAGAGAGAGAAGGGATGTTCCCAACTGTTAAAAGCAACCAATTATTGTGTGAATTACCTGAGTGACAGTTCACTTATCACCAAGGGGATTGTGCTAAATCATTCAAGAATGCTTCACTCCCATAATCCAGTCACCTTCCAGGGTACCAAAAGAGGGTCTGGTTGCTCACTACTTGCAGAAAGAAGCCAAAATACTAAGAGCAGGATATAATAAGAAAGACAGTAAATTTTATTACTACTGTCAGCAAAGGGGAAAGTGGCCAGAAGTACTTTCAAAATTTACCACTTCTCAATTTCTGTAGATATGGCAATGATTTAAGAAGAGGGGCTTGGAATGCAAAAGGGGCAAGTTGGGTTCAGATGTGCCAGGTTGTGTGACACACTCCAGTGGTTTATCTTGAATTATTGTTCCATCTAGTGAAGGGGAGAGCATTATGTGCTCAACCTGGTTACAGATTAATCACAGAGAATCTTGCAGTTACTCTGTAACTGGGAGTGAACTCCAGCCTTGAAGTAATCTCCTGCTGGGAAGAGAATTCCAGAAGTGCCTGCAGCATATGAGGATTTGATCCCTGAAGCTTCTACAGGGTATATGGTCAGACAAGTTATCATGGTGTGTGCTTAACAGACATCTAGGTAAATAAATGTGCATAAGGCATGGGAGCTTAAAGTGGGAAAGGAGAGTGGAGTTTTAAAGCACATTCTCATGCTCTATTTCAAGATGAAAGAATACACATCTGTTGATTGTCGTAAAGCTGTGTCTTGAGACTGGAGAGAAAGAGGAAATAAAAGTTTTTAAAATGTGGTTTGAAGCTAAGCTGCTTGGTTACACATTGATATAATTTTTGCAAAGGTGATTTTAATATCTCTTTTGGCTTTCATACATCTTATTCTTAAGTTTGTGGATATAGAGATAAAAAAGGGTGAAAATCAATCTGGCTTTTTCCTGCTGATAGGAGCATAGTTAAGGATTTAGTCCCAGGGAAATAGGAGGGAAATCACTGCTATGCAGCTATCTGCATGTACTCATGGTTGTATAACAAAGATGTTAATATTCTCACCCACAGTTCTAGTACAGCACTTAAGTGAACAATAGACTATAGGTTTTTAGAAAGACAGATTCAGTTAAATAAGAAGAGCAAACAAATATATCATCCTGTATCTTTTTAGTCAGTGTTCTAGTCCTGAGACTAGACGAATTCAGTTAAACAAATGTTTCCCGTATCTGTTTAAGGAGGCAGCACTGAAGATGAGCTAAGCTTCTGTATCTATGAAAGAAAACAGATATTTAATAAGGCATTTATGTAGAGACAGTAGAAAAACAAAAGGTTAATGTTCAGCACAATTTCTCTATACATTAAACTTAAAGGATTTTTATTTAAAGAGGAGGAAGGCAGCATCAATTTCACATGCTTTTTTCTCACCTGTATTACAAAGAATCAAGGCCTCAGAAAAGATGTAGTAACAATTTTATTGAGGCCAAATCAGAAAAAGAATTAAAATATAATTTGCAAGCATTAGTTTTGGGACTTGTAACCAAGAAAAAATTCAGGATTAAGTGCACAGTGTATAAAATATTAAAAATTCAAAAATAATAGACAGGACAAATCTAACAACAGGTGTGCTGTATTATTTTCCTGAAGCATAATTTTTCTTTCTTCAATTCCCATTTTTACTGAAAAAAAAATCATGGTAAGACAAATCTATTTGCATGAAGTAAAAAAAAAAAAAATCCTATTTTACTTGGCCTGGGTTTTTGTATAAAGTTAGTCAGAATAATTATTAGCCTTATAGAATTCTTAAAATTAGCTTTGCTGGAACTTTATTCCATAAGAAATATTAGCTTAGACTTTTCAAACCCTTCAACCTAGCCACGGATTTATCTGTGCCTGCAAATATCAGTACGGATTAGATGAATTTCTCACCTTGAAGTCCCAAGATAAAGTGGGGCTCCTGAGACTGTCAGAAAGTGACATTCTTTACTTGCTGTAGGGAAGAAATTCTTACAAGAATTGTGTAGACAAGTTAAGAGGTCAGATTTACCAAGGGGCTTTTATTGGCTCTGTTAGTCAACTTTGATCCCTAAAAGCAATCTGAAAGTATTCCATTCAAGTTAAAGCTTTGATATATATTTCCTAATAGTGTCCTGTTATTAAAAAGAAAAAAAAAAAGATTCTTATTTAACTTATACAAACAACTATACTGTCATAAATTCAGTATGCTTACAATGAGTCTTCAAATTCTGGAGAAATCAGGTAGAGAGAGAAATATGTTTTAAATTTTGCCCAAAGGAGTGTACTTTACCCAATTGTTAAACGTTGTATGTGGCTCAAAAGAAAAAAAAAAAAGTTTTCTAATCTCTAAAAAAAAAAATAATTAGCTATATTTCAAACAAAAATCCACAAAAAATTTTTATCTTTCATTAGTTAGGTGTGGTTAATTTACTCATATTCTTTTCAATATTATCTCTCTATGAAAATCTGGGAAGTTTTGTCCTCTATTCTAATGTAAAGAACACCACTGTTATCAGGTAAATGAGTCACAACAACCTTACATATAACCTGTTTAAACATCTCAAATTTCATAATCCTCTCAACATTTACAATTTTATGTTCTGATCCCAGGAGCTTTTCTTCTTTATCTTCAAACCAATTTAAATTTCTGGTAAAAAATAAAATCTCCCAGAATAGGGTTGAGCCAAGATTCTCAAGCCCTTTTGTCAATCTCTATCTAAACTTGCCTCAACATTGCTGCAGGCAATGTCAGCTTTCCCATTAGATTACAAATTTTGCCTTAAAAAAAAAAAAACTTATCCAATCTAAGGCAAATAGAAAAAAACTGGCGTAGGTCCCGTTGATGTTTGGGGACCAGCAGGAGCTTCCTTTGGTTCACCCCACCTTTGATAGCATTTTGTGCCCAGGCAGAAGGGGCCCACTTAACCATAGCCTTTACTATGACCAGGGTAATAGGTATATTTAGTTGAATAATATTCTGGTATTTATAAAGCCAGTCCCATATGGCTTGCATATGAAGCATATCAGTTGCTTCATCTGGGGAACTCCACCTGGAATTTTACAGGGTGAATTGGGCAGTCTCTTTCTCAGGGTAATCAAACTTTACAATGGCAATTATTCAGTCCACTAGGCTGGTTGTTTTCTCAGGAATAAACTTTTGTGAAGCTGCGTCACATATACTCTTCAGTGATTATTTAATCGTGAGCTGTGGGACCTGCATAAACCCATGCTCTTTCATTCTGTGGCACTTAAAATAAAAAATATTGTCCTTAAAGGAGTTATTTTTCCAATGCATTATAGTAAAGGTTTCTCAGAAACTGATTATATTACTCTACAAAATGGAGCAATTTCTTTACATTACACCCTCTGGGTTTAATAGTTAACTTGGCTTTCCCTTTCCCCGCATTGACTAGAGGTTCTTGGTAATTACAGGTCTCAAAAGTAACTTTGCTGCCCTGGCTTAAGATGTGTATGTTTGTGTGTGTGTGTGTGTGTGTGTGTGTGTGTGTGTGTGTGTGTGTTTGTGTGTGTGTGTGGCTTTGAGTCTAGTGGCCTGAGCTGAGAAAGACCCACATAAATTTGGTTCAGCCTTAAGGCAAAACCCAGCACTCTTTTACTTTCATTGTAGTGAATACAGATAGCAATAACTGAGGGAATTAACATTTTGTAGTTTTCTTATTAGTTTACATTTTGTTATGCATTCACTGAACTAACTCCCTGGGAGTACAGCTATTATCCATCTCTAAATTTCCACTGGTAACTTTTACCTTTAGTAACTGAATGCAGCCCAGCTGCAGCTCCTGAAGATGGGTGACCGTGTAGCCACCCAAGAGTAAAAAGTTTCTCATTCCTTGAGTTTTCATTTTTCTCTTTATCCATTTGGTCTTTATCTATCTATCTATCTATCTATCTATCTATCTATCTATCTATCTATCTATCTACCTATCTATCTATCTATCTATCTACGCCCTGCATTTTTTTTTTCTTGAGATGGAGTCTCTCTCTTTCTCCCTGGCTAGAGTGCAGTGGCACGATCTTGGCTCGCTGCAAGCTCTGCCTCCCAGGTTCACGCCACTCTCCTGCCTCAACCTCCCGAGTAGCTGGGACTACAGGTGCCTGCCACCATGCTCAGCTAATTTTTTGTATCTTTTTTTGGTAGAGATGGGGTTTCACTGTGTTAGCCATGATGGTCTCAATCTCCTGATGTCATGTTCCACCCGCCTTGGCCTCCCAGGGTGCTGGGATTACAGGTGTGAGCCACCACACCCGACCAATCCTTCTGTTTTTATAAACCTCACCCAAAAAAACCTTTGTATTCTACAACTATTTTAACTCTCAATAACATAAATTTTCAGTGACCATACTGAGGGTTACTTAATTTAACATAACATGACTCAGATTTTATACTATTAGAGAGAATTTTGAGATTAAATTTTCCAAATTAATATTACCAAATATTACTATAGTCATGTGAACTCAAAGGTATCCAAGCTAGCTTTTATTAGTGTGATAAGCATTTAACTTTTCTTTAAGTCAATTGATTAGAGCTCTTTCATATATTTTGATATTGAAATATCACTTCCACATGACACAAGTAATATATAAATATAACAGAGATACAGACAAAGGCAGAAGTTGGGAGCAAGCCCCCCAATCTGGCCACAAACTGACCCCAAAATTGGCCATAGACAAAGTCTCTGCAGCACTGTGACATGCTTGTGATAGCCATGACACCCACACTGGAAGGTTATCAGTTTACTGGAATGAGGGCAAGGAACACCTGGCCCACCCAGGGCAGAAAAGTGCTTAAGGCGTTCTTAAAGCACACATAGTAGCATGAGCGATCTGTGCCTTAAGGACATGTTCCTGCTGCAGATAAGTAGCCAGAGCCCATTCCTTTGTTTTGGCCCATTCCTTTATTTTGCATAAGGAATACTTTTAGTAAATCTTATCACTGGCTTGCTGTCAATAAATATATGGGTAAGTCTCTGTTCCAGGTTCTTGGCTCTGAATCCTGTGAGATCCCTGATTTCCCACTCCATACACTATATTTCTGTGTGTTTGTGTCTTTAATTCCTCTAGTGCTGCTGGGTAAGGGTCTCCACAACTGAGCTGGTCTGGGCAGGCAGATCCAAAAACTGTTTTTCATTTGCCTGTTTTCAAAAACTGTCTCCCTTACTTCAGACTATGAATAAAAAGAAATGTTACAGGATTTTAACAAAAGTTTAAGGAGGGAGTTACCATCCCAGGCCTTCTCAAAAGGAAGGAAGAGCTGAAGCAGCAGGATACAGCAGAAACTAAACTTCTACTAATCAGATTACACAGTTTAAAAAATGAAATATTCTTGCATTAACTCAATATTTTAATATAATTTTTATAACCAATTCATTAGTTTTGTATTAGTTTAATTTTAATATTAAAGTCCAATTACCATAAAGACTATTATAATCTCTTTTTAATTATAGCCAACTTACTCATATGTATTTCATATATGTATTTAAAATAAATTTCATTTTACTAAACTTACTGTGACTTACACAGATTATTCATAACATACTTGGCTTTGGGGTTTGTCTTAAACATCAATCTTCTTCAACAACCTGTTATTTTATTTTAGAACAAAAATTTACAATACAAGAATTGTTTTCTTGTAATCTTCCTTACCAAAGGTACCTTTTTATATGTATGTTTCTTTAAATATCTCTTATTCCCTAGTTTCTTCTGCCTTGTATAATATACACACTTTAAATAACTGTTGAACTAGAAAATAATTGTCTTTTAATAAGAAAACATTTTTGAAAGTTTCCTTACAATTTTTGAAATCAAAAATTACCCATACATTTAACAAATATCTATTATTTTATATAGTTTTAGATTCCAAATTATATGACTTTCATTTTATTATGGTCATATAATAAATTTATTTAATAGTTTGCCTAGATTATTTATAAAAAGTATAACAGTCATCCTTTAGTTATTTTTTTTAACTATTTTTATACCCTATGAATTTCAGGTATTTACCTAAGAAACCTAAGGTCAAATATATGGGTATTTTTGCAATATCTCAGGATTTAGTTGCTCTCATTAAGCCAATAATATTAAATGTCTTCTTTACTAAAAATTACACAAGCAAAGATCATTTAGTTTGGTGCTGGGTTCATAGTTTTATAAACCTTATGCCAAATTTTGGCACCTTACAATATTTGGCAGGAAACAAAAATATTTGGCAAGAATAAGTATGAAACCACTTGATCAATAAGTGGAAAGAAAAATGCTAACAAGTCTTAAGACATCTCTAATATTAGTTTACCAATAATTTCAAAGCTAGCTTTTTCATTAAAAATTTTACTTAAGTCACATGGACTTGAAAAGCCATTAGGTTTATTATTTCCTTAATTTCTGAGATCTCCTTCACTTTAATTTTATTTGGTTCCTTCTAGCTATAACACATAAAAAATACACGTATGTACAGATAAACAGACATAAACACTCTCATGCAAAGATTCTAGAGCTTTTACTTTAGAACTCCAGACATGAGATAGTGATAAAAACGCACTGGTTTACAAATAATAATAATAATAATAAAATAATAATGGTTCTAGCCAAAAAGTTATTTTTTTTCTCAGTAGAAAACTAGCAGTAGACTTAAAGCAGGTAGAAAAAAAATAGAAAAATAGAGAACATAAAAACTTTCTAGTTACACGTAAGCCTTGGGTCTAAATTTTCACTTAGTGTAATTTGGCCATCAGTTTAAAATGTGCAAAACAGAACATAATATGTAACTATCTGGAGCCCTAGAAAGTCTGATACTCCATTATCACATAGTTATAAAGAACTACCTGAGACTCGGTAATTTATGAAGAAAAGAGGTTTAATTGACTCACATTCCACAGGGTGTATAGGTAGCATGACTGAAGATGCCTAAAAAAACTTATAATCATGCAAGAAGGTAAAGTGGAAGCCAACACATCCTACGTTCCTGGAGCAGCATGAAGATGGGGTTTGGTAATACACCCTTTTAAACAACCAGATCTCATGAGAGCTGTATCACAAGACAACACTAGGAAGATGGTGCAAAAACATTAGAAATCACCCCCATGATTCAATCACCTCCTACCAGCCTCCACCTCTAGCAGTGAAGAAAACAATTTGTAATAGTTAATTCTCACACTGCTAATAAAGACATACCCAAAACTGGGTAAATTATACAGAAAAAAAAGGTTCAATGGACTCGCAGTTCAGCATGGCTGGCTTGGCCTCAGGAAACTTACCATCATGGGGGAAGGTGAAGCAAACATGTCCTTTGAGCAAAAGGAGGAAAACCCCTTATAAAACCATCAGATCTCATGAGAACTCACTCACTATCATGAGAATAGCAGCATGGGAATAACCACCCCCATGATTAAATTACCTCCCACTGGGTCCCTCCCAAAACACATGGGGATTATGGGAACTACAATTCAAGATATGATTTGGATAGTGACACAGCTGAAACATATCACAATTTAACATGAGATTTGGGTGGGAACATAGAGCCAAACTGTATCATTCTAGCCCTGAACCCTCCCAAATCTCATGTCCTTCTCACATTTTAAAACAAAATCATGCCTTCTCCACAGTCTCCCAAAGTCTTAACACGTCTCAGCATTACCCAAAATGTCCAAATAGTAAATATCATCTGAGACAAGGCAAGTCCCTTCCACTTACAAGCTTGGAGAATAAAAAACAAGAGAGTTACTTCCAAGATCCAGTGGGGATACAGCAACTGAGTGAATGCTCCCATTTTAAAAGGAAAAAATTGACCAGAATAAAGGGGCTACAGGCCCCAGGCAAGTCCTAAACCCAGCAGGGCCCTCATTAAATCTTAAAGCTCCAAAATAATTTCCTTTGACTCTATGTCTCACATCCAGGGCACACCAGTGCAATGGGAGGGCTCTCAAGGCTTTGGGCATCTCTGGCCCTGTAGATCTGCCTGTCTTTTCCTCATCTTCCTGTCTTTTTAGGATCCCTCCAAACTTTTCTAACCTCTGCCCATTACCAAGCTCCAAAGCTGCTTCCACATCTTCAGGTATCTTTATAACAATACCCCACCTCTCTAGTTTTCTATATTAGTTTGCTGTCACATTGTTCTCACATCTTCTGTATTACTTTATTCTCACATTTGTTCTTATGTTGCTATAAGGAACTACTCGAGATTGGGTAACTTATGAAAAAAAGAGGCTTAAATTACTCACAGTTCCCCAGGCTGTATGGGTACTATGGCTGAGGAGACCTCAGGAAACATAATTATGAGAAGGTGAAGGGGAAGCCAACATGTCCTACCTGACTGGAGCAGGAGGAAGGTGGAGGGGAGCTGCTACACACTTTTAAACAACCAGATCTTCTGAAAACTCTATGACAAGACAGCACTAAGGGAGTGGTCCTAAATCATTAGACGGGGAAGGCCCCCAAACTTCTCCGTTTTACACAAATGCTTGCAAATGGGAGCCGCATGAAACCAAAAAATTGCCCCAAAAGAGTTTTGTCCTTGTCTTTTCCTCATTCTTATATATTTTCCCACTTTTTTTCTTAAAAGGAGGAACCAAGCTGTGGCCTAGGGTTTTTTGTGTGGTGCATCAATGTGTGCTGATTGTAAGTGAGACTCCACATGTTTTAACGTTGAGTTGTTTCTGCCTTCTTACATGTCTTAGTGAATCTTTGAAATGTCTGTTCTTCAGTGCAATAAAGAAAAGAAATACCACTTGAACATAAATTTCTTCAGTGAGGCCATTTTTTTTTTAACTTTCTGCAGAAAGGGTGCACTCACCAGCAGTTTAGTCATGAAAGTACACCAAACAAAGGATACAGGGTCATTTATAACTTGATGCATCCACCTTACTGCTGTGTCCGGTTTCTACTGGAAGGAATAGGACCTCATATTCTGTGTTTGTCCTGATTGGCTAGCAACTTAGAACTTTTTAAAAGAGGCAAAGGCAGAGGAGAACAAAGGAAGGTGGAATGCTGAGAAAAGTAAAAACACCTTCAAATAAGCAAGAGGACATGTCTATGACCTAATGCTTTCTTGGACCAGTGCAAGCATGCCAGGGCAAATATTTAGACTAAATTGTGGGAGCTAAGAACATAAAGTACATTGATTTCTTTATTATGGCTAGTGTATATTTAAGAATGTTAGCACAGGTCTTTGAATAAATTTTGCTTCTAAGAGAAGTTACTATTTATTCTCAATTAGATGAGGAGGAAAGTCTTTGAAGAGGCACCTCTACTTTACTTTTTACAGTAAAGCAGACTAGGGTCACTGGAGCAGTTTTGTTGTTTGATTTATTTCCAGGAGTTCTTGAAAGGGTTGTCCTTTCACAGTTGAATGCAAAGACTTTTATTTAAAAAATAAGCTAATGGGGCAGAGTGTTTCGTTTGCATAAGACATGAAAAACCGGTTAGGATTGGATGTCTTATTTGCATATATACAAATTCCCATTAGCTCCACTTCTTCCCTCTAGTGTGCATGCAAGTCCTTAGCCTGACTTACTGAATGTTGTTTTATTTTGCTTATTTGGTATGTGTCACTGCAGATGTGTCTGGTTCTGTGTAACATTCTTTATGTATACAGCTACAGGTCTGTCTTAGGCAAGCACTCTGTGCAAGTTCCTTTATACGAGTATGCCTGAAAATGAAAGGTATGCGGTCACTGAAGGCCACCATGTATAGGCGGAGCTCACTTGTTGCACAGAAGACAAAGGCTTTGGACTTTGCTTCCTTATCTGCGCTTGCAGCTTGATTTCTTCCACACTGTTATTTTTTGGGAGAGGACTTCTACCAAGAAACTTGTCCTAACTATTTGCCTAACTTGTTCCTTATTTTTTCTTCTCTCATTAATTTTTCTCTCCAGACATCTATCACCTCCATGAGGGCTCAAAACACTGAGTGATCAGCTCTTAAATGCATTTTCTAGATGAGCTTTTTTAAAACTTGTGTTGGGGGGTTCTCTGTTTGGCCACTATACATCATGAAGTTTTAACACCCCAGACATTCCAAGTGGGCCCCCTTGGCTGGGAGGAGCAAAATGCCCTTTCTCTTCAGTGCTGAGGAGTTCAGTCTCTGGTCTCTCATTTATCTATGAAAATAATAGTTCAGCTTCTCATGCAAAAGTGCAGAGAAACCATTTGAGTTTATCTTTGGGAGAAAAGGCAATGGAGAGGACCCATTAGAATGAACTCCTGAAGTATAATTAGGATTCTAAAAGACAACCTCCAAGGAGAAAAAAAGAAAAAATGTTCAGAATAAACCAAGTACTATAAACCAGGGCTCAAGAAGACTTACCAGTTCCACTGGAGAAGAAGCTCAAAATTGGAGAGGCATTCAGTGGGCCTCTGTTGCTACCGTAGCTTCAAGTTCAGGCAAGTTTTATGGTGTCCTGAGTTTTGTCTGAGGCCCCACATGTTCAAGTGTCAAGTTGTTATTGATGAAAAGAGTCAAACACTTTAAAATCTTTAAAGAGGTTTATTCTGAGCCAAATATGAGTCAGTAATGGCCTGTAACATATCCCTCCAGAGACCCTAAGAACATGTCATCATGCTGCTCAGGCTACACAGTTTTAATGCAATTTAGAGTGACATTAGACATCAATCCATACATGTAAGTTATATATGGACTTGGTCTGGATAGGCAGGACAACTGGGAGTGGGGCTTCCAGGTCACAGGCAAATTCAAGGATTTTCTGTTGGCAATTGGTTGAGTTATATTGTTGTCTAAGTTATAGAATTAATAGACAAGAATGTCTGGGTTAAGATAAGGGGCTGTTAATACCAAGGTTTTATCATGCAGATAAAGCTGTCAAGCAACCGGCTTCAGAGAGAATAGACTGTAAATATTTCTTATCAAAATTAATGAGCCTGTTCTACTGGTTTTAACGTCTGCGTTGATGGTAGTGCTAGTGAGTTTTTCTTGAATTCAGAAAGAGAGGAGGGTATAATGAGGCATATCCTATCCCACCACCCCACTTCCCATCATTGCTTCAATTAGTTTTTAAGATTAACTTTGAAATGCTCTTTGCTGAGAGTAAGGGTCCATTTAGATGGTTGGGGATGCTTAAAATTTCATTTTTTGTTTAAATCTACATACAGTTGTTGAAAACTTGAACAATAACTACAGGAAAAATAACCCAGTTAGATCATATTGATTCTGTAAACTGCTCTAAATTTTGTGCATAATATTTTACCTAATGTCATTATCAAACTTCTGCTTATTAAGACAGAAACCACAACCATGTCTTCTCTCCTACACATTTTTTCCTATCTCAGATATTATCAGTAAATTCAAATTTTAAATTAATTTCTTGCATTTAACTATTAACAATTTATGTTTCATTCTGTTAGGTTGACATGCCTCAGTAACTAATATACAATTTTTATCATTTTCCCTGTTTTTAAACTCTTACATTTACGTACCACTCTGTGTTGAGATGCAAGAGTTTCTTGCTAAAGAAAAGCTTGATCTTGTGACTATCCTTTAAAACTTGAGTAAATAATTATTTGCCTATAAATTATCATTCAAACTCATAATTTTTTATTTAAAATTATGTTCTCCAATTTCAAACTAAGTTTCTTCTGTAACGTCCTGCTCTGAACTTTCTCTGTGACCACTACTCACTGGAATGATTTTCAAATATCCTATATTTTTGTATGCTTCTAGCGATTGTGAAATGCTTCCTTTGGCAACAATAAATCCTATCAAAGCTTTCATCTCGCCCCCTAAGTCAAATGCCTTATTAAAGCTTTTATTAATTATTTCATATTAAAGCAATTGTGCATTTTCCCCTCTGAAATACTGAACACTCTGTACTTATTATATAAAATTAATCAAAATAGTTACCCAAACTCTCCAAGTATATTCTCAGTAAATCTTTGTATTGTCCTTGTGAGCATGGGATGTGAAACATGTGCTATCCTAAACCATCTGATGCCTTGGACTTAGTGTGGAATGAATGTAAGTGTGATTGTGTGCATGTTTCTGCACATGAATTATTAAATCTAAAGACTTGAAAAATTTTTTTCTTTATCATCAATCCAGGTAATAAAAGTATATTTATGTATTTTATTTCTAAGTTCTAAAGGGTTGGAACAACTTTTCCCTGATACATTGCACTTTTATGATACCTTCAGTACATGTTAAACTGGCAACCACCAGTGAACTTTACTCTTAAAATATTAATTTTTAACTTCTGTGCTTATATTGTCATTTCAACTGCTTGCTTAGTAACTACAAAACCATTGCAGATCAGTGTGTGAGGGAACTGCCGTCATGAGGTCTGAGAAGTCAGCTTCGGTATTTCTGCTCCTGCAACTCTTCTGTGTTGGCTGTGGATTCTGTGGGAAAGTCCTGGTGTGGCCCTGTGACATGAGCCATTGGCTTAATATCAAGGTCATTCTAGAAGAGCTCATAGTGAGGGGCCATGAGGTAACAGTATTGACTCACTCAAAGTCTTCGTTAATTGACTACAGGAAGCCTTCTGCACTGAAATTTGAGGTGGTCCATATGCCACAGGACAAAACAGAAGAAAATGAAATATTTGTTGACCTAGCTCTGAATGTATTGCCGGGCTTACCAACCTGGCAATCAGTTATAAAATTAAATAATTTTTTTGTTGAAATAAGAGGAACTTTAAAAATGATGTGTGAGAGCTTTATCTACAATCAGACACTTATGAAGAAGCTACAGGAAACCAACTACGATGTAATGCTTATAGACCCTGTGATTCCCTGTGGAGACCTGATGGCTGAGTTGCTTGCAGTCCCTTTTGTGCTCACACTTAGAATTTCTGTAGGAGGCAATATGGAGCGAAGCTGTGGGAAACTTCCAGCTCCACTTTCCTATGTGCCTGTGCCTATGACAGGACTAACAGACAGAATGACCTTTCTGGAAAGAGTAAAAAATACAATGCTTTCAGTTTTATTCCACTTCTGGATTCAGGATTATGACTATCATTTTTGGGAAGAGTTTTATAGTAAGGCATTAGGTAAGACACTTTTATTTTATTTTTAATTTAGTTATCAAAAGAAATATTTTTAAAAATTGTCATACATTGTCTATGACATATATATGCAGGTCAATGAGTTTTTATTTTAGAAAATGTTGTAGCAGTTTTTCATAAAGAAAGTATATTTTCATAAAGAAAGTATAAGCGTAATTTAACCTACTTTCTTAATACCAGTAATATACTTTAAAATGATCATCATTAACTAAGAGATTATATTTTGTATTTCCTCCAAATAGCTCAAATCAACATCACATATTTTTGAGAATCACTGATTGTTAATCTGAATTTTATACCATTTCTATTGAAATAAGATGCTAATCATTATTTTCTCTCTCATCATATATTTAAGAAAATCTTCAGAATGTCTTCTTTGAATTAATTTTTCAAGAGTCATTAACTTGAACATTTTCTAGAATTCTTTAATTTCTTAGGTGATTACTTCACAAAAACTTGAAAAAATATTATAAAAAGTTAAAAGACTTATGGTCTTGTGGGCATAAGATAATAGAATTTTTACTTTACTGATATACACCATTTGACTTATTTTTATTTCTTTGCTTTACTGATAAAAAGTTGCTTTGCTTTGCAATTTTCATATAGTTGTGGTCAGAGCTGGTCAATGCAAGATATGTTTTTATCCAAATATGTTTGAGAATTATGTAGAAACATAAAAAAGTATAATTGTATTAGACGCTAAAATAGTGAATAAACTATGTATTCCAATGAATTGTTATGCATAGATTGTTTCACAGAACTAATATTCAGAGGATCCCACTTCAAATGTCCTTAGCCTTAGACATGATTTGAATTTACATGTATTGATTTGCTTTAAATAATTTTCCATTCAGTAAGCTGTGCTTAGCTGCAGATAGCCTACCAGGCTTTATGGATCTAGGTAAACAATACAAATATCTTGGCCTCAAGTCTATATTCAGATATGAATTTCAAGGGGTACAGCTATATAGAGGTCACTGGCAAATTTTGGTTAAATAGGACTATAGTAAAAGCCTCCTGAGAAGACTGAAATTTAAAATAAAAGTGTTATCAAAGGGGTGAAAGAGCATTTTCCAATAAACAAAAGTAGGTTCTGGCCATGCATTCAGAAAGTCCCCAACAATTCTTTAAAAATCGTTTCACTTGATCATTGAGCAGCTTGAAATAAGAAATTCATTTAATAACTAGATTTATTATGTAGCTCCAACTTACTAAATTATTGATTATTATATATTTTATAGAATTATCTATTGTGAGTCTAAATCAAGAGTACATATTAAAACAACTAAAGGAAAAGGGATATCAGTCAATTTCAATTCATGGTTTTATTTCCATAAGTGCTTATGCACAGGTATATTTCATTTTATTATACATTGCTTTATTGTCCTTCACAAAAATTGCAATTTACAAATTAAAGGTTTTTGAAAAACTTGAATCAAGCTAATCAATTTGGCATAATATTTCCAACAGCAAGTGTGTACTTTTGACTCTAACACATATTGGCATTTATCGTGCTTTTTCAAATTTTTCATTGTTATATCTGTTACGGTGAGATGGGATCAGTGTTCCTTGATGGTTACATGTTTACTAGCTTGGGGGAAACTTGATCTGTTCTGGTATAAGACAGCAAACTTAATTATAAATGTTGTGCATGTATTAACTGCTCCACTGATTCGTTTCCCCATCCCACTTCTCAGGCCTCCCTATTCCCTGAGACACAGTAATATAACATACAAGGATTTCTAAATGTTCCAGTGAAAAGAAAAGTAGCAGGTCTCTCAATTTAAACCAAAAGGTAGAAAGGAATAAGTTTAACGAGTACTATAGTTTAGATATGGTTTGCTTGACCCTACAAAATCCTGTGTTGAAATTCGATCACCAATATTGGAGGTGTGGATTGATGGGAGGTGTTAGGTTCATGAGGGTAGATTCCTTATGAGTACATTAATGTTCTCCCTAGGGAAAAGGGTGAGTCAGTTCTCACTCTATTAGGTCCCAGGAGAGATAATTATTAAAAAGAGCCAGGAACATCCACCTTCTTTTTCTTGCTTCTCTCTCATTATCTGATCCCTACACTTGCTGGCTCCCAACATCTTCTGCAATGAGTGGAGGAAATCAGAGGTCTTCACAAGATGCAGATGTTGGTGCCATGCCTCTTGTATACCCTGAAGAATTGTAAGCCACATAAAAATCTTTTTCTTTTACAAATTAGACAGCCTCAGTTATTCCTCTATAGCAACAAAAAAAGCCTGGGACAGGCCAAAAACTACACCATTGCACCAAACAGTTAAACAAGATGTGAATGCAAAAGAAAAGTGTTTGGAGGAAATTAAAAGTGCTACTCCAGTGTACATACAAATGATAAGAACAAATAACCATTATCAGTGCTGATATGGAGTAAGTTTTAGTTGTCTGGAGAGAACATCAAATTAGCTAGCCAGCTTCAGTGATTCATATCTGTAATCCCAGTAACTTGGGAGGCTCAGGTGGGAGAATGGCTTGAGCCCAGAAGTTTGAAGTCCAAGGCTGCAGTGAGCTATGATTGCTCCACTGCACTCCAATCTAGGTGATAGAGCAAAACCACTATAAAAAAAAAAAAAAAAGAAAAGAAAAAAATTAAACCAACCACATCACCTTAGGTTTTGGCATTAGCTAAAAACTAATACATAGTAAAGCATTAACTATTCAATTGCATGAAGCCTCAGAGAGGAGAGGAAGGTGCAGAAAAAAGACTGAAGCTAGTAGAGGTTGACTAATGAGGTTTACAGGAATAAACTGCCTACACAATGTAAAAGTTCAATGTGAAGCAATAGGAAGTCATGCAGAAGACCTAGCCAATATACTCAGTAAATGTGGCTACAGTAAACAAATGATTTTCAGTATAGACCTAACAGCCTTCTGTTGGAAGAAGATGCCATTTAAAACTTTCATAGCTAGAGAAGAGAAGTCAATGCTTGTCTTTGAAGCTACAAAAAACAGGCTTAATCTCTTGTAGTGGCTAATGCAGCTGATGACAAAGTTAAAGCCAATGCCTATTTACTTTTTGTAATAATTATAGAGGACTCTCAATAATTATGTTAAATCTACTTTGCCTGTGTTCTATCAATGGAACAACAAAGCCTGGATGATATCACATTGGTATATGACATGGCTTATTGAATATTTTAAGCACACTGTTGAGACCTATTGCTCAGAAAAGAGGATTCCTTTCAAAATATTGCTGCTCATTGACAATTCACATGGTCACCAAAGGGCTGTGATTAAGATGTACAGATATTAATGTTGTTTGCATGCTTGCTATCAATACATTCATCTTACATGCCATGGATCATATAACCTTGACTTTCAAGTCTTATGTAAGAAATATATTTTGTAAGGCTATAGCTCTTACTAATGGGGAATGTATATTGAAAACCTTTTCAAAAGGATTTTTCTTTCTAGATTTCATTAAGAACATTCATGGTTCATGAGAGGAAGTCAACATATTAACATTAACAAGAGTTTGGAAAAAATTTGATTCTAACTCTCCTGGATGATTTTGAAGGATTGAAGACATCATGTGAAGAATTAACTGTGGGTGGGGTGGTCGTGGAAAAAGAAATAGAATTATAAGTGGGCCTGAAGGTTTGTCTAAATTGCTCTAATATCATGATAAAACTAAAACCTGTAAAACTGATTAGGAGGTGCTTTTTAAACAGTTGCTTTTTATAGATGAACATAGAAATTGGTCTTGTGAGTTGGAATCTTCTCCGAGTGAAAATGCTATGAACCTTGTTGAAATGGCTACAAATGACATAGAATATTACACAAAATTAGTTGATAAGGCAGTATCAAGGTTTGGGCGAATGGACTCAAATTTTGAAAGAAATTCTGCTATGGGTAAACTGCTGTGAAACATCATCGTATGCTACAGAGAAATCTTTCATGAAAAGATGAGTCAATTCATGCAACAATCTTCATTGTTGTCTAATTTTAAAAATTGTCCAGCCACCCTGATCAATCAACAGTAATCAACACTGAGGCAAGACCTTACACCAGAAAAAATAAAGATAAAAAACCTCACGTGCTGAAGGCTCAGCTTGTTATTAGCACTTTTTAGCCATACTTTTAACTAAGGTATGTGCATTGCCTTTTAAACGTGATGATATTGCACAGCTAATAGCCTACAAGATATGGTTAACATAACTTTTATATGTCCTGAGACCCAAATGTGTGTGAATCACTTTATTGGCATATTCGTTTTATTGAGATGAACTGCAGCTTATCTTGCAATATCTCCAAGATATGGGTGTATGGCATTTCAAATAAGATGTGAAATTTTTTTATTAGTATAAAAAGCAAATTTAATTTTCTTTCCTTTGATCATCTTTATACTCGTTACTGTGTATTTATCCTTTAAACTTTGAATGACTCCAATTGTTTAAAACTGAGTCTTTCTTAAATGAGACCTAATATCATATTAATTAATATCACCTAGAAGTTGGTAATGCAGGCAGCATGTGAGGCACAGAAAACAACAAATCTATAGGACATAAATGCATTTGCTTGGAAGCTGAGAGAAGGCTCTATTTTGATTTCTGATAACTTCAAACTGAGTATCTTCAGTAAAATTTATTCACTATCAAATTCAAGGCGTTTGGATTTACGACCTAGGAAAAAACTTCAAACATTAAAATGTAATGACCTTAAAAAGAGGCTCTCCACACTATGGTGTATAACACCACCAACTTTGATTAGAATTTTAAAGAGAAACAAATTCTCTTATGGAGTTTATCTTTTTATCAGTTGCAAAATATGTTTTTGTAAAGAGATACTAATTACTTAGTTATTTGTAGTTAGCCATTCTTCTGACTAAAAACCTGTGTTTTCCTTCAAAACACATCATTTGAGAGAAACACTAAAGTAAGTGTATGATTATCATAGTATGTACACAGGTGCTTCACAACCCAAAAAGAATATTGTCCTGGGTAAAAATCAGTCAAGGCATTTCTCCTAATAAAACAGTAGCCTATTAGTTAAAGTAATGATATGCAATACAGCAAGTTAAAGGGAACTGATCCTCGTGGGATTATTGAAAGATATACCCCTGAATATAGATTAGAAAATACAGAGATGTTATTTGGTGAAGATATTGTGGTACTCATTTATCATCTGCAATTCACTTGCAGAGGAAAAAATTAGTAACAAATTAATTTGCATTTTGGATTTGTGTCTTTAAGTTGTGAAAATACACTTAAATATAACTATCTGTCCTTCGTTCCTTCCTTTGTTCCTTCCTTCCTTCGTTCCTTCCTTCCTTCCTTCTTTCCATCCTTCTGTCCCTCCCTCCCTCCTTCCTTCCTTCCTTCCTTCCCTCTCTCCTTTCTTTCTCTGTCCTTCCTTCTTTTTTCCTTTCTTTCTTTCTTCTTTATTATTTCATTAATTCCCCCTTCCATTTGACATCTAAAAGCCATGTTGTTTAAGAGGAACTAAACTTATTTTGTTCTTAATAGTTTATTGAAAAGTTAGTGATACGACTTTTTATTTAAATTGTATGCTAATTCATTCTGTGATTTCTTTTATTGAGGAAGGCCCACTACATTATGTGAGACTGTGGGAAAAGCTGAGATATGGCTAATACGAACATATTGGGATTTTGAATTTCCTCAACCATACCAACCTAATTTTGAGTTTGTTGGAGGATTGCACTGTAAACCTGCCAAAGCTTTGCCTAAGGTAGGACTATTGTATTAAGGAATATTATGTACTTTATGACATGACTTGTTTTCTCTTGAAAGATTACAACCTTAGTTATAGAAGGATGATGTTGAATGTCGTCTGTTTGCAGCTCCATATTTATTTTCCATGCCACAGGGGCTCTTATAGGTGATTATATGTCTTTTCTGCATTATGTTGAGAAAGCAGGCAGAAGAATGTCATGATTATAATAAATTTTAAAATACTAGTGTTACAATAGTTTGGATAATAAATTGAATTAATAGGGAATTGGAGCCATGAAGATCACTAAAAAGAGTGCTCTAGCCTTTCTCTCAATCAAATTGGGCTTATGAACAAGGATATTTGCCATGATAGTACAGAAATAAGCATATTTTCATGAGACATATTGGATTTATTCCACAGGAGTTGGTGAGTCAGAGAAAATAAGTGATGAAGGAAGACAAAAAATAAAAGAAAATTTCAATAAATGGAAAGTTTAAGTGTTTAATGATAGTGATGACTTTTACTCAAATAAGTACTTAGAAGTCATCTTGTTTGTGATTTATATGATGAATTCTGTGTTGTGACTATCCACTTTGAGCTCGTGAGAATGTCAGGTGAGGTTTAATAAAAGCCATTTGAGAAAAACAAGGTTTCAATCTCTGTGGACAGAAATCTAAATATTGGTAGTTATCAGGACAAAGTAGAGCTCATAGAAATAATTGTGCAGCCTGCAGGTTTCTTTTGGAGTGAGTATGTATAAATAAAATTGTATACTATATAAATAAAAGTGTATATTATATTCCTAAATAAATTGTATACTATAAATACAATAAATAAAATTGTATACTATAAAATTGTATACTATATTCCTAAATCATCAGAGGAAAAAATTTATAGTTCAAGGAAAGTTGAAAGAAACAATATTGAGAAGTAAAAGTGAGTAATAGCTGTTATAGTTTTTTAATAGTTTTGTAAGTATGTCTTGAGTTCACTGTCCCAAAAGTGGCTATTAGCTCTAGCCTTGACTTGACAAGGTTCCAGGATATTTAGTCATGGATGTTCATAATCTACCTCTTACAGGATACTTTTTATTCTGATGAACAGCCTAATGCCTAAGTGTGCAATCTATACCGAGATTGTTCTTATAGGGAGCTTGTTTACACTGGAAGACACCACTGTGTCTCTTGTATGACCTATGTCTTCTTTATTCCCTACAAAGGTAACCACATTATAGGAAACCCTGACAAGGCCAGATGTTATATTTGTGTTGGTCAAGTGAGAAACAGGGGAGAAACTTAACCAAACACATAAAATAACAGAAACAGTGTTCTTTGTCCATTTCCAGAGAAAAGAGTTCAGCATCCCTTGTAAGGCCACTGGGAAGAAGAAAATTCTCTGGGAAAAGCACATTCAACCAATGAATGGAGACCAAGAAAGAGAGTGAGGGATCTATGTGCCAAAATGTTAACTGGGATCCAGGGTGTTACCTAGGTGGGTTTCCAATGGGGAACTGTAATTGGTAGGTTTAATGCAAGCAGGCACAAATTCCATGGAGGCATTCTGAGACTGAAAGGTAGTCACTTTGGCATATCTGCACAGAATCTGATCAGTGATCCAAGCCCCAGTAGGCTGTATCTAGTTGTCCTATAGGGTGGTTACCAGCAGGTAGTGTGTAAGTAAAAATCCTGACTGAACACATTGAGGAAATGGAAGGAGGTGGAAGATTTTAAGTGGTGTCAGTGTTGACTAAGACCTGCTTCTGGTATGGGAAAGTACAACTTATATTTTAAATGCATAGCCAGACAACATAAATTTATAAGAATTTACCACAATAGCTATGGTAACAATACTGGGTTTACCTATCACTACAGAGTGAAAAGAAAACCCTCATTTCCCATTTTATGGAAATATAATCAAAATCCTATAAGGAAGGTTTCAGAGCCAGTAGGATTTTCAGAAAAATTAATTGGTTTTATAGTAAGATGTGTATTGATGAATATAATTTTATTAATTAATTATTAATATCATTTTACTTACCAGGAAAGTTATAACAGAAAACCAAGCTCTCTTAAGCCATGTCATCTGTATCTAAAGTAGAGATACAGAAGGAGAGCTGACAATTTCCATCATTCTCTAGGTAATCTCCCATGCCATTCTACCCTTTATTCTCACACTCCCAGTTTTACACACACACACAAACAGACACACACACACACAAACATACACTCATAGAAATAATCATAGAAGTCATATTTTTTAAAAAGTTAGATCCAGGCCGGGCGCTGTGGCTCACGCTTGTAATCCCAGCACTTTGGGAGGCCGAGGCGGGCTGATCACGAGGTAAGGAGATCGAGACCACGGTGAAACCCCATCTCTACTAAAAATACAAAAAATTAGCCGGGCGTGGTGGCGGGCGCCTGTAGTCCCAGCTACTTGGAGAGGCTGAGGCAGGAGAATGGCATGAACCTGGGAGGCGGAGCTTGCAGTGAGCCGAGATCGCGCCACTGCACTCCAGCCTGGGTGACAGAGCGAGACTCCGTCTCAAAAAAAAAAAAGTTAGATCCATACAGTAATAATTTATTAAGTAAAAGCTTTTGTGCTGATAATTTTACAAGTTTAATTGAGATATATTTTAGGGCTATCTTACACTAAATATTTATTTTTATTTTTTAAATTTGACATGTAATAATTGCACGTTTAAGAGAAATGCTGTGGTATTGCAATACATTTAAATGTTGTATACTAATTACATCAAGATACTTAATAAACCCATCATATAAATGTTTATCATTTCTTTGTGGTGATAACATTCAAAAACCTCCTTTCTGGCTATCTTGAAATATGTAATACATTACTATTAACTATAGTTACCCAACAACTTAATATAATAACAGAACATATTCTTCCAAATTATAACGTTGTATCCATTGATCCACCATTTCTCATTGCCCTCCCTACTATCTCTTCAACCTCTAGTAACCACAATTCTACTCTCTAATTCTATTATGAATAAATTTTTTGATTCCACATATAAGGGATACCATGCTATCTGTGCCTGGATTATTTCAGTTAACATTATGCCCTGGAGGTTCATTCATGTTTCTACAAATGACAGGATTTCATTCTTTTTTTTCCAATATATATTAAATGAAATGGATATATATACACATTGGAAAAAAATATATATATATATATCCAGTGGAATGCTATTGAGCTATAAAAAAGCTAATATATAATAGAAATAAAGCTTATATATATCTAATGGAATGGATATATATATATATAATGGAATAGAAATATATATCTATACCTATAAACACACACAATATATATATCCATTTCATTGAATATATGTATATGTATATATATATATAGAGAGAGAGAGAGAGAGAGATTTTCAAATGTGTGTATATATATCCAATGGAATGGACATCTATCTATATATATGTATATTTTTTCCATATTTTCTTTATGTATTTCTTCATTAATGGATGTTTAGGTTGATTCATCCCTTGGGTATATGAATAATGTTGATGTAAACATAGAAGGACAGATATCTCTATGACTTCTTAGTTTATTTAAATATATACCTAGTAATGGAAATGCTGTATCATATGGTAGTTCTATTTTCATTTTTTGAGGAACTACCATACTATTTTCCTTACTAATTGTACTAATTTGCATTTCCCTCAACAGTTTATAAATGATCCTCTTTCTCTGCATACTTGCTAGCACTTGTTATTTTTGCCTTTTGATAATAGCCGTAACAGGGGTGATGTGATATCTCATTGTAGTTTTGATTTGCATTTCCCTGATGATTAGTGATTTTGAGCATTTTGTAATATTCTCCTTAGTCACTGATAGTCTTCTTTTGAGAAATGTCTATTCAGGTCTTTTGCTTATTTTTAAATCAAATTAGTAATTTATTTTTATTGACTGATGTGACTTTTATGTATATTTGAGATAGCAACTCATTGTAAGATTCATAGTTTGCAAATATTTTTCGTGTTGTGAATTGTCTCTTCACTCTGTTGTTTGCTTCATTTTCTCTGCACAAGCTCAATACTTTGATATGACCCATTTATCTACTTTTCCTTTTGTTGGCTGTGCTTCTGAAGTCCTATCCAAAAAAATCCTTGCCTAGACCAATGTCACAAATCATTCCTCCTACAGTTTCTTCTAGTAGTTGTATAATGTTTGGTCTTATATTTAACTTTGTAATTCATTTTTACTTACTTTGTATGTGGTGAGGATAGGGGTCTCGTTTCATTTTCTGCATGTGGATATGCAGTTTTCCTAGCACCATTTAGTGAAGAGATTGCCTTTTTTCTATTATGTGTTCTTGGCACCTTTGTCAAAAGTCAGTTAGCTGCTATCTTCCTCCATTTGTGTTGTTATAGAGGAATACATGAGACTAGAAAATTTATATATAAAATAGAATTGTTTGAATCACAGTTCTGCATACTGTACAAGAAGCACAGCACTGACTTCTGCTTGGCCTCTGGTAAGGTTCTCAAGATGCTTCCACTTGTGGTAGAAGGCAAACATGAGCTGGTATATGCAAAGGTCACATGACGAGAGAGGAAACCATAAAGAGGGGATGTGAGGGAGTGCCAGGTTTTGTTAAACAACTAACTCTTCTGGGAACTAATAGAGTAAAAATTCCCCTCCCATGCAGGGGATTAATCTATTCATGAAGGATCTGCTTCCATGACAAAGGCACATTCTGTTAGGTTCTACCTCCAATATTGGGGATCAGATTTTAACATGAAGTGTGGAGGGCTCAAATATCCATACTATGGCAGCAGTAAATGCATAAATTTATTTTGTGGATCTCTATTCTATATAGCATTGTTGTATGTATCTGTTTTCATGCCCCTGCCATACTGTTTTGGTGACGATATCTATGCTATATATATATAATACATATATAATACTTTAAGTTTTATATATATATATAAAATACTTCAAGTTCAAGGGTACATGTGCAGGATGTACAGGTCAGTTACATAGGTATACATGTGCCATGTTGATTTGCTGCACGCATCAACTCGTCATTTAAGTTAGGTATTTCTCCTAATGCTATCCCTCCACCAGCCACCCAGCCCCCAACAGGCCAGGTGTGTGATATTCCCTGCCCTGTGTCCATGTGTTCTCATTGTTCACTTCCCATCTAAAAGTGAGAACATGCAGTGTTTGATTTTCTATCCTTGTGATAGTTTGCTGAGAATGATTGTTTTCAGCTTCATCCATGTCCCTCAAAAGGACATGAACTCATCCTTATTTATGGCTGCATAGTATTCCATGGTGTATATGTGCCACATTTTCTTAATCCAGTCTATCATTGTTGGACATTTGGGTTGGTTCCAAGTTTTTGCTATTGTGAATAGTGCTGCAATAAACATATGTGTACATGTGTCTTTATAGCAGCATGATTTATTACCCTTTGGGTATATACCCAGTAATGGGATAACTGGGTCAAATGGTATTTTAGTTCTAGATCCTTGAGGAATCCCCACACTGTCTTCCACAATGGTCGAACTAATTTTCATTCCCACCAACAGTGTAAAAGCGTTCCCATTTCTCTACATCCTCTCCAGTATCTGTTGTTTCTTGACTTTTTAATGATTGCCATTCTAACTCACATGAGATGGTATCTCATTGTGGTTTTTGTTTGCATTTCTCTGAAGACCAGTGATGATGAGCATTTTTTCATGTGTCTGTTGGCTGCATAAATGTCTTCTTTTGACAAGGGTCTGTTCATATCCTTTCCACTTTTCAATGGAGTTGTTTGTTTTTTTCCTGTAAATTTGTTTAAGTTCATTGTAGATTCTGGATATTAGCCCTTTGTCAGATGGATAGATTGCAAAAATTTTCTCCCATTCTGTAGGCTGCCTGTTCACTCTGATGGTAGTTTCTTTTGCTGTGCAGAAGCTCTTTAGTTTAATTAGATCCCATTTGTCAATTTTGGCTTTTGTTGCCATTGCTTTTGGTGTTTTAGTCATGAAACCCTTGCCCAGGCCTAAGTCCTGAATGGTATAGCCTTGGTTTTCTTCTAGGATTTTTATGGTTTTAGGTCTAACATTTAGGTCTTTAATCCATCTTAAATTAATTTCTGTATAAGGTGTAAGAAGGGATCCAGTTTCAACTTTCTACATATGGCTAGTGTGTTTTCCCAACACCATTTATTAAATAGGGAATTCTTTCTCCATTTCTTGATTTTGTCAGGTTTGTCAAAGTTCACATGGTTAGAGATGTGTAGTGTTATTTCTGAGGCCTCTGTTCTGCTCCATTGGTCTATATATCTGTTTTGATAACAGTACCATGTTGTTTTAGTTACTGCAGCCTTGTAATGTGGTTTGACATCAGGTACCATGATGCCTCCAGCTTTGTTCTTTTTGCTTAGGATTGTCTTGGAAATGCAGGCTCATTTTTGCTTCTATGTGAATTTTAAAGTAGTTTTTTCCAATTCTGTGAAGAAAGCCATCAGTAGCTTGATGGTCATGGCATTGAATCTATAAATTACCTTGGACAGTATGGCCATTTTCATGATATTAATTCTTCCTATCCGTGAGCATGGAATGTTCTTCCATTTGTTTGTGTCCTCTTTTATTTCATTGAGCAGTGGTTTGTAGTACTCCTTGAAGAGATCCTTCACATCCCTTGTAAGTTGGATTCCTAGGTATTTTATTATGTTTGTAGCAATTGTGAATGACAGTTCAATCATGATTTGGCTGTTTGTCTGTTATTGTTGTATAGGAATGCTTGTGATTTTTGCTCATTGATTTTGTATCCTGAGACTTTGCTGAAGTTGCTTATCAGCTGAAGGAGATTTTGGGCTGAGATGAAGGGGTTTTCTAAATATACAATCATGTCATCTGCAAACAGGGACAATTTGACTTACTCTTTTCCTAATTGAATATCCTTTTTTTCTTTCTCTTGCCTGATTGCCCTGTCCAGAGATTCCAATGCTGTGTTAAATAGGAGTAGTGAGAGAGGGCATCCTTGTCTTGTGCCAGTTTTCAAAGGGAATGCTTCCAGTTTTTGCCCACTCAGTGTGATATTGGCTATGGATTTGTCATAAATAGCTCTTATTATTTTTAAATGTGTTCCATCAATTCCTAGTTTATTGAGAGTTACTAGCACGAAGGGTGTTGAATTTTGTTGAAGGTGTTTTCTGCATCTGTTGATATAATTGTGGTTTTCCTCACTGTTTCTGTTTGTGTGAAGGATTACATTTATTGATTTGTGGCTGTTGAACCAGACTTGCCTCCAGGGATGAAGCCAACTTGATCATGGTGGAAAAGCTTTTCGACTCGCAGCTGGATTCGGTTTCCCAGTATTTTATTGAGGGTTTTTGCAGTGATATTCCTCAGAGATATTGGTCTAAAATTCTCTTTTTGGTTGTGTCTCTGCCAGGCTTTTGTATCAGGATGATGCTGGCCTCATAACATGAGTTAGGGAGGATTCTCTCTTTTTCTATTAATTGGAATAGCTTCAGAATGAATTTATCAGCTCCTATTTGTGCCTCTGATATAATTCGGCTGTGAATCCATCTGGTCCAGGACTTTTTGGTTTGTTGCATCAATTTCTGAGGCTGTTATTGTTCTATTCAGAGATTAAAATTTTTCCTGATTTAGTCTTGGGATGGTGTATGTGTCCAGGAATTTATCTGTTTCTTTAGATTCTCTAGTTTATTTGCATACAGGTGTTTATAGTATTCTCTGATGACAGTTTGTATTTCTGTGTGAACAGTGGTGATATACTCCTTATCATTTTTATTGTGTCTATTTGATTTTTCTCTATTTTATTCTTTATTAGTCTTGCTAGTGGTCTATTTTGTTGATCTTTTCAAAAAACCAACTCCTAGATTCATTGATTTGTTGAAGGGTTTTTCATGTCCCTATCTCCTTCAGTTCTGCTCTGATCTTAGTTAATTCTTGTCTTCTGCCAGCTTTTGAATGTATTTGCTCTTGCTTCTCTGGTTCTATTAATTGTGATGTTAAGGTGTCGATTTTAGATTTTTCCTGCTTTCTCTTCTGGGCATTCAGTGATATAAATTTCCCTCTACACACTGATTTAAATGTGTCCCAGAGATTCTAGTACTTCATATCTTTGTTCTCATTGGTTTCAAAGAACATCTTTATTTTTGCCTTCATTTTATTATTTCTCCAGTAGTCATTCAGGTGCAGGTTGTTCAGTTTCCATGTAGTTGTGCAGTTTTGAATGAGTTTCTTAATCCTGAGTTCTAATTTGATTGCACTGTGGTCTGAGAGACAGTTTGTTTTGATTCTGTTCTTTTACATTTGCTAAGGAGTGTTTTACTTCCAATTATGTGGTCAATTTTAGAATAAGTGTGATGTGGTCCTGAGAAGAATGTATATTCTGTTTATTTGGGGTGGAGAGTTTAGTAAAAATCTATTAGGTCTGCTTGGAGCAGAGCTGAGTTCAAGTCCTGGATATCCGTGTTAACCTTCTGTCTCATTGATCTTTCTAATAATGACAGTGGGGTGTTAAAGTTTCCCATTATTGTTGTATGTCTCTTTGTCGGTCTCTCAGGACTTGCTTTATGAATCTGGGTGCTCCTGTATTGGGTGCATATATATTTAGGATAGTTAGCTTTTCTTGTTGAATTGATCCCTTTACCATTATGTAATGGCCTTCTTTGTCTCTTTTGATCTTTATTGGTTTAAAGCCTGTTTTATCAGTGACTAGGATTGCAACTCCTGCTTTTTTTTTTTTTTTTTTTTTTTTTGCTTTCCATTTGCTTGGTAGATCTTCCTTTATCACTTTATCACTTTATTTTGTGTCTATGTGTGTCTCTGTATGTGAGATGGGTCCCCTGAATATAACATACTGATGATTCTTGACTCTTTATACAATTTGCCAGTCTGTGTCTCTTAATTGGGCCATTTAGCCCATTTACATTTTAGGTTAATATTGTTCTGTGTGAATTTGATCCTGTCATTGTGATGTTAGCTGATTATTTTGCCCATTAATTGAAGCAGTTTCTTCATGGCATTGATGGTCTTTACAATTTGGCGTGTTTTTGCAGTGGCTGGTACCAGTTGTTCTTTTCCATGTTGAGTGCTTCCTTCGGGAGCTCTTGTTAAGTCAAGCCTGGTGGTGACAAAATCTCTCAGCATTTGCTTGTCTGTAAGGATTTCATTTCTTCTTCACTTATGAAGCTTAATTTGGCTGGATATCTGATTCTGGGTTGAAAATTCTTTTCTTTAAGAATGTTGAATATTGGCCCCCACTGTCTTCTGGCTTGTAGGGTTTCTGCTGAGAGATCTGCTGTTTGTCTGATGGGCTTTCCTTTGTCGGTAACCTGACCTTTCTCTCTGGCTGCCCTTAGCATTTTTTCCTTCATTTCAACCTTGGTGAATCTGACAATTATGTGTCTTGGAGTTGGTCTTCTCAAGGAATATCTTTGTGATGTTCTCTGTATTTCCTGAATTTGAATGTTGGCCTGCCTTGCTAGGTTGGGAAAGTTCTCCTGGATAATATCCTGAAGAGTGTTTTCTATCTTGGTTCCATTCTCTCCATCACATTCAGGTACACCAATCAAATATATATTTGGTCTTTTTACACAGTCCCATATTTCTTGGAGGCTTTGTTCCTTTCTTTTTACACTTTTTTTCCTAAACTCGTCTTCTTGCTTTTTTTCATTAATTTGATCTTCAATCACTGATATCCTTTTTTCCAACTGATCGAATCGGCTATTGAAGCTTGCGCATGTGTCACGAAGTTCTCGTGCCATGGTTTTCAGCTCCATCACGTCATTTAAGGTCTTCTCTACACTGTTTATTCTAGTTAGCCATTCGTCTAACCTTTTCTCCTTTTGTCTTCCTTGTGATGGGTTACACCATGCTCCTTTAGCTCAGAGAAGTTTGTTATTACAGACTTTCTGAAGTCTACTTCTGTCAACTCATCAATGTCATTCTCCATCCAGCTTTGCTCCATTGCTGGTGAGGAGCTGCAATCCTTTGGACGAGAAGTGGTGCTCTGCTTTTTAGAACATTCAGTTTTTCTGCTCTGGTTTCTCCCCATCTTTGTAGGTTTTATCTACCTTTGGTCTTTGATGTTGGTGACCTACAGATGGGGTTTTGGGGTGGATGTCCTTTTGTTGATTTTGACGTTATTCCTTTCTGTTTGTTAGTTTTCCTTCTAACACTCAGGTCCCCCAGCTTCGGGTCTTTTGGGGTTTGCTGGAGGTCCACTCCAGACCCTGTTTGCCTGGTATCACCAGCAGAGGCTGCGAACAGCAAATACAGCAGAACAGCAAATATTGCTGCTGGATTCTTCCTCTGGAAGCAAATATATTTTACACACACACACACACACACACACACGCCTCCTTGTCTGGTGTGGGATCAGGGTAATGCTAGCCTCACAAGATGATACTGAAGTATTTTTGCCTTTTTGACTTTTTGATGGTTTGGAAGAGTGAGAAAAATTTATTTTATTATTCTTTAAATTTGGCTGAATTTCGTAGTGAAGACCTTAGCTCACTGGCTTTTTTAATGAGACTTTATTACTGATTTAAACTTCTTCCTCATTATTTATTTCTCTTTGTTTTTATTTCTTCATAATCCAGTCCTATTTTGTGTGTCCACTAATTTATTTTCCTAGATTTTTCCATTTGTTGGCATATATTTGTCCATAGAAGCCTTTTATAATCCTTTTTATTTCTAGTGTCATTTTTTTTCCTTTTTTTAAAGAATCTTTAAGATTTTAGAGATGAAGTGTCACTTTGTTATGCATGCTGGAGTGCAGTGTCATTATTATAGCTCACTGAAGCCCAAACTCCTGAGTTTAAGCAATCCTTCTACCTCAAATTCCTGAGTAGCTGAGACAGGCATACACCATCAAGACTAGCTAATTTATTTCAAATTTTGTAGAGATGGGTTCTTACTAAGCTATTCTGAAACTTTGGGCTTCAAGTGATTCTTCCCCCTCTGTCTCCCAAAATTCTGGGATTATAGATATGAGCCTCTATGCCTGATTTGCTTTGTCTCTTTGTAATCTCCCATTTTATTTGTGTCTTTTCTGGTTTGTTTTGTTTTGTTTTCAGTTACCTTGCTAAAGCTTTGTCGATTTTATCTCTTCAAACAACTAACTCAATATTTTGCTGATTTTCTATATAGTATTTTGTTTCTATTTCATTTATTTCTGCTCTAATCTTTGTTAAATATCTTGTTTTCCTAATAATTTTGAGTTTCTTTGTTCTTGTTTTTCTAATTCCTTGAGATGTTATCATAAATTGTGTATTTGAAATCTTTCTACTGTTTTGACGTGTGTGTTCATTGTTGCAGACTTTCCTCTTTATTATTCTGATTTCTTTCTCAATTGTCTAATATTGTGTCTGTATTATTTTCCAAGTTTCTTTTTTGTTTGTTTGTTTATGGTTTATGTGATTCCTGAACTTGTCAAAGAGATTATTGTGAATTTGATGTCAGATATTTAAGCATTTTCAAATCTTTTGCTGCATTATTGAAACTTGATTGGTTTATTTTGGAGATGTCATACTTCCCAGTTTTTTTTTTTAACAATACTTGCTCTGTACATTGATGTCTACATATTTAAAAAGATAGCCACCTGATTCAGCTTTTTAAGGTCATATGCAGTGATGTTAAATGTGTACTGCTTAATATCAGAGCTGAATCACTGCCCTGAGGATTCTTTCTGTTCTGAGGAGAGCTTATAGTTAATAGCAGAACCTAAATAGTGCAGTAGAGCTAAATCTCTTCCATGCTGTTGTTTTCCTGTCTGGGGAAGACTTATCATGACCATGAAAACTTAAACCCAAACCTGTAGTAATTTCTGGGTTGGGGTAGGCTTAAGAAATAACTGGAACTTAGTTACTGACCTGATAGTTGTTTCTGAGTCAGAGAAATGCTCTGTATAATCACCTAGGATATTTGTAAAATCTAACCAAAGATTCTAGCCTTCCCTTGGATTGTGCCTCCTGTACTACTGTAGTGCTGGCTAGGCTCTTATCAGTGTGAATTCCCTGCTGATAGGACCACAAAGCATCCGCCAAGATCTGTTTGCCATTTGCTGTGATTAGTGCTTCTGCTCTTTGCTTCCAATTCAACTCAGGTGTTTCAGCCCTTCTGATACTCCTAATACCTCCTGTGGGATGGAACAAAGAAGGCTTCTCGCAGTGATTCACACACTGATATGGAGATTGAATGTCCACTTGCAATTATTTTCTTCCACCTGCGTAATTGCAGGTACAGGGAAGTTTTCTGCGAGTGATGCTATTTTGGTTTGGAGAATGGGGTGATGCAGCACAACGATCTTTCTTCTTTCTAGTCATGGATTTTTTAATTTCCATGAACCTGTAAGATTTTTCACTTTTCTTCTGAGCTCTGGTGCTTTCAGAGTGGTATTTTTATATTTGAATAGTTGCTAGTTGTACTTTTAAGAGGGATTGATGCTGGAGGTCTTCTATTCCACCATCTCGCTGATGTCACTCCTCAAATAATAATTTTATATTTTAGCAAATTATTTCGATTTTAGGATTTTGTGTCTACGTGACACAGACACGAAAAGAGATGTACTCTTATCACTGAAACTTTTCATATACTGTTTTGGTTGTTTGCCTTTTCTAGTATGAATGACTATGTATTTAAGCCATATGTTTTATATGTAGACTTTCCTTTAAAGAGACTAGATAGTTCTGTGTGTCAGCATATAGGGACAGAATATAACTACACATTAATAATTTCTCAACTCTTTATTTTAGAAGTGTAAATAACCTTTATTTTAATTTTTGTTATATTACACCTCTGTAATGCAGATAAATTTTTATCTTCAGGAAATGGAAAATTTTGTCCAGAGTTCAGGGGAAGATGGTATTGTGGTGTTTTCTCTGGGGTCACTGTTTCAAAATGTTACAGAAGAAAAGGCTAATATCATTGCTTCAGCCCTTGCCCAGATCCCACAGAAGGTCAGTAAAACCTCCAATCCTGATAAGCAGCTATTCACATAATGAGACAGTATAGTTTTATTTGGGTCTTGAATCTCATTTTCCACTTAGCATAACAGGCACCAAAATTTGTACCAAAATTTGTAAAACACTATAGTAGTGTACATGGGCATAACTGATCATTTGCCTACTGAGTCTTGCTGTTACTGGAGACAACTCTCTTGACTGTCATTTGTTTATAATAAAATAGATGTAATAAATTAAGCCCCTACCTTATATTTTAGGATTTGAAATCTAAAAGCGTGTGCCAATGATTCCAAAAAAAAATTCTGACATATAGTATTTCAAAGGACCAGAAAAAGGAAAACTGATATTAAAGAAGAATCAATCTCAAGAATATCTTCTCATATTTGAATGTATAAAAACTGTATTCAGGGTACTTTTGCTTAGAAATAAAAGCTCAGGTTAATGTAGTCTTTCTAAATAATTAGAGGTCTCAAAGGTAAAATATCAATTACAATTATAATATAGTAACTTAATTATTTAAGTAATGTAATTATGATACTCAACTAATTTTAACTTTATTATTACTGTAATTCTAGAATTTCACACTTTAGATAGTGCTATATATAAACTATCAAAAAGATATTTCATTTTATATTTAGCTCAAATACATCAAACTCAATAAAGGCAAGCATACTAATTAGGAATTTGAAATATTGTAATTTTAATTATGAAATTATCTGTTAAGTAGTTTGAAACATCTATGCCATCCTTTGTTTTCAAATGTATAAAATTTGTATAGGTGTCCAACAAATAAAAATTATGTAAAAAAAGTACAATCCCAAAGATAATTTATCATTGAACAGTGGAATATAAGTAATTTTCTAGCTCATTCTTCTTCAATAAAACAATTAAATATAAGAAGAAAGAGGCCAGGAAGGACATAGAGAAGAAAAGACAACCGAGTATCCAAAAGACACACATAATTGAAAGCAAATTTTATCTGCAGGGAACTGTAAATTTGATGGTAGAATGAGAATGGTTCCGTGAGTTAAAATGACACAGAGATCAGGTACTTATAAAATTTTTAATTCTTATATGAAAATAGATTATCCAGTGCTGAATTTTTTTTAAATATTCACTGATATTTTCATTCTCAAATATTTTTAATTGATAATAAAATAATAATAGCATACTTAATAGGCAACTGGTATACATTATTTTAAAAGATCTTTGTAAAACGTCCTACTATATCTTTCAGTCTTTACACGGTAGCTCTACACACCCCTGTCTCAACCATCACCTGAAGTACAATGAGTTTATAATTTATAACTATATCTACATCCTTAGAATGCTACTATCCTGTGGTTTAATCTGTGAAATACATGTGTTTCTTCCGTAGGTGTTATGGAGGTACAAAGGAAAAAAACCATCCACATTAGGAACCAATACTCGGCTGTATGATTGGATACCCCAGAATGATCTTCTTGGTAGGACTATGAGAAAGTAAAAATATGAACTAGATGAGGAAAAATGAATAAATGTTAAACAGCAAGCAAATCCAGCAAAGCTCTAAAATTATAAAACTTTATTTTACTTACTCTTTTGAAGCAGATATAATTAAAGGATTGACTAAAATTGTATAGATTCACACTTTCTATTGTTAAGGTGAGAGTGACGGGAAATGCAGAAGGGATTAATGCCTCTTTTTCTGAAGATAGAGATGATCTTTAGTAGCAATGCTCCATGTGCTCATCTTCTAAAGAAAATGCTGTACGCTTTAGTGAGTTATCTCATAATTCCCATCTGTAGTCTTTAAATAATTTTAAAATTTTAGAGTAAAATATCTCACCATTTCTCATCCAATTTACATACTAGGTCATCCCAAAACCAAAGCTTTTATCACTCATGGTGGAATGAATGGGATCTATGAAGCTATTTACCATGGGGTCCCTATGGTGGGAGTTCCCATATTTGGTGATCAGCTTGATAACATAGCTCACATGAAGGCCAAAGGAGCAGCTGTAGAAATAAACTTCAAAACTATGACAAGCGAAGATTTACTGAGGGCTTTGAGAACAGTCATTACCGATTCCTCGTAAGTACTACTGCTTGTACAGGCTGATCTAACATTGATTATGTTATATATTATACCAGAAAATGTTAAATATTATCCTGGTAGACATGTTAAGGGATTTTACTCCACAATGTTGAGTCACTCATCATCTTGGTACTGGAATAGTTGTGGAAATTATAGTTTATAGAGTGTCAATCTTTCTTCATGGTAATAATAGGTTTAAGTTAACAACTGGCTTACTAAGCTTTTATTCACATCCTTATTTTACCCCATTTTGTTAAGAATAGACTCTTTTTCAGTCTCTCCACTATATCTGTTTAATACTATGCAACCAACAATATTCATGTCACAACCAGAATCAATCTTTTACTGAACAAGTTTTTGGCTTGCCTAACATATACTATGGTTTATCTACCTGTCTTTTATGAAAACAAAACTACAACTTTCTAAGTTCTATGTGCGTTTTGGCCTTCCAGTTATAAAGAGAATGCTATGAGATTATCAAGAATTCACCATGATCAACCTGTAAAGCCCCTAGATCGAGCAGTCTTCTGGATCGAGTTTGTCATGCGCCACAAAGGAGCCAAGCATCTGCGATCAGCTGCCCACGACCTCACCTGGTTCCAGCACTACTCTATAGATGTGATTGGGTTCCTACTGGCCTGTGTGGCAACTGCTATATACTTGTTCACAAAATGTTGTTTATTTTCCTGTCAAAAATTTAATAAAACTAGAAAGATAGAAAAGAGGGAATAGATCTTTCCAAATTCAAGAAAGACCTGATGGGGTAATCCTGTTAATTCCAGCCACATAGAATTTGGTGAGAACCTTCCTATTTTCATATTATCTATTCTGTTACTTTCTCTTAGCTATGTAGCCTAGAATTCCGTGATCATGAAGTTGTCGGTATAACTCATTCTTTTGTTGTATTTTCCTAGGTGTCTTTACTCTCTTCTATTACTTTTTGACACAAGGACATGAATACATCTAAATTTTCCTATTTCCTATTTCTGATATGACTGTTTTCATGATGTCATTACTTCTATAACCTTAAGTGATAGGGTGACATGCAATATGATGATATTTTATATATTATTATTTTGTTGACATCACAAAATGCCAATAAATTGACACTTGATATTGTTGAAATAGTTTTATGAGTTTGCAAACCATTATGTTTTTAGAATTTGATATCTACCAAATATTAAATGAGCTGCACATTTCTCACTTAAATGTTCTGTATAATTATTTGGTTGTGTGCTTTTTCTAGTAAATAATTATTATGTACTGAAGCCATATGTTTCTACCACAAACTTGATGATTTCTATTCTAAAATACACCTTAGAATATAGGGATGATATAACTATATATATGTCAACTTCAAAATTTTATTTTAGAGGTATACATAAACTATATTATGCTATGTGGCATTGCATCTTTATAATGAAGAAAGTTTTTCCTCTGTGGGAAATGGAAGAATTTGTCCAGAGCTCTGATGAGGATGGTGTTGTTGTGTTTTCTCTGGAGTCAGTTGTGCAAAACCTTACAGAAGAAAAGGTTGATCTTATCACTTCAGGCCTGGCTGAGATTCCACAAAAAGTCAGTAGAACCTCCAATCCTTATAAGAAGCTATTCACACAATGGAGGAAGTATGGCTTTCCATTTGGAACTTGCATCTCATTTTTCAATTCGCATAACAGGCATTAGATTTATGTAACAATTTGGAAAGCATTATGGTAGTGTATGTGGACACAACTGATTATTTGCCTAGTGATCTTCTCTATTACTTTAGTAACACATCTCTTGCTTGTCATTTGTTAAAATAAAAATAGTGCATTAAGTCCCTATTTCACATTGCAGGATTTGAAATCTTGAGACATATTCTGATGACTCCAAAGGAAACTTTTTAAATATACTAGCTCAAATGAACATAAAAATTGGGGAACGATATAAGAAAGAGAAGATTCATGCTCAATAGTATTCTCCACGTATTTGATTGTATGGGAACTCTATTCAGTGTATTTGAACATAAAAGTAGAAGCGTAGATTTATGTAGTCTTTCTAATGAACTAGAGTTTTCCTATAGTTAAAAGGCAATTATGATTTTAATATTATAGTCTAACAACCTGCATGTAATTCTTTATGATATTCAATTAGTTTTGTTATTACTGTAATTCTAGTTTTCCTCTCTTTAGTTAGTGCTGTGTATACACTAGCCTAGAGATTTTTTTTTTAAATTTTATGTTTAGTTAAATTTCAAAACACTCAATAAAAGCAAGTATGCTAATCAGAAACGTGAAATTGGCTTAGTCTTGAGATTCTCTTTTTGGGAGTTCAGAATATCCATGTAATCCTTTGTTTTCAAGCATAAAATTATCATATAAGTTTCCAGAAGGAAAAAAGTGTGGAACTAAGGTACAAATACAAACAAAATTTAACCTTAAACAATGAAATATCGGTAACTCCTGTCTCTTTGTTTTTTAATTAAAAATAAATGAAATAAAGGAGAGAAAGAGGTATGAAGAGAAAAGACAACCAACTTTCCAAAACCAGACAAAAGCCAAAGCAATGTTTCTCTCTGGGAAACTATACATTTGATAATAGAGCTAGAATGGCCAAGTGATTTACATTTACACAGAAGTTTTGTGTCTGTAAGAAATTTAACTTCCATATGCTGACAAATTAGCCAGCACTGCTTTTTTTGTTGTTGTTATTTTTGTAATGTCACTCCTAGATGCTTTGAGTTTGCAGGAAACAAAATAATAAATGGTATACCTAAGAGATGAATGGTATACACCCTTTTAAAAGGTGACAGTCAACAGTCTTACTATTTCTTTCAGTGATTACAAAAGACTCTTATCTAAATGGTTTATGTAGGAGTTTTCTGAATTAATTTCTATGCAGAATGCAATATTTAATAAAAGGTAAAACAAATGTGCTATTAGAAGTTTTCCTCTTACATTCTTTAAGTATATTCTTTAGTATTCTTAAGTATATTCTTTAACATTCATATTCTCAAACTCCAATATTAATGATACACATTACTGAATAACAAAAAGTGTGAATCTTGGAAGGGCTGCACCTTCTTGCATCAAGCACCTCACCATCACTCGAGTGTCCTTTATTGATGAAGCTTAACCTTCAACTAGCTGGCAAAGGAGGAATGCTTACAGGATCCTGATTCGGTATCATAAAGCTATATTTGGATGTGAGGGACAATAAATAGAAAACTGATGAGGAATAAAATTTCAAATTTCTAATTTGTTATTATTTTAAAGTTGTACCCTAGGACACTGAATCTTGGTAAAGTTCGGATGAGTAGGAGGCATGACTTTCTTTTGAAAATAACATTTTTGAATGTGGGGACATATAGAGGTTCAGACAAAGGTGAGCTTAGAGTTGGCACACTGAGTTAGTAGTTCCACTGGTGGTCACTTGCCTAATGTCCAAATATATATTAAAAATTGAGATACTAGTAGCTTGGATTTTTGATTTCAGTAGTTGCTAGCTCGGACCTGGTTAGAGGGATTCTTGCTGTGCTGGGCCTGTGGGTGCCCTTCACCTATCACCACTCTATTCATACTCCCAACAAACCAGCACTGGAGTCACCAGTTATTTTGTGCTTTACCTATGATTAATAGGAAATTTTACCAATTCAAAGTATATGATGATATACAATTGATTTCATTGTTAGTCCCTAATAATAAACTCATTAATCACTTTTTGGGTTTATGATCCAGTGAGAACTTTGTTCATGTACTGCACTCATTTTTTCAAGTGCTATTTTTCATTAGGTTCTTCTTTAGTATAGAGACATCATTAAGGATAAATTTGTTATTAATAAGAGATTCAGAATCCTAAGTCATCATGACCATGGCTCAGAGTGACTAGCAAAGAGACAAAATTAATAAAGGTCAGATAAGCAAGTAAAAATTAATGAATAATCCTTAGTCAGACAAGGTGAACTTTGTAGTTGGTTGATCAATAATAATGAGGACCTGCAGGTTGCAAGAGTTAGGACAGAATGAAATGAAAATTGAGACAATCACATTGAATCAGCGCATAAATACTTTAACAAAGTATATAATGGGTAGTTAAGACCAAGAAAACAACTAGAAACAAGAGAGCTTTGGAAGAAAAACTAATCAGGAAAGCCTTAACAGAAAGTGTTAACAAGCAAAAATTTTAGATTTTAATCAGTTTATTGGTAATTTTCAGAGCATTAAGTGATTCTTCCTGTGGGCTGTATCTGTCAATCATTCATTTCCACTTTATTTTATGTAATCAAACAACATTTCATATAATTAGGGAGCACATTTCTGATTTCAAGAATATCTAATTATTTTTGTATTCATCCTTCTCACTTCATCCCATTCTTCTTTTGTGTTAGTGACTCTTTCGTCCCTGAACATTTGAATCATTCTTATATAAAAATCTCATTTTGTAAAGTTATGGTGGTTCATATCTGTAATCTCATCCCTTTGGGATGCTGAAATGGGAGGATTGTTTGAGCCCAGGAGTTTGAAATCAGCATGGAGAACACAATGAGATCTCATCACTACAAAAAATAAAAAATTAGTTGGACATGGTGACATGCACCTATGGTCCCAGCTACTCGGGGGGCTGAGGTGAGAGAACCACTTGAGCTTAGTAAGTTGAGGCTAAAGTGAGCTATGATCATATTTCAATATAAGTGCAACAAATTTCAGTACGAGCTCATATGGCTTAATATTATTTTTTATTTTGCCTAGTGTTTTCTTCATTGCCACAAAATATTTTTAACCATTAACTGGGTGGTAAATCTCTGAAAAACAAATTTTTACTTGACAAGGTAGACTTCAAAAATATTTTTTTTTGTCACAGGAAGAAAGAAATCTTGCATCACAATATTTATTGCTGGGATCAACTGAAGTATTCCTAGCTATCAGGCTTTCCGGCTTCAAATCTCAGATCTAACTAATCCCTTTTTCCCTTCTTTCCTTTTCTAGCAAACTTCCAGAAACAAAACAGACAACACTTTGTGATGATAAATAGCACAGTTGCCACACAGGCCAGCAGAAACCCAATCACATCCAAAGAGTGGTACTGGAACCAGGTGAGGTCGTGAGCTGCAACTCGAAGGTGTTTGGCTCCTTTGTGGCGCATGACAAATTCAATCCAAAAGACTGCTCGATCCAAGGGCTTCACTGGTTGATCATGTTGAATTCTTGATAATTTCATAATATTCTCTTTATATCTGAAGGATAAAAATAAAGATACCAACACTGAAAGTAAGTTAATTTGCCTGTGCATATCAGGTCTATGAAAGGCTTTTAAAGTGTCAAATAATTCAAAGTAAATGTCAAATAATTGATATAGAATTTATGTATTTTAATTTGAGTCATCATACAAAGTTTGGCTTTTAAATTGGACTTTTCTCATTGACAAATATTTTTAAAGTAGAAAAGGAAAGTCAGGTGAGAAAGTTATTTTTTTCAAGCAGAGAAAGTATGAGGCATTTTTAATTTGTTTTTAATTTTTTAAGTTTTTGTCGGTCCATATTAAGTGTATATATTTATGGGGTATATGAGATGTTTTGATACAATGTGAAATAATCACATCATGGAAAATAAGATGTTCATTCCTTAAGCATTTATCCTTTGTGTTATGAACACATTCCACATTACACTCTTAGTTCTCAAACAGGCATATTAGAACATGCTCAACATCATGAGCCATTTTAAGTGCTGTCAGAAAGATGTGAAAATGCAATCTGAGAATTATCATCTCTAAGTTCCTAAAAAGGAATTTTATCATGGTGAGTGACATGCCTCGTAGCTAGTCACTTTGCTTCTACATTACTCTTTTGTCTCCTACTGTTTCCCACCCTGTAGCCAGAATGATGTTTTGCAATTAAAGTGAGATTATGGCACTCCCCTGATTAAGATTTTTGCCTGGCTTCTCATTATTTTAAGAATAACATCCAACTCTGTTATTTGGTCTACAGAACCCTACATTGTTAGACACTGGCAAGCTCTTTTTCTAACACTTTTCCCTGCACACTGTCTTCTAGATTGGCTTTCTATTTTTCTTTAAGCTCCCAAAGGTGTTCTCATATTAGCACTTTACACATTTTATCCCTTCTCTCCCGCTTTTGGAGTATTCTTTCTTGCTACACCCGAGGCATGCTTCTCTCCCTTTTTGTGGCTTCCCTCTAAGTGATAACTCTAAGACAGGCTTTTACTGGCCACACTCTGATGGAACCTCTAGGATTTTCTGTTTTCTGTGTTTATTTTCTATTTGATTCCTAGAATTTTTAAAATGATTTATATATCTCATAAAATATATATTTAAATATAAAATACAGAAGGTAAATATACATATACTAAGTGAATAGTTCAAAAATGGAAGGTCATCTTGAACATTATCTTGAGGCGAAGATACCAATTTACCTATTGTTCAGTTCATGGTATAGGATATCACAACCTGCCTAGAATAGCTCTCTGTTTCTGAATCAGTCACCACTTTTGTCCACCAACTACAAGATTAACCTGACTTTGAATAGCAACACTAGTTTTGCTTGTTTATGTAATTGAATTATATAATATGTACTCCTTAGTGTCTATTTTTTTAATGTAGCCGTTCTTGGGTAATTCCATTGCTGTGTAGTATTTTGTTGATTGATAAAGCACAAACTATGTCTTCATTTCATGATGAATAGGTATTTGGGTTGCTAACACTTTTTGGACACTGTTGATAATTCTGTCATGACCACTGTTCTATATACCATTAGATTTATATATTTATACATATCTGTTGAGTATATAATTGAGAGTAGAATTGCTGAGATAAAAGTGCATGCATAATTATGATTTACTTCTTGAGTTAAAATTTTTTGAAGTGTATTTTGTTAATTTCCAAAATTTAAAGATATTTTAGTAACAGTATTTATAACCTCCCTTACTTCCACTATGGCTGGATCATATAGTTTTTATGATATTGAATCTTTTTATATTTCCTAAGTCTTGATTTATTTCCCACCACATGCCACTTCAAATGACTATTAACTATTCGACATGCTGTAGGAAAATGTGTCTTCCAGTTGATATATACAATACATATATGTGTATTGTATATGTACATGTGTGTATATCATTTTACATTATAAGATTCCATTTGTTAATTGTGTTCTTCAAATGTTTTATGTCCTTACTCATTATTTGCTCTTTTTTTAAAAAAAGTCTGTTTAGATTGAGTGAAAGTATTTGTATAATCACATTTAAATCTACCACTTTGTTTTATATTTCCTTTCTATTTGTCCAAGTTGGTTTGTGTTTCTTTCCAATTATTTCCCATCTTCTTTAAAGGTATTTTGATGATTCTTTATCCTTCTATTTTCTTTGTGATAAAGCATTTTAAAAGTATTCCTTTAGATGATACCCTCCTTACACAAAAACTTTATTGAGAGTAGTTATAAATGCTGAATTGATGGTAGCTGGACTCTACAAGGAATTTTGCACATTGTTATCTTTGGGGTGTGAACAAAATCAATTATTAAAAATTTAACTTAAAATTATATTTTTTGTGCTTCAAAGACCATCATCAAAAAGTAAAAAGTTTGGTCACCCAGAATGGGACAAAATATTTAAAAATTATATATCTGATTTGACCCGTAATATATAAATAGTTCTTAAAACTTAATAGTAAGACAAATAGCAAAGTTAAAAATGTTCCAAGGATTGGAGTAGACATGTTTTCTAAGAAGATACATGAATGATCAATAAGCACATATAAAGATTCTCAACATCTTTAGCAGTAATGAAAATGCAATCCAAGACCAGGATGAGAGATCATTTTATATGCACTAAGAAGTCTGTAAGAAAAAGACAGATAATAAGAGGTTTGGCAACAGTGTGGAGGAATTGCAACCATGTTGTACTGCTGGTGGTAGTGATGAATGGAACAAGTAATTTGGAAAACAGTTTAGCAGTTCTTCATAAACATACAGTTCTCATATGAGCCAGCAATTCCACTTACAGTATCCACCCCAAAAAAAGGAAAACATATTTATGCAAAAACATGTGTAGCAATATTCCTAGTGGCCTCAGTTGGAAACAATCAAAAAGCCAATGAACTGATAAATGAACAACTAAATTATGATGTATCCATACTATAAAATATTATACAAGTGTAAAAGGAAATTAAATATTAAAACACAACAACATGAATTAAACTAAAAACCATAAAAAAACAACAAAAAATTAGGCTAGGTGAAATGTCATTTACACAGTACCCTAGACTGTATGATTCCATTTATATGAAATATCTAGAGAGAATAATCTATAGAGACAGAAAACAAATTGGTGTTAGACTACCACTAAGAAGTCATGGGAGGTGATTTTGGTGTCATTGCAGTTTCTTTTGCGTTGATAAAAATGTTCCAAACTTATATACTGGTGATGACTTCATGACTCTGTAAACACAGTAAAAATATTTGGAATTTTTGCCATAAATAGGTGGGTTTTATGCTATCAAAATTAAATCTCATTTTCAAGTCTGTTACGATAATGATAATAATAAAAATTAATTTTTCAGCAAGAAAATAGTTATATTCTGAGACATTTTAGATATTTAATTAAAACATTTTATTATATTATTTCAAGTTTATTCTCCCTTTCTACTATGGATTCATTATGTCAAATTTTTAAGAAATGTATTTTTTTATATTATCTATATCATTTTAAAATTATTTTTGTTTAGAAAACTGTTTCACTAACTGGTTACTCATTAGATGTATGGGGTTCAAATACAATTATTAAATAGCATATAAAAAATAAAAACAGATTTCGGATTGGTTAAATCATTTAAATTCTTTCAAAATCACTCTCTTATAAAAAGGATGAAACTCATGCTCACTATTGACAAGAAAAGCTATCTTTTGATACCACCTAGTGAAAAATATTGTTCTACTCACGAAGGATCATTAATTACTGTCTTCAGTGCATTCAGCAAGTCTGTACTCGACATTGTGTGGAAGTCCAATTTAACAGCTGCTCCCTTGGCCTTCATGTGAGCAATGTTACCAGGTTGATCCCAAAACAATGGAATGCCCACCATAGGGATCCCATGGTAGATCGCCTCATAGATGCCATTGGCTCCACCATGAGTTATAAAAGCTCTGGTTTTTGGATGACCTAGGATTGGATGAATTTTTAGCAAAATTATTCATAGGAATAAAAAGAGATGCACAATGAAAGGCTCTGAAAGTGACAGTGTTTTATAAATAACACATTGAACTAATTTGCTATTACTTTTCAGACCTCAGAGGAAAAAACAGGTACTTGCGTTGCAGATGTAACTGAAGGCTATATGGTGGCGTGACTTCAGACTGCAAAACTTAATACAAGATTTCCAGTTGGAATAATGAAAAAGAGCATTCTAGATTTTAAAAAGGTGCACAAAAGAGGACAGCAAAGAGATGGGCATGAAATGAAATGTTATTTTAAATACAGTCACAGAGTGTGATATGTGGGGTGTGCAAGGCAGCAGGCAGTGGGTTGGTGGTGGTGCTAGGATTGAGGAAAGACAGGTCACACTTCATCGTGAAATGTGTCATTACTTTAAGATTAAGATTAGGAATTTAGTCCTCCAGAAAATACAGAGTCATTGGTGACAGAAGAGCTATTACATTTAGTGGCATTTGAAACAACCCTGCAGGAGAGGAGAAAACAGGTGTAAAGTTGTAGAAATAGGAGACAGAGGGACAGCCCAGGAAGATATTGAAAAATTCTGTGAGATATAATAACACCTGAAATAAAGATTCTCTCTGATTGTGACCATAAAGAATGTGAGTGTATATCATAAAATGCCAACAATTATAGCATATTCTTTTCCCCCTATGACTGGAAAATAAATATAAAGAAGTTACATTGTGTTTTCCTTAACAAATATTCAATAAGCTTGTTTCATGAACTATTAACACTCTAATATGTTGTTACTAATATATCCGGTATTTGTTCACAAGAGTTTTACCTAGAAGGTCATTCTGGGGTATCCACCTGTACAGCCGAGTATTGAGACCTAAGGCATCTGGTTTATTCCCATCAAATCTCCACAGAACCTGTTAAAGAGAATATCTTATTCCATGAGTGGAACTCAAAAGTTATAAAATGTTAGAACTGTAAAAAGAGTAGAAATGAGATCAAGGGATGTTAGTAAATAAATCTACTCAAAGACTGATGTAAAAAGAATACCCACATTTTATTTTCTGAACTTTTATAATGATTTAGGTATATAAGAAACCATTATTTTCCAAAGTAATACCTTAGAAAAATAATATTATCAATAAAAAGTTCAAGTATTTAAAAAATTCTTTTTAAAAGAAGAACTACCTGTGGCTAACCATCATATGAAGAAAAAAAGTTTAATATCACACATCATTAGAGAAATTCAAATCAAAACCACAATGAGATAACATCTCACACCAGTCAGAATGGCCATTATTAAAAACTCAAAAAATATGATGTTGACAAGGTTATATAGAAAAGGAATGCTTATACTCTGCTGGTTGGAATGTAAGTTAGTTCAATCATTGTAGAAGACAGTGTGGTGATTCCTCAAAAACCTAGAGGCAAAAATACCATGAAACCCAGCAATTCCATTACTAGGTATATAACCAAAGGACTATAACTTGTTCTTTCATAAAGATCCATGAACGTATATGTTAGTTGCACTACTATTCACAATAGCAAGGACATGAAATCCACCTAAATGACCATCAATTATGGACTGAATAAAGAAAATATGGTATATATACACTACAGAATATTATGCAGCCATAAAAAGAACAAAAATATGTGTTTTGCAGGGATAAGGATTGAGCTGGTGGCCATTAGCCTTAGCAAACTAACATAGGAATTGAAATCCAAGTGTAACATGTCCTCACTTATGAGTGGAAACTAAAAGATGAGAACACATGTATACATAGAAAGCAACAACATATCCTGAGATGTATTGGAGGGTGGAGGATGGGAGGAAAGAGAGGATCAGGAAAAATAATAAATGAATATTAGTCTTAATACCTGGGTGATGAAACAATCAATCAGTACAACAAATCCCCATGATACAAGTTTACCTATGTAAAAAACCTGCACATGTACTCTTGAACTTAAAAGTTAAAAATAAAAGTTAATTTAATTAAAAAAATAAAAATATTCTAAAAAAAGTATAAAAAATTATAGGGAGTCGTAATTCTGGTGTAAAAAAACAGTAACAATTTAGTAATGATGTATATGTTTATTTTATGTATTTTATATTAGTTTTCATCTCCAAATTTAATTTTGTCTCCAAATTTAATTTCTTTTTGAGTAATATGAGTAGTTTCAATATATCTACTTGACTGTAGGTTGTTATATTAGAGCCTGTTGTCCTTTGACAAAATAGCAAGTCTATAAAATAAGCTACTTATAAGAAATAAATAAATGCTGCAAGGATTTTATGTATAACTTCATTGGAATTACAAATTATCAAGCACTACTTCCAAGAAAAATTTCAAGTGACAATTTTTGATACAAATTCAGAGTATTACCAACCAGTATTGCTAATTTTGGATTTTTTTGGCATAGAAATGAGGAACATGTTGGTATCATGAATAAAAATAAAGCTTTTGAATAACCTCAAAATTGTATTTTGCTGAATTTGGTCAACTGATTATTAACACTTAGACAAGGTGCTACAAAGCTTTGACAACAGTGATTAACATGTTCTGCTATAGCCAAGACATTTTTATGTTTAAGCTACTAATTTTGAAACTCCAAAGCAATCCTCATAAACTGAACAATAATTTACAGTGTTTAATTTTATTTGCTACATCAGTGTTAAAGTAACTCAGGTTTCAGCAAAATTTAGAGGTCATTACAAGAAAGCTTTATCAGATAGGAAATTAAAAAGTAATTGACAAATACACAAAGGTCACTGGTTTATTCTATATAGAAGAAAATACATTCCTACTGTGTTCTATGGAGGGGGCACCTGAACCTGTTCCCCTGCCTGGCTTCCCTCTGTCTCCTTTCTGTATTTCCTTCTGCTGCCTCCATTGGGAGGGGTTGTTAATCTGGTAGTTAGTGCTGAATCCTTGTGGGGCCACATTTTATACCGGACAGGATCCACCTTCAGGTCAGGATCCATCTCCACCCTTTTTCCCTTTCATCTTCCTGCTTCAGGTATTGGCTGGGCCCAGTCCAGCAGGGCAAGCTGCTTTTTCTCTTTCTCTAAATCTACCTGGCTGTGTGGGTACTTGGACTGGTTGTCTGTCGGGCTAGGCCACTCTTTCTCTGAATAGTATCCTGAACATCATTCAAATAGGCCTATTCCAAAATGTAGAGGAAGTACATGAGGCTGGATAATATGGCAAGCCTAAACTGCATGATGCATGTCAGACTTTTTGAAATACCTGCTATTGTTATTGTGCTAGTGAAGTCACCCATTGAAACATAACTTTTTCTGATAACATCTGTAGTGTACAGTGTGCCCTCAGGAATTCTTAAACAAAAGGGTCAAATGACAGGGGCAGAATTTGGTGGTAACTCTTACCTGACCCCAATAACATGATAATATCAATACTTAATCTACATTTCCTAAATAAATTCATTCCTGATCATACTGTTAATGCCAAGTTTATTATCAATGAAAAACAGCCTCTATTATTTTAGCATCATCCATGTATATTTTTTATTTTGAACTAATATCTGAGATAATTAGTGCTTTCCCAAAAGCTAAATTTTTAGGCCTGAACTTTCTTTTCTATTTGTCATATTCATAAAGTTTATTTTAAAAAGTTGTTAAAAACTTACCATACAGGAATATTTATTAATATACTTAAAAAGTTTGTTCCCTGTGCTGAAGTAAAATACATTAGTGATATCTTCCAGGCACCATGTTTATAAAAGTAAAACTTTGAGGTCCTGAAATATACTACAGTAGAGTCTATAGTTTACTAGTTTACTTTTTTTGAGACAGAGTCTGGCCCTGTAGCCCAGGCTGGAGTGCAATGGCGCGATCTTGCCTCATTGCAGCCTCCGCCTCCTCAGTTCAAGCGATTCTCCTGCCTCAGTCTCCTGAATAGCTGGGGTTACAGGCACACACCACCACTCCTGCCTAATTTTTTGTATCTTTAGTAGAGACGGGGTTTCACCATATCATTCAGGATGATCTCGATCTCCTGACCTCGTGATCCGCCAGCCTTGGCCTCCCAAAGTGCTGGGATTACAGGCACGAGCCACCGTGCCCAGCCTATAGTTTACACTTTAATCACAGGACTGGAATTCGTTCTTTTTACTCCCCTACTCTCCACATGTGCCAGTTATTATTCCTATATTAATGACATTCGATCATGTATATTACCACAGATCCTTAAATAGAGTATATACTGCATAATGACCAACAGAGTCAGTCTTCTCTATTTGTTGCCACATATTTCATGTAAGCATTTGACTTAAAGTACAAACAGAAATACTACATTCCTTAATTGTAAACATTCACCAAGAGCTTCCAGAGTACAATAGGTAATAGAGGTGGCCCAAGAGTTAGTCAAGTGTTCTTCACCCATTGGATACTGCTGAGATTAGGAAAACTCTTTTGAAGAAAATTATCATAAATCTTACTTGTATTTCTACAAGGACTCAGTTCTGGGTATATATTTTTAGTTGAAAACACCTGAAAGTCATTCTAAAGACTACATTAAGCACCATTTTCACTTAACTGAAATATATTGAGTTAAATTCAGCAGTAGTTAAGACTGTTAATATCAAAAATTAAAAATAACTGTGGGTCTCAAGTTCCCTTTTGTGGATACATATGGAGTACTGAGTTGCCACTGATGCTAATAGGAATCACTCATGCATACCAAAGGTAGTAACTCCCCCGGGGCCACAGGCAACCCCTAAGTCTGAGGCACAACTATTACTTCTGTCAGTGGATGCTATGCAGGCACATTTAAGGCTGTATTTGGCTGTAAAGAGTTCAATCTACTCTTTAATATTCTCTCTATGTAGATTACAAACTTTAACAGCCTCTTTCAGTAGTTTTCCACACCAGTAAGGCACTTCATCTTACCTTTTGTGGGATCTGGGCAAGGGCTGTTGCAATTACGTTGGCCCTTTCTGCTGTCATGTTACTGACCATTGACCCCAGAGAAAACACCACAACACCATTTTCTCCAGAGCTCTGTACAAACTCCTCCATTTCCTTTGGAAAAAAAAAAATGTTTCATCACAAAAGAGTATCGCCACAGCAGGCACTACCGAAAGAATTGGTACAAAATATTAGAGAGAAAATCAAGTATTTTGAAGAATTATTGGAGTAAATAATATTTTTTAACTGACTCAATCACTCAGTTTCTTTGCAAGAAGATGTATGAGATATTTGGCCTCTGTTAAGGATATTTGTGTAAATATGTGTGTGTGTGTGTAGGTATGTGTCTGCATGTGTGTAATGGAGAAAAGAAATGGAGCCATTACACTGTAGTCTGGGAGATGATGTTAAAAAATACACCCAGACTCTTCACTTATAATACTATAATTACTAATATACGTTTTTGGAAAAGTGGCATCGCTCGGGTTTATTTCTATATTTTTGTTCTACTAAATCACTTGTGTTTATTTCAGGCAGGTTTTCTGTAGAATTCTTTTAGTTTGAAGCCATTAGTGATTTACTTCCCTAACTATGAGCACTGAGGAAAAGCTACTCACAGTTGGGATAATTTTATATCTACATTTACGCTACTCTACAGTGCTTTATGCTTCACTTAAAATTTGTCAGTTTTCCAGTAGTTTTTCAAAAAATAAAATAAAAAATAAAAGCTGGGGCTTAAGAATCACTGACATTCTGGAGTCTAGTATTGTGATTTGGAATATTTATTAATCAGTCCTTAGAGTCTCATTTATAATACAGAATTGTACAGTTTATAGTTAGTAGTTGAATAACTGTATTTTTCAGGTTATTGTTTAGGTGGAGCACCTATTGCCCTGAAATCACAATTGTTAAATTGATGTGCTATTTATAACTGCATGTGAGGAACTCTCATCATCACTTTGTTGTGTCTCAGAGGCAGCACTTGCACCAGAATAGAAGAGGCCAGCAGGCCTTTCTGCAGGGGAGATCTTGTCTCTCTTTTGAGTAGCTCACTCAGACTCCTGGTGAAGATGTGCTTGGCTGCAATTGATTGAGAATTATTCTGACTTGTGTTCCCCAATGTATGCCAATATTTAAATTTAAATACTTTCAGATTTAATCATTGGGGTAAAACTTTTCCCAATGGTTTTTAATAAAACAAAGAAAAAATGTGTCTAAGTGTAAACTGTGCACCACATATGGCAGAGGGTTTTTTAAAATATGGTTTTTAATCTTAAGTTAACGTGAGAGTCCCTGTACTACTATTCCACGTAATACTTGGGACATCTAGGTATTGTGTGTGATTGCAGTTACCTGTAGCCACATTTAATGTAACTCGTGTTCAGTGTTTCACCTCACTAGCTTGATGCCAGAGCCTTGTTTTTCTATGCAGTGTTGAAGGAATCTGACCTTTGTTTAGAGATTCATCACTGATATTGACTGGTTGTTTCTCCTTTTGTGATAATATAAAAATAATACAAAATTAATGTAAGAAATTTTATAACAGTATGGAAACTTTTTTAAAAATAATTTTATCTAAAATTTCTATCTGGAGATATTATTTACAGAAAATATGTATTTTTTATTATGGATTTTGTCCTATTTATATAGGCCAATGTACACACGTGACACTTATTTAGAAAATTTTAATCTTATTGTATATACATTTCCTCCTGCAAAAATTTGCCGTCTTGTTATATTTATCATTTTCTAATTCACTTTATTTGTATTATGGCTGACAGCGTAATTGAACATTTCATTGATAAAATTATTTTAGTGCTATTGTAGGCATTTAAGTTTCTAATGATTATTTCATGTAAGATGTTGGATTACTTCCAATGTTAATTTTGTGAATATTTTCCATAGTGTTTAATAGGTACACCTTGATTAATTTTTTTATGATTTCACATGACTTTATTATAAATTAATAACAATATGTATTTTTAAAACACCTGATACATTTTGTCAAGTGTCTCATTCTCTTAAAATATACAGAAATTTTCTGAGAATCTAATATATAATTGAAAAGAAAGCAACCTGGCTTAGCAAATATTTTACATAATAATGAGTTAAAGAACTGGTTTCACAACCATTGACTTGCATTCAAAGCTTTCTGCAAGTTAATAACAAGAGCTAGTATTAGTTATTACCACTATTGTACTACCAGTCAACCTTTTTTTCTTGTCCTTCTACACGTCCTACTCTTTTCCTCCTCCTATTTGCGCTGTCAATTTCCCTTAGTGTGAGTGGGGAAATGTTTCAAGAGTAGTGTAGAGGGGCATATATTTTTCATTAGTCTTACCTCAACTTTTGTCTCTTGAGAAACTAATTATATAAAGACCATACAATTTGCATTAAACATAGATACTGAGTTTTAACAATGGAATACAATCTTAGTTTTATGCAAGCAAAAATGATCTTTTAAGAGATTGCATAATAATGCATTGAAGAAGGCTTACTTTGTACACATGTCTTAAAATGTGACGTTAATTTAAAATATATGAAGTTCTTGTGTTCCTTCAAAAACAATATAATCTTATATGCTGACGGAATTTTTTTTCATATTGAAACTAAGGGCACTATTCAGACACAAGTGGTAGAAATTATTTGGTCTTTATTATACATGCATTGTTCATTATTTCTGTGCTGCTCTGTCAGGCACCTATGATGTAGAGACGAGTTCCCCCAGGAAGCTTTACTGAGGTGCTTGTCATAAGGCAGAAATCATCTGCTCTAATAGGGTATGTTTCTACTCTAAAATGTAAAATTCTGGGATCTCAACACAGAATGATTTAAATGCTTTATTAAAATCACATGAACCCTGGGTTTGTCTGCACATATTTGAGGCACACATTTGTATCGCTGAGGAAGTGTTTTAAGCTGGAATACTGGTGAAGATCCTTACTACTTATGGAAGAATTTTAGAATTTCAACTAGCTTATCTTACTGTCACAACTGATATGTCTACTTTTAATCAAGTCCAAGGGTATCTGTCATCTATGGCTTTGCAAGAGAATATAATCTTGATATGCCGAATAATCTGGTTCTCTTAAATGAGGAATGATATCTCAAGTGACTTGCACATGTTAAGTAGAGAGTAGTATTAGTAATAATAATAAAATAACCATAATTGTAAAATTAAAAACATTTCTGAGCCACTGACTGTATGTCAGAGACATTTTAAGTGTTTTGTCTGTGTTAATATTTTTTTCCACACAACACAATATGAAGTTGGCACTATTTTTGTAAATGTAGGCATAATTATTTCTATCAACAGTCTAGTCCACTTTTCCATCATCTGCTACCTGAATCCATGGAAAACTTCCTGAATGTTTGGGTCTTTACAGTCTGGCCCTTCTGCAGTTTAATCCATTGAATATCTTGGAGCCTTTTCTTAAAAAAAGAGAATCATTTCATACATCCTTATTTCTGAACTCTTTTTAGGACTTTTTCAATGTTCTTAATAAATATTTCAACTCCTAATATGTATCTGGCTCTAATTTACCTCTTAGCATCATCTGATTCTTAATCATTCCCTGCAAACTAAACCTGAGGACTTGAGAACTGTCCTGACCACTTTACCTGCTTTCCCTTTTTGTCTGCCTCTCCCTGTCATTCTTTTCCCTATTCCGGCATATTGTTCAGCTCTCATCGTACTCATCAGTGACTCCAGGATACTTTCTATTATCTCCACTGATGCTTTCTTAGCATTGGGTTTTTTCTTGAGATAATAGCTTTATATAATTTTCATTACTTACTTATATTCTATATTTCAAAGTAGAATGTAAGGTATGTAGGGACAGAAACTGTGTCTATTTTTTTTCTCTGAAAATTCTGCACTTACCTGAGTTTTGTGCTAATCTCTTTATAAATATTCTTTGAATGAATGACCAATACCTTCTTAGGTGTTGCATAATCAAGACTTTAATTTAACCAACGCTATTTTCAAAGTCTCCTTAGTATTCCTCTCTATTTGTAATACGCAAAAACACTCACATACGTGTGATGGTATTAACATGTACATGAGTTTCTAATTGGTATCTGCTTTACCCCACCTACCTCCCATCCTTTTTCAGTGTAAGTCAAACACTCTGAATGAAGACTATAGAGTCATTTCTACTGAAACTTTGAAGCCAACAAAATAGAACCAACGAAAGTATGTTTACCTTAGGTAGGGGTTTGGCAGGTTTGCAGTGGAGTCCTCCAACAAAATCAACGTTTGGTAAGAATGGATGAGGAAATTTAAAATTCCAGGAGTTTCGCATAAGCCATATGTCAGCTTTCCTCATTGTCTCAGATAAGGTAGTGGGTCTTCCTGATAGGAATAAAGAAAAGAAGTGGATGACATAAGGTAATTGCTTTATGTAATTTTCTGAACGGGGTTAGAATAATGTAGGCAAAAATGTAGGTAAAGTTTGTGTGCTTTGAAAAATATATACATATATTCATATATAGGAATAATTCATTTTTATGTATTCTATATTTTGCCCATGTTTATTTATAAGAAAGGTAAAGTGGTGGGAGAATTATGAGGTTAAGCTGCATCTCTAATGTCCGGTCAGCATACTCACAATCATAAACAATTATTGAAATAAGCCGTAGAGAATTAAACATCAATTTATTTTCTCTTTAAAGCTTCAATAGTAGCCTCTAGATATTTAAACAAATCTTTGAGCTCCATAATCAATTATTCTACTGTAACCATAAAAATGATTTTCTAACAAATAGTCTAGTTTGCACAACTCATTAAGCTAATCCTTTTATGTTTGGTTCTTCAAGTTAACTGTGGACTATTTTGAGAGTGTGGCTGAAATCATTGTACCAACTACTCATTTGGATCCAAGCTGTGATCTTAATAATACTAAGTAAAGATATTTGTAAATTATAGCTAGAAATTTTTGAGAAATTATTGAAATAGAGATCTGTACTCAACCTTAGTCAGTCTCATATTTTTAAATAAAGAGACATAGTTTCAAATAAACTATATAGATATAACAACCTTCACACTTCAACAAGATGATTGGACTTTAAATAAATGATTTCCAATTCTTTAGTGAA